>NC_136509.1:5782732-6032732 GCF_053919585.1 Euprymna scolopes
GGTGGCTCTAGAAGACAGTTTCCTTTTCCTTCCTCTACCAATCAAGTTGTGTGTTGTGTGGTGGCTCTGGAATTTTTTGATGATGCTCTGTACTGTTGCTGTAGGGGCCTCAAATTTCTTGGAAATTGACTTGTAACCTAAACCATCCTTATGTAAATTCACAATTTTAGTCCTAAGATCATTACTAAGCTCTTTTTTCTTCCCCATTCTAATAATTGTTATTCTTTTATTGGTTTTCAGTTGATATCATTTTAATTTCTGAAAACTGCAAAATACTAAATGAAATTAATCAAAGGTTGTATAAAAGCATTCAAAATAAGAATCAAACAGAAAACAGACAGTCAGAAACTCGATTAATACTGAAAAAATAAGGGGGTACAATTATTTTTTAACATTGCAGATTTTATAAATAGCTGTATATTTCTTTTATTACAAGTATCCCGAAATTTTAAAATGACGAACATGATCAGAAGAGGTTTTTTAAGAATATGTATCAATATGGACGTAAACAATAAATTCTTACAAAGTTACACCTAATAAACTCAATTTTCAAGGGGGGGTATGAATAATATCGGGCACAAGTGTATATATATATATATATATATACATAGATAGATATATTCAATAACGCCTGATTAAACACGGCAGAATAATTCTGTTGGTCGAGAAAATCTGTTTCCATTCGCTAGTTCTTGTTCGTTATTAAATACAGTTAGTTTATTGTCCCGGTGTTAAATGAGATTTTTTTTTACAAGGGTGTCACCACTTAGCAAGGCCCAGAGGCCACTGCAGGATAAGGGTTAATAGGTATACATTAGTCATTGTGATTTTAGCATAGTAAACAGTGGGAATTTTGTAACTTGGATTACTTAGGGGGACGATTCAATTAGAACTTGTTCACATTGGACTTTTTCTTTTTTTTTTCATAGGTATCAACTCATTATCAAGGCCAAGAGGCCACTCAAGGATAAGGGTAAAAGAGTGTACAGTAGAAATTGGACAATATAATAATCATTAGTAATGAAAATTTTTTAAATTTGATAACTTATATGGAACGGCTCATCAAGAACTTATTTACGTTAGACTTGAAGACAACCATATTGTAGTCAGCTGGAAAGCAGGAAAACGGAAGACAATTCCACAGGCGTGCAGTTCTAATAAAAAAGCTTTGTTCATGGAATCTACGTTTAGGTTTAGACACAGATAAAGAGTGGGGGGGAATTATTGATAGTGTTTACAGCTAGACGAGTGTTTCTTGTGAAAGTTTGGCGAGGGGGGACCATAGATTGAAGCTCATTCGAACACTTTCCATGAAAATAAGGATACATCAGAGACAAACTCGCAACATCTCTTCTGTGAGATAAAGGTTGCAAGGAAGAGAAAATGACATCTCCTACGAGGCTACGAAGTCTATTTTGAACTCTATCAAGGCAGGACAAGTTCTTTCTAGCAGCTCCTGCCCAGATGTGGCAACAGTATTCCATCCTTTGACGTACCTGGCTCTTATATAGATAGAGAATAGCATCAGCAGTGAGATATCTACTGGATCGATAGAAAGATCCCACCATTTTTCCAGCGGGCTTGGCAACAGATTTGATGTACGTGTTCCATTTAAGATCATGAGTAATGGTCAAGCCCAGAAGCTTGTCAAAACTTGAGGTCTCCTGAAGACGAGAGACATTCATTTCAATTGATGCCAAATGTGGATCAGAATGTTGATGATGTAAAGAGAGAAGCTTGGTTTTAGATGCATTAAAAGTAACCAGCCACTCCTTTCCCCATTGTACTACATGCTCAAGATCAGAGGAGAGAGAATTGGAGAGAACTTGGTCGAGATCTGGTTAAAAGGAGCTATAGTTCTTTTATTAAGATTACTTCTGTAATTTTAGTCGCCATGTGTAATTGTAAAGATATTGCAATTTAGTATTGTTAGTATAGATATTTCTAATGTCGCACGACTCTTGGGTTTTAACATGGTGATAAGGTGTGTTTGTGTGTTCTTGTCGGCTAAATTATAGCTTAGTCGTCGGAAGAGTGTTTACCTGGTGTGGTCTATATGTGTATTGTATGCGTTTTTGACCGGGTTCGGAGACATTCTTCTGAGTCGCAAATAAATGCATACAATACATTAGTTTATTTAGTGTGATGTAAGTATTATTATTGTTTTTAATTATTAAATTGGAGTTTTTCAGTTTAGTACAATATAATAAAAATAACGTTTGAGAAGAATATGGCTCAACAACGTTTCGGCGCTATTATATACAACGTACCAGCTGAAATTTAAAAAAAAAAGACCGTTCAGTGAATGGAAAAGATATCCATAAAAATTGGATAAAAAGAATAACATTGTCGTGTCTTATCAGACGTGCTTACTGCCAAAATACACGCACAAGCACATATGTGTATCTATATATATATATATATATATATATATATATATATATATATATATATATATATATATATATATATATATATATCTGTTATGGGTTTCTGTGTGTGTTCATATATGTGTTCTTGTATGCGTGTGTGTGTGCGTGCATGTATGCGTGTGTTTGTGGTGTTTTTATCATTATTTGCTCCCATTATTCTTTCGCCAATAACTGCATCATTTTTTATAAGAGTTGAGTTTTCAGAAGAATACGTAGCTTCCTGTTGATTTGTTAACAAACCTTTTCGTTCTAAAAACAAATTTATCTTCTTGGCTTTGCGTGAGGAGAATGAACGTCTTGTTTTTTTAGCTTCGCCTTCAAGCCTCCATTACTTTTACAATTCTTGTTTTTATCAGCATTTCAGAAACTATCGTTCATGAACTAATGTATTCAACTCATTCATAATGTAATTCACGATGCGACGTACAGAGAAAATCTGACCCTTTCTATATACATACAAAGACAAATTCATCACCATTTATATGCAGAAGCAAACAGAGTTCGATATCTCTATAAAGAAAAAAAATGGCATTGTAAAATACAGGCAACATAAAAATATTTTGTGAATTAATTAAAACAAAATATTCTACTCTTAGCATTTCAAGTCATTGATTGATGTACTTTATTTAATAGTCTTGGGTATGCGCACCTGTTTATTATAAAAGTTATATATATATATATATATATATATATATATATATATATATATATATATATAACTACTTCATTTAGTCACATAGAATTCATATACAAAAGTATGAATTTATGCGTAAACTTAAAGTATTTACTTCAAAAGTGCTCAATACGTAGGTAGAGCAAGTTAGTAATTTATAAAATATATATGGCGATTAAGCTACACTGAATATTCCGCGTTTAATCTACTCTAGGACTCTTCGGGCTTATGCGCATCCACTTGGACATGTCAGGCTTATGCGCATAAGCCTGAAGAGTTTTAGAGTGGATGAAACGCAGAATATTCAGTGTAACTTAATCGCCAGATATATTTTATAACTTACCATATATATATATATATATATATATATATATATATATATATATATATAAATATTAAGTAATGTGATTTATAATTTAAAATTTAAAAATCAAATTTTAATTAAATTAGAAATCCGTTTCATAAGAAGGAAAAACAACAAAATCAAATGTCTTTTTGTTGTTGTTCCTTCTTATGAAACGGATTTTTAATTTAATTAAAATTTGATGTTTAAATTTTAAATTATAAATCACATTACTTAATATTGAATTAGCTCTAGGACATTTAAATATCGAGCTTATTATATATCTAAATTACAACGAGCACTTTCTATTTCCTGTATTTTAATTAAGCTAGTAATTTCACTGTTACATTAAAATACACTCAGCTCTTTAGACTATTGTTCTAATCTCCTTTAAATTATATATATATATATATATATATATATATATATATATATATAGAGAGAGAGAGAGAGAGAGAGAGAGAGAGTGAGTTTTGAATAAAATAGGTGGAAGGTTTTCAAGAGCGCTTTCGGCTATCATCTCACCAGGAGAAAATCGATAGCGAACAAAATAACATTATGTGCGTCAACCTTCTTTGTTCCGGCAAAAGGAAACATCAAACGCATTGTTTCTCTTTGGGGAAATTTGAATCTTTTCTCCCGTTTTTTTTTCCTCTCGGTGTGCCAATATTTTAATCGTTTTTTAAACGTTAATAAATGTATTTTAGGGTTCCCCGTACTTTTGGCACATTCAGTAAGCTCCCCATTAGAACTCTTTATTTTCGACATAATATTATTTTGTACGCTATCGATTTTCTTCTGATGAGATGATAGCCGAAAGGGCTCCTGAGTAACTTCCGCCTATTTTATTCAAAGGTGTATATAAATTCTGTACCTCCAAACATTTATCTGAACATTAGAATAAACTTTCCTATGATAGTTATGAATCTATTAATATCTGTTTAATAATATCTATCTGAAGTGATATCTATCTATCTATCTATCTATCTATCTATATATATATATATATATATATATATTATATTTATTTATACAAACATTAATGGCTACATATGTGCATCCATGTTTCTGTAATCACCCACGTTGGGGGATGACGTCTTCAGGCCAAGAATTACCGTCGAAAGTGATATTTCCACCAAATAAATTTTCCTATTTCGTTTATCAAGTTAGCATGCAACCTGGGTGGGAGTCAAAAAACGGTAAAAGGATGAGTGGGGTATTTGAAGATAATAAACATCTTTTTTCTTTTCCCTTTCCCCCATCCAACCTAACTTTTGTTTTTATGGCATAAGGTACTTGAGAATTTATTTTTCTTGTCTTGGAGTCTGTAAGTTAAGAACCTTAGCGATGGTCAACTAAGTACTGACCGGTGCCTTTAATCTACATCCAACCACACACACATGCAACACACGTACAACACACACATACATGGACACTGCCACACACACGCACACACACACATCAACACGTATATCCAAAAGCGAATCAAAGCTGTATGCTTTTTTTATTTTTTTTTATTCACAACACACATACTGAAACTAGACAATAACTATGAAACTACGCATGAATAGAGTTAAAAATTACATTAAGGTAAATAAAACAAAACAAAAAATAAATAAAATTAAATAAAAGTAAATAAAACAAATAAACAAACAAAACATGAATAAATATAAAACACGAAAGTTATCTAAACCCCACCTGTACCTATATACATATATCAATATACTTATAGATGCCTACATTTTGCTACACTCGCACATATATACACACACATTACAAACATACAGAGACGAATAATAGCATTTTTCTTTACTTCTGTAGCGTGGTAATCCCTTCGTATATGCAATAGTATGCTTCCACACTCCAGACGGGTGTGCATATATATATATATATATATATATATATATATATATATATATATATATATATATATATACATAAACACACACATACACACATACATATATATACATATATATATATACATATATACATACACATATATACATACACATAAACATATATATAAACAACATTCGGACATCTATACATTCTTGTAGTCTATATTGTTACAACAATCATATACGAGGCAGCCTATTCTGATAGTTCAAGAATATATATGCATATTCATACATCTACATACAATACACACAGAAATTCATCCATATACAAACATACACACAGGTATATAGATACACATATATATATATATATAAATACAAACATACATGCATACATAAAATACACTTATACATATATACTCACACAAACATAGACATATACATATATACCTGTACCTTGCCACCAAATGATACATCTAAAGTAGAAACAGACATGAATATATTTAGTATATAAATTCCCCTTTTCTATCAAACTCCACACGCAAAGTTATATTTCATGGCCCCACCCGCTTGTTACATTTTCCTAAGTTGTAGGTTTTTTCGTACAAATTTACACTACGTAAAAATGTATATATATATATATATATATATATATATATATATATATATATATATATGTATATATATATATATATACACACATATTGGTGTGTGTTTTGTCTGAACGCGTTGTCACATGAATATAAATAATGAGAAATGTGTAAATTACTTTCATATAGATATTTACAATGGCCTACACACAGTAGTCTTTCATGATTCTGAAATTATCAGTATATGGAGTTACAATTACTCCTGGTGGGGAGATTCGCAAGCAATCACGACGCCACTCTTTACTTTATAGAATTGCATTTTTACCCTCAATGGTTGAGATAGATGATATATCGAGTATTGCATCTGGTAAAATCCCACACCCTTAGTTTGACCAAAAAATGACAAGAAATGTGCCCAAAATTAAAAAAGAATGCTGATGATATGAAATGTCGGTGATATATTGTTATTCACTCGAGAAACACAGCCATGTATTTTATGTAAGTTCATTTTTACTTTTAGTTCGTGCACATATCAGCATGCAGTGATGCAGCGTATCGTTTACGAAAATGAGGATATTACACGAATCTTGGAGCGTAACAAATCACGAATATTCACTGTGGGAATCAGAACAGAGGTTTGAGTTTGAAGAGAGGCAGTTCTCTCAGTTGGCTAATATCGGGAAATCGCTCTGTCCCCTGCGTATCACGGCAATTCTTATTTCATAAAGAGAAAACCACGAAGAAGGATACACAGGTAATTATTATTTTAAGTATGTGTGTAGTACAGTTATAAATTGATAAACAAAATAACAAACCAACACCAATGTTGTACGCGCAATATATGTCGTTTTTTAACTTGTTGAATATGGAAGGCGGGGAGTAATGTGACATTATTTTTCGTGTGCATGGCAGGAAGAAAAGGAAAAAATATGATAATTGGGTTTTGTTATTTGCCAAAATTCATCCAAGTTTATCGCTTTTATGAAAGTTTAGAATTCGTATCATTGATATTTATTTATATAATATTATCCTACATTTAAATCATGTATAGTTTGTATAGATATCCTAATGTGACCGGAAAGATCATCTATTTATACGTCTTGTTTCTTTGATAGTCCTCTTATTTCCAATATAATAGCTCAACATATATATTGAATATGTTTGCATAACTATAATCAACTGAAAGATAAACGCAATAAACCAAAAAATAAAACGCCCTAAAGATAAACAGGCCTTCAGAAAAATACTGTTTAATAAAGACGACGGTGTAATAAACTGTGCTATCATACTATGTTTAATTTATGTTATCGGACCATTTTTAAAAGTGTGTCATTTTGTTTAGAACATATTATGTTTGATGCTCATTACGCTTAATTTATATTGACTTAGACTTTATTTGTACTGTGTGACTCAAGTTATCATATATTTCTTAAACTGCTATGGTTTTTATGTTTTGAATAATATATGAATGCAGCTAATTAAATAATAAAAGTGTGAAATACTTGATTGCTGCGAAACTTTATCGAAAAAATAAACATAATCCCCATCATATGAGACTAAGACAAGCGCGAAAGTTAATACAATATATTGGTTCACCTAATCAAGCGGATTATTTATCATTATAACGATATCATTAATATATTGATATTTTTTCATTGCTTCCAATTTAATTAGTTTATATATTTTTCTATTGGGAAAAGTAATCAATATTATTGTCTGCAAACATTAATTGTATCTGATGCGTGGCATTTCAATATAAGCTTTAGATCTGAGTTCAGTAACCACTACTAAACGCTGACTAATTGCACATTTAGTACTTGTGTATTCTATTTTCTTAAAATATACGTTTAATACCAAGACTCGTTGTCTTGGGATACAATTTTTAATATTTTTAATTATTTACAAATCCATTTTGATTGTTGATTATTTAAATAAGATTATTCTAGTTTAGCTATGACCTGGAATATTTGTAATTACACTTTACTGCGGCATTACTCTATATCAACAACAATTCATTGATTATTTGCTATAATACTCTCTAACCGGAGTGGGAATAAAATGGGAGGGTATTATGAGTCATTTCGTTATTCTTTGTTTAATTCTAGTTTCTATAAAAATGCGAAATCCACTTAATATCAGGATTCATAATAGACGGTATATATACTAATACAGAAAAAATACGTACTGAAATTTGTCTTTAAAAAACGGCGTCTATAGGTAAACAATCCTTTAGCTAGAAACGGTGTTCCACGATTAGCATTTCTTGAAAATAAACTACTGCGATAATAAGGTTTATTACGATGACGTATTTTTACAGAAAAGAGTAACGAGACATAAAATCTGAAACAACAGAAACAAATATATTACTATCGATTCATTCATAAAATCTGAGATTAGATACATTACGCTACAAAAGAGAGTTTGCAAGAATATGACAATCCAATTAAAATACGTATCTGTCCTTCATCAAAATTATCTCACGGCTTTGAGAGTCTACCAGACTAAATATGACAACATACATCCATACAGTTACTGTTAGTAGATTCGTGGATATAGATGTATGTAGTCGTGAAGAACTCTTTAGATATATAAAGAGAACTGACTTTACATATTTATTTATATTGTAATTATTTGTATTTATAAAGTAAAAGCTGACTTTTGAAAATTTATTCAAATATGCATTTAATACAGATTCCACATGTCTCTTGTTTAAATATTGCAATATAAAACAACAACTGCAACGAGGGGTCCTTCCAAATGTAATGTATTTAATAGCCATGGATGATAGATGCGACGTCTCTGTGTGATATGTTATCCAGATACTCAGATATATCATGTGTTTCTAGTAAATATTTTCTTGGATCCAAACGCATACACTTTATGCTCATAATGGATTAGCTTCCACTGCACATATAAATCATATGGTATATGACAAAATACACCGCTGATAACCTGCTGAACAAATTATTACAGTATACAGAAACGTAAGATTTGAAATGTGTTTTTCAGCTTGAATTACTACCCAATGTATAATGTATTTTAGATCTGTAATTTAACTCATCTTTTAACAAAATCCTGAAGTTAAAGAGTTCTAAA
Organism: Euprymna scolopes; assembly: GCF_053919585.1. Classification (NCBI taxonomy): domain Eukaryota; kingdom Metazoa; phylum Mollusca; class Cephalopoda; order Sepiida; family Sepiolidae; genus Euprymna; species Euprymna scolopes. Next base: position 5,791,708 of record NC_136509.1, read on the forward strand.
ATAGAAATGCGTTTATGATGATCTTAAGCATATACATAAACAATACCTATCTTACAACGTATCAGACATGCAGTCTCTTTTTTTAAACGAGAAACTAATTGCATTCATTAAATAAAATTACTTAACAAATGTTTCTATTTTTCTAAAAGAATTGTTATTCTTTATTAATTTCCCTGTAGAAGTTTTGAAAAGAGAACACGGTGTATCAAATAGGTTTATGACGAGGAAATACACGATCCTATTGAATGTGATTATATCTATTGTACCAATCACAAAAATAGATTAACTGATGTTTAAAAACCAAACATATATCAAGGTTGAACCTATGTTTTCAAATAATCACGTCATTTGTTTATTCATATAAATTTATATTTTTAGTACAAACGACGACATTTTATACAAGCTCTTAACTAATTGTTTGCTGGTTCCGTTTTCCACGTGTATTTACAGAGACACCTGTTTCTTTTAAAGAAATATTGATTAAATTGCTCAATACACATTTACACATTTGGTATTAATATTTGTCAAAATACCTTAAGACAATAGTATCCGATAAATATTTAGTCTATTTCACGTATCATATCTCATGTTTACAATAAATATTGTTTAATACATTTATATCTCATTATTTTTTTCCTAATTGTTATTAACCTCTAAACAAGACATTTTGCTTGGATGCTGAAGACTACTATTTAGGGCATATTTGAAAGAAAGACTATGTAGGGAGTGCACAGCAAGATATTTGTTTCCATTATACATAAATATCTGCAACCTATTACAATCAGGGAATGCGAAGGAAATATACAAGTCTAGAGTTTTAAAGTATAAAATAGTACAGTAAAAGACATTTCGGTCTCTAGATATCTCTACTGTTTACGGTTGTTCGGAGTGATTAGGCGAGGGGGTTATAAAGCTTATAATGCATAAGATGACCAACCATTAAAATACATTTCGTCTATGAGACAAGGGTTTGTGTTTGGTTGTCGGATTTGGGAGGTACCAGCATAGCAATTCTTTTCTGAACTATGTCTAGATAAGAAAGACTCGTAGCAGATGCGTCATACAAATTGAGCAACAATGCCTAATACATGGACGTGTCGAGGTACAAAATAGCGTTAGCCGTAAATAGGTGTGGTCCTCAATCTGTGCCGCAGCTTTGGCAATGCCTTCGATGAATCTGTTCAAATTTATGCTACCTGTGAACGTGACCCCTAAGTAATTGAACGAATAGACTTTAGGTATTTAATCATTAGCCAAATATCCCATTGGATTACGAGTTGTCTTGTATTAATTAAAGTAAAAAAAGATTAGTCTTGACAGGATAGAATGTTACCTTTATTTCTGTCAACTAGAAACTGCAGCAATTTTCTTAGATATGTGCCTAATTGTTTTCTTCTGCTCTTTTATAGAGCTTGGGGGCAATCGAAAATGTACTTATTAAGGAAACAATTTTATTAGAGAGGTAATTTATGAAGAAGAGAAATAATAAAGGTAAACAGATAACTCCCTGTGGCATATATCATATTTTTTTGACGTACGACCATCAAAGGAATCTTGGATTTTATCTTATTTAGTGCTTAAATAATAAAGGAATCGAGTGCTTAGTTTAATAAGGGACTCAAGGTTTTCAGCGAAAAACGGAGAAATGTGAAAAGTCTACGAGTAATAGGGCAGTTCTTTCACTATAATTTCTGTAAACTGGTAACAGAGATGCAGTTTCCAGCAATCAGGCAAGCAAATCTCGATAACTGATTTGTTAAAGATTTATTAGAGAACTGGGGCAACCTAAGCAGAGAATTATTATTAGTGTAGTTCATTTCCAAATACCTTTTATGTGGCCAAATATTATATTACGAACTTGTGAAGGCGTGATTTTCAGATCATCAAGTTTTGTTTCTATCCGCAGAGAAACATCTGGAGGAGAGTCGTTTGCTGGGTCCAAGATACAATTGGAGGCAAACTGTCCGGGTAGCAGATTAGCTTTTTCAGTTTCTGTGCAAATAACCTCAGCGTTGTTCGATATTTTGGGAATCGTTGTACCTCCCAATTATTTAATACAATGTTATAAATTTACCAGAAATCACGAATTTCTAATTTCTAAAGTTTATTTTTTATGGTGTTTTCGGTAGATGTTCTCTGAGCTGCGGCTATTTCACTCCTATCGTAATTAAGGGTTTCAATCATTTAAAGCGACTGCAGAAACCACGCCTTCTTGAACAGCACAAAACTAACCGACTTAAATATGCCGCCAAATACAAGCATGAAGAGAAGTGGGAAAATGTAATTTTCACCGATGAGAAAAAAGTTTACTCTAGATGGTCCAGATTGATTTCAACACTAGTGGCATGATAAAAATTTGTCCAAAGAGACTTTTTCAACTCGAGATAGTGGAGGAGGGTATTTAATGGTATGGGGTTCTTTCTCGTTAGCTGGGGCCCTAAAGTAGTGAAAGGTCGGCAAACATCATTGACGTACATTTCAATGCTTGAAAATGTTTCTATCAGGACTGAAGGTCCACGTCTGTAGAAGAAATTGGATTTTCCAGCAAGAATTTGCTGCAATACATACTTCTCGACAAGCACGAAAATAGTTTTCTTCAAATAATATAGAATTGTAAGATCATCCAGCATGTTCTCCGGACCTGAATCGCATTGAACATCTTTGGGGATAGATGGCAAAAGAAGTGTTCAAGGATGGAACCCAATATTATTCGATAAAGGAACTTTCTGATTCAGTTTTCAGTACATGGGATAAAATTCCTTCGCAACTGATAAAAAACTTAGTCGTAAGCATGCCAAAGAGAATTTTTTAAGTAATTCGTAATAATGGAGGCTATATTAAATACTGAGGCCCTTTTTTAGTAATTTATAATTACCTTTTGTTACATAAATTATCCATGGTCTTATCATTTTGACCAGGTGAAAATGTGTTTCTTTTTTTTTAAAAACAATTATTAGACCAGGGTTAAGGTTTCGAATGAAGCAGATTTCATTTTATCCATCATGTTTTCCTTTTTGGCAATGGTTTCAACCATTTGTTTTATGAAAAATTTGATATTATCGTAAACGCTTACTTTCTTAAGTGGTCTGATGATTTTGACCAGGACTGTATATATATATATATATATATATATATATATATATATATATATATATATATATATATATATATATATGTATATACATATATATATATATATATACATTGATACAGATATACATTAACGTCATTATATTATCGTAGTTTAAGATGCTTGCACTTACACAGTCGTCATGATTAGGTCTTTGTAAAGGCATGTATCCAAATAATATATATATATATATATATATATATATATATATATAAATACTCGGGTGTTTTGTATTCAAAAGTAATGGACTAATGAATTCAACGAGGTTGTTAGATAGTGCTCAATAAAAAGAGCTGATAATACTTGTTTATTGTTATATAATTTGATGGTTGGATGTGACCATGTTTATATAACAATAAACAAGTATATATATATATATATATATATATATATATATATATATATATATATATATATGAGTACTTCATTAAATCACACGTATTAATATACATACATATATGTATATACATATGAGTACTTCATTTAATCACACGTATTAATACACCCACACACACACACATATATATATATATATATATATATATATATATATATATATAATATTATGCATGATTTTTTTAGTATTTACTTCAACTATATTCGACGCATATGTAGAAGTAGGTATTATTTTGTGAAAATATATATGGCTTATGTTTGACAAATTTCTACGGAATGAAACGCGAATATTCTGTGTAGCTTAATTTCTAAATATATTTTCATAATTACGATACATACATATATATATGGGCAATTTTGCTTGCATATCTAAACTCAACTTAGATCGAAATTAAAGATTTCTTAAGTAAATTATATTTTGTCTTTAAATATGTATGGATATTTTCCCCTGATTAGGATATAAGCATTGCAAACACACACACACACCGACGCGCGTGCACGCACTCCTCCCTACACACACACACACACACACACACACACACACACACCCACACATATATATATATATATATGTATACATAGATCGATAGATATGTGCATATATATTATATAATATATCCTAGATAGACTACGAAGTATTATATGCCGTATTCTGCTTCGACGCCATATCTGATATAGCGTTCCCATACATAATACATAGCAGCTGATGTGACGGCATATAAAACAATAAAAGGACTGTATTATAATATATACAGAGGTTAGTACATTATTATTGAACATTACGTACAACACAATTTTACAAGATTAGTCTTTCGATTTTATTTCGAACGAATTGAGCAAAGAGAATGCCCATTTGTAGCTTTATGAAGAATGCATAATAAATTTATGGTCTGAGAGTTTCATCGCTTGGTTTCAGGTATTGACGGTGTGAGATTAAATAAGACAACCAGTGGGAGGGATGTGCAACAGAAGTTTAAATGCATGCTTAATTTCCTCCGTGCAAAGAAATTCAAAACACATTATTATTTACCAGTGACTGTACATAGTTTATAAAGCCGATTCAGTTCCTGTCCGTACGGTAACAAAATGAGTCTGTTGATTTCAAAATGACGAGATATATGTAAGGGATAACACCAGCCCCGGTTTCGTCGCCCGAGGCATAAAAAAGAACGGTGAAAACGTTATTGCAAATAAAGGTTAATGCATAGAAGTATAAAGATAAATCAGCAAAATTTACTTGTAAAATAGTGCAATTTTCGTAGTTATTTCTTTTCATATAATTGGTACATCACAAAGAAAGTGGCTGGTCTTAAATTTAAAACACACACACATGTATATATATACATATATATATATATATATATATACATACATACATACATATATATATATTCGTAGAAATATATTTTCTTATTTTATATCACTCCTCATATAAGAAGCTGAATTTACTTGCATAAATAGAATAAATGAAAAAAATCTATATTGATTGTTGCTATTTCTTTTGGTGCGTTAAGGGCATAATAGATTCACTAATTGATACACTTAGTCAGCGGTTGATTTTGCGCTACGAAACGGGTACTGTCAAAAATTGTACAAATCGACTGATTTAAAAGAATACATTATAATAGCTTCAGCCGCTTTCCCTTCGACGAAACCTTGCATCTCTCTGCCTGTTCTAGAAGTATTATAATGGTGAATGCTCTGATGGATTGCAAGCATTTTTGCCCCTACGACGTGAACACCCTCGACATACCCGACAAGCTGCAAAATCACACCCCCACACTGTAGAGATCCCTAGATGTAAAAGATCGTTCTACTCCAGTAGTTTCTTCCCCAGAACCACTAGACTTTGGAATTCCATTCCAGGTCACTGCTTCCCCAACTGTACTGACATGCAGAAGTGCAAGTGCTACGTGAACCAACATCTTGCTGTCCAAATCCTTACATAGTACCCCAGTAGTTGTTTCCTCTGATAGTAGACCTCTACACCAAAGGGGCAATGTGCGTTGTTTGGGGTGAAAATGTAATTAAAAAAAAAAGTTTCAACATCATGAATTTTGGAATATAATTTTTTTGTCATTTATTATATATATATATATATATAAATATATATATATATATATATATATATATATATACAATATTATTTTATAAAAACAATATATATATTGTGTGTGTTTGTGTCTGTGTGTATGTATTTGTGCGTTTTATGTTTCTTCGGAAGCAACATATATATTTCTGACATTGAGCAGTGATACAGCAGTGTGGCATTATATATTTGCGGTAAACATTCCACAGGAACAATAGAGTAAATTGCGTAACAAGGGAATCGTCTGAGTCATCATTGTAGAATCCTGCGCAGATAAACAAGCGTAATATAGGAAGAGAGCATAAACAGTTTGTCTTTTTCGAGATGTGATGTCGCCGTCAGTGTATCCAGAAATAAAATAGATCATGAATTATTAAGTTTGTGATGCGCAACAAAATAAAACATTCACCAAACAAATTTTGGAATGATGAATATTTGGCACTTTATATTTTACAACTTAATACATAAACATTATATCATACTTGTGTTTTCAGGAGGGAGTTTTAGTCTAGACTCTCTTTCTCTCTCTCTCTCTCTCTCTCTCTCTTTTCCTCGCTTGTGTGTGTGTGTGTATGTGTGTGTGTATGTACCAACTGAAAAAATAAATTAACAGTGCTGATGCTTATAATAATTTCTCAACACCGGACGCTGAAATCCAAGCATAAATAAAATAAATGTATTGTGAGGCGCAAATTAAAAAATTCAGCATATATAAATATTTTTGAAAAATGCTCAGTTGAAGGTGCAGATATATATATATATTTTAAAGCCAACTTTAGGTATTTATCGGCTGATGGGCTGCGCTTCAAAACGGTTCTAGTCTTGTGAACATCCGTGGGCTTAGTCGAAAGTTTAAGGCAGATATGCAAACATACATACATACATACATACATACATACATAAATACATTTATACATTGGTAGCTCAAATTTTCGACCCAATCCGATTAAAAGACTTTCCCTATCTCTGAATAACCTTTATGTAAAATTTCAAATGTTTAGACCAGAAATTGTCTGAGTAATTAATTTGGTAGAGATCGCAGAGGTCAATTTTTTTTTAAACTTTCACCACCATTATGGTCCCTGAAAATTTATTGTTTTTGGCTCAAATTAATTCTTTAAGTAAGATCCATATCCAAGACACCTATATCATTCTACAGTTGTTATACCAAAAATTGGCGGAGGATTTTGGTAGTGTTCTCAAAGGTGCAATCGTTGAATTTGACCCCTTGATAGCAACATTTCTGTCCGAAAACGGATGTTCACAAATCTCAGTACCCTATATATAAAATTTCGAGTCCACTGAAATTTGAGAGATTATAGCGTAGACAGAGACACACACAGACACACTCCCTTATATATATATATATATATATATATATATATATATATATAAAAGATAGATAGATAGATATTAGATGCAACATATAAAAATGATTTAAAAAGAAAAAAGAAGAAGACTTGTGCGCCATCACCGAGAATTGAAACCATAACTTCAGCTCACGATTTATTTTTTCCTCCGTCATCAATGACTCGGCCATGAATACAGTTATGATGAAAGGCTAAAAATTAATACATGAACCAAATGCTACTACGTTATGCATTCGTTATGCCGGCTTTCGACCTTCCCCTTACATTTTGTTTTAATTTCCACACTTTAGCACCGATTTTTTTCCCAGGTAAAACCCAAATATACAGTTTCGTATTGATTTAAATACCTTATCTATGAAATGTCCTGTCCGTAGACCAAAGATTCCAGGAGGAGTTTGGTATGCCAATTTTTTACATGAAAATTATATGGAAAAGGTTTTGTGTTTACTATAAACAAATGCAGTTATAAATTATGTAAAATATCTGCATTAACATAATTACACGTAATAGTTAACTAAAGATGATCATCCCATCAGAAGCCCAATAAACTAATAGGGAATTAATTAAAATGAACGTTTAAAATAGTATGTAAATAGGCTAGATATTTTTCTAGTGAATGCAATCCAACAACCGATATATAACAAAGTTATATTTTCTTTTAAAATAAATAGAAAAAAGGGGGTTTACTAAGAATATCAATACACACAGAAAACGAATTTATAGGAATATATATATATATATACGAATTTATAGGAATACATATATATGTATATAAATATATATATATATATATATATATATATATATATATATATATATATATATATATATATATATATATATATATTCATTAATTCAAACATGGAAATACATCTGTACCTTTGAGAAACTCTCCCAAAACAAAAATCGCAACACACCATCTTCTCCAAATCTTAAGACCGGCATATTAAATACAAATCAATTACCTATTCCTTCATACTTATCTCTATTTAATAATGAAACTGCCTCCTCAATGATACAGGCATCTCAATAAATTCTAATGCAGTCTGTTGACAACACATTTGATTAGGATTATTTTATTTCTCATAAAAATACGAAACTTAAGAACCAGTAACAATTTTAATTGTATTGAAAAATCTAGATACTATTACAGTGGCTACATGTATTTCAGGCTTTGTAACGCTGAGGTCAGAGCTATGTTTTCCCCGCTACGCGACGATCAAAAAACATCGCGAAAATATCTTGTAAAAGTCGGGGTGATTAAATGTAAGGCAAACGAACGATGTTAAATGTAAAATCGAAAAAAACAAAAAAGAAAACTGAAAAACGAACGTTAAAACACTTGAAAAAATGGCCTAAATAAGCCTGTTTCGATATTAAATTTAAAATAATCTGCGGGTACCCGGGTGTTTTTAAGTGTGCGTGGTCAGGTGGGTTGTTAATGAACACGTAAGAATAAGCGAAGTAAAAAACAAAAAAAAAGAAAAATGAACGCTACGTGAAAAATGGCTCAAATAACACTGGTTCAATATTTAAATTTAAAAAAATCGAAAAATAAATATCTCCCACCACGATTCGAACGCAAAACGTTTAGATAATGGACCAACGCGCTAACCAACTTAGCTAACACCACGTGCATGAAATGTAGTACGTTCTTCAACTATTTATACTAAATCAGGGCATGACGTCATCTGAAAAATGCGTAGAACCGGTCGTCGTCATGAGAGGAGGGTTTTTGTTGCCCTCCCCCTGTGGAAAATTGTCGAGTTTGGGGTCAATAAATGTACTTTTTAAGCCAATTTTTGATATTTTTCGATCGAAGGATGGAGCTTAAATGTGATACCAATTTTTTTTAATTTTGCTCTGCCTGTCGAAAGATTTTAGCGGACACACAAACACATACATACACACAAACATACATACAGACAGACATTTTCGCTTATATATATATATATATATATATATATATATATATATATATATATATATATATAGAGAGAGAGAGAGAGAGAGAGAGAGAGAGATTCCCTTGTAGTAAATATTGAATAATGTCAGAAGTATTTTTATCAAACATTTATCCGTCAAGTTGTTTAGGGTCACTACCAAATTAAAACTTTCTACTGAACTTTAGCATACAAATGGTAAGGAATAGTTAATATTAAAGAGAAAGAGGGGGTGTACAAAGGTAAGTCTAATTTTATAGTCTCCTACCAAAACATACATTAAAAGAACGTATGAGATTAAAGCAAGGTTACATGTGTCAAAAAAGATGGTTCGTACTGAATGAATTGCTTAAGGTTAATCAAGCAATCAGTATTGTTTCCAAAGACTCCAATGAGAGATCTGTTTGCGGGTAAATATACGGAAATATAATTTTTTCGAAAAGTAATACTATATATATATATATATATATATATATATATATATATATATATATATATACACATATATATATATATGTATATATATGTGTATATATATATATATATATATATATGTCAAACATTTAAGATATTTTGAAAATATGTGTACACGCACATATATAAATAGTAACAAATATGGTTAAATTAAAGGAGTATTATTCGCACACACCATTATATAGATACATGTAAATACACAGATAAACATAAATATAAACACACATACACGCATATATATATATATATATATATATATATATATATATATATATGCATATTTATATATTAATCATAAAAATTTCATGATTTTGATAAAAATTAGAATTTCATCTGATTAACATATACTAAATAATAGGAAGCTACAGAAATACGATCAGCACACAAACACATACATACACACACACTCACACACACACACACATCAATATATATATATATATATATATATATATATATATATATATATATATATTAGCAAACGTACATGTCGTTGACTGGGTTATAAAATAGCATACAGAAAATGGACTCTGATTTATGAAAGTGTGAAAGGTTATGAAAAGGAAGGGTTGTAAAGAGATAGCTTCAAATTTAGGGAAATCAAAACCAAAGAAAAATATAATGAAAGTAAAAATAAAATAGATAAACCCAATAATTTATTATACCATACCTGTTCACACTGAGACACTTATCACAATATTCTGTGGATCTATACTAAAAAACCTTGTTAAACTTTGTGACATATTTCCATTCTATGCAGCTCAGATGCGAACGAACATCCCTTAATTTTCTATAAACTGAAACATAATTATCAAAGTATACTTACGCAGATAGATATGAAAAGTCTTTATTATGGAGGCCAAACGCGAACGCAGACCCCAGAATTTTATTAAACCATCCATATTTAAGTTAAAACATACTTATCAAAGTATTATTATGTACATCTATATCAACAACACTTGTAAACGTTTTTTTTTAATTTTATTTTTTTATTTCCATACTTTGGGGACCAGTCGCGTACGCAGACGCCACAATTTTAATAAACGACCATTCTTCCAGATGCAACATACCCATCCCTGTGCTTCGATACATCTTCTATCATTATATGTGATCACTTTCCTATAATAGTCAACCATATAGGAGCCTATCTGTGAGCAGACACACATACATTTAGCTTTATATTATATATATATATATATATATATATATATATAATTATAGGTCAGCTTTTTTTAGTCAATGGCCAACTAGCACATAGTATACTTTTGTGTATGTATACATGTGTTAAGTTGGAGAGGACTCACGTAAGCCGTGGTGAAGGCAACCTTTCTAGGAAAAGCAGCTCTCTGATTTCAAATCCATAAATCAGGAAACCAGTAAGTGCACTACGCTTGTCTGCAGTTTAATTTTTTGCTGGCTATCTTGCTATTGCTTATTGCTGGATCTCAACATTTTGAACCGAGAAAGAAACTTAGCCGTCGTACAAAGCTAAGACACTTTTCTATCATCTTGTATAGACACTCCCTCAGCCATTTTGACTTATGGACTTAAGTGTCTGAGGGAGTGCCACTCGTCTGACAAGACGTTGCACTCATTATATATATATATATATATATATATATATATATATATATATATATATTTGACATTTTACATGAAGTGTATTCAAGTGTAGAGCAAGGTTTTTAGTCGGTTTTTGGCCGAAAATTTTGCTAGCACCAGCTCAACGTCCTAATAATCTGACCTTTGCGATTTTTTTCTAGTTTATTATCGGTCTAACCATTTGAAATTTTACATAAATGTATTTAGACATGCATCAATCTTTTTAATCAGCTTGTGGGCGAGAATTTGGCTGCCAAGAGGTCCAACTTGAAAAAGGTTACCTCTGCAGATTCTATCAAATCCCATTTCTTATTCTGGTCTGAATACTTGGATATGAATTAAATTTTTAATAGATGTATACATATGCACATAGAAATATGAACAATATAAAGAGCTCGAGCAAAGCAAGTAATTCGACACGGAAATATAAAATATTCATTCATATACTTGACGTACCAAGTACGTGAAAAAAAGTGCAAGAAAAACATGAATTAACTTACATAAAAGAAACGATAAGAAAACAGAATGAAAACAATAAAGAATTAATCAAGTAAGTAGCAAATGTAAGTTACTTGTAGTTATTCATAACAAAACCACTGTAAAATTATTATTGACATATATTTATTGGAAGTGATTTATTTCGAAAAACTTCACACACCTTATTAGCAAGAGGGAGATAATGCTTAATCTTAAAGTATTTCAACTGTAAATCCTCCTGATTTAATCAATAACTTTATATTGTGAATTCTGCACAAAAGTCAAGTTTTCACTGATGCTGAAGCCAGTCTTATTGTCTCATTTACCAAAATAAATTCCGTCAGCAATAACACTGTCGACAATCTAAGATTATTATTTGATCGCCCAGAGATATTACGTATGGGCAAACATAATTATCCAAACACTCACAAGACGTTCTCAATAAGATAAATAATAAATATCTATCACCAATCCAAGTACTGAAAATTGGGATTGTTTTTGGTGTGATAAGATTTAATAGAAAACAATGCTTCCTCCGAATTTTATGAGCATGTTTACAGTGTTTCTGTATTTTTAAGATGGTCCTTGGCTATTCGTTTTATTTGGATTCGTCGGACTACCGTTCTTATCTTGACTGTAATTTACAAACTGTTTCAGTCGATGTAACCATCGACCTTTCTCAAGCGTATTTTGTGGAATTCGGAAATGTTTCTGTCAAACTCGGGAATTTGGACGGAATTTCGAACGGACCCTTTATAAATTTCATGGGATAGCGTGCTCATGTTCCGTCGGTCATGTCTGAATAAAGGTCCTAAGTAATTTGCAATTGCAATTTTCGGTCACCAACACCAAGGACTAAACCTTGCACCTACAAGAGCCTATCACATTTTTCAATTGATTTTTCCAAGTAATCTAACTACTGCACAACGTATCATTGCGGATGAATTATAGTATCCTGCACATCAACAAAACTTCAGTTTCTATTTATATTGTTTATTAGTCTCAATTTCTTTTAGGCATAATTTTTATTATTAACTTACAGAGTGTTTTCACAGAGTTTGCAACGGATTTGGCGATTTACTTGTAAACCTCTTTTTCATGGCAAAACATTCAAGTTGGAAGCAATTAACCGTGCATCTAGAGATTCCTGTGTGTATAAAAATCAATTAGTTTTTTCATGCGTGAAGTTTTCCAACTTTCTGCATTTGAAATTTATTTTTTCTCTCGTTCTGTTATGGTTCACAGATCAGAGACGCGTTGTTTCGTTAAGACTTCGTAGCCCTACGGATAGGAACCTCTTATCTAAAATGTCAAGTTACTTAAAGTAAGAGATAATCAATTAGATATATTGAACGTTGATTTTGTCATATGATTATCTGGTATCATGCGCATTAACTTTTACTTCAATATCAAATATGAATGTTCAAAATACTAAGATATATTTATAGTTTTTATAAAGTTGAAAAAAATACATGTGCAGCATTTATTAAGTATAATTAACGATTAAGGCTATTTCGCGATCAATACGCCTCCCCATACTTCAAAGAATGTAATTGAGTTATGAATTGCGAAATGTCAAGCGAAAGAAACACTAATTTGCAAAATGAATTTTTCTTTAAAATGTTTGTCTTGCCTATTTGCTACAGCTATACCCCAGCTACTGTTAAAGACTTCTTTTTGTGTAATATAAAATATATAGCAACTGATACAATGCGAAGGTTAAATATAAAGTTTGCTTTTAGTATAGTAATATATTCAGTAATATTAAAAAATAATTTAGCTTGCGTATTAAAAAATATTAAAAAGCTAGTGTAACGAAAAGAATAAGTTTAAATGTTATTTCCAGCATAATATTTTATTTCTGGAATTTAAAGATTGATATTCAAAGAATTCGGAAAGCGCTTATTATTTTGACAGAGATTAAATAAGAATTATCTAAAATCATGTGTGTATTGCAAAAAAAAATATATATGTATATATATATATATATATATATATATATATATATATATATATATATATATATACTAGGCTACCAGTGACCCGTTATGTTAGTATGTTATATTAGCAATAGAATTAATGTGTGAGTGTGACACTTGTAACGTAAAAAATAATTTTTGTTACATAACAGAAATATTTCTATGAAAGTATATTAAAATGAATATAGTTACATTTCTATGTGTCGGTCTGTTTATAATTGTTTATTTTTGAAAATAAAAACTTAAAGCCATTATATTATAAGTTGTTTGCCATACTTATGGGTAAATTTGCACTGAGCTGATAACATTATCTTAAAATAAAATTCAAATGTTTATATATCTTTTAATGTAAACGCGAAAAAACTTGGGACGCTGAAAACGTACACAGTAAAACAATACGCTTAATTGTTACGTTGATTATTTATTTGAAAATTAAATAAAACCAGATATTTTCGGGGTTTTTTCTTTACGTTGGTAGTCTGGACAAAATGTATTAATGCTTTTTTAAGGAAGGTGTATTACAAAATGGAGAATAAATTAAAGAAAATGAAGGCGGTGGATAAATCGTCGCTTTTAAATGCTTTTCTGGTTGTCAATGGGTTAAAATAGATTTATTTGTAAGAAAGTGCGTCATAAAATCTTAAACGGAATATGGAAATGAACAATGTAAAAAAATCAGAAAGTATTAACAATTGTTTATTCGGATAATTTAACCGCGAAACAAAAAAATAATTGGACGCTGCAAAACGTATACAGTAAAACATACGTTTTATTGTCGCGTTGATTATTTGTTTATTTACGCCTGACCAACCGGATGTCAAAACCGGACATTGGTTTACAACAGCCGTTACAAGGTCACTTGATTTTTATAATTATATATCTATATCTATTCATATACAGGGTGAACAGAAAGTCCTTGGACCATTTTCAGCTTTAAATTTAAATATTGTTAAAATCACTTTTTCTCTTTTCGAATAAAGTAAGTATTTAGTCTAACTATTGATCTAATTATTTTCATCAAAAATATTAAAATAATTTTGTTTAAACTTTCAGGAAAAAGTAGCAAACGAGGGGTCATAATTCAGCTTCATTGGGCGGGAAGGACAAACTCAGAGATTATTAAACTCTTGAAAGTTGCTAAATCCACCGTGTACCATGTTGTGAACAGATTTAAGGAACTTGGTACATCTTAAGACCGTCCTAGGAGTGGAAGACCTCGCACTGCCCGAACAAAGAAGGTGATTAAAGCTGTCCGGGAGAGGGTAAGGAGGAACCCGAAGAGATCTGCAAGACAAATGGCTAAAGACATGAATGTGAGCGTGACCCCGATGAGAACCATCTTAAAAACGATCTCCATTTGTCCCCCTACAAGATGAGAAAAAAAAGCACAAGAGACTTAAAATAGCAAAGCTTCTCCTTGGAGAACTGAAGGCTGGCACGGCAGAGCGAGAGATCGTTTTTTCTGATGAAAAACTCTTCACAACTGAAGCGACTGTTAACAATGAGAACGAAAGAGTTTACGCAAAATCTTCAGCAGACATTGATGACTCCGTGAGAATAGGTTTCCGCCGACAAAAGTCGTCTTCCCTCATGGTGTGGGCTGCAGTCTCCAAATCTTGGAAGTCACCTCTGATTTTCGTGGAGCAGGGGGTTAAGATCAACACAGATCGCTACTTTAACGATTTTTTGGTTCCAGCATTTGAAGAGACGAAGAAACACTTCAACGATCAGCCTTTCACCTTCCAACAAGATGGAGCACCATCCCACACCCCCAGAAAAACTCAGGACTGGTGTCAACGTCATTTTCCAAGATTCTGGAGTAAGGAGATGTGGCCTCCTGCATCATCTGATTTGAATCCCATGGATTTTTCGGTGTGGTCTTTGTTGGAGGCAAAGGTCTGTTCTCTTGCTCATCCAAGTGTTTATGCTTTGAAGACATCTCTTCTGAGTGAATGGGCTAAAATACCTCAGGAAACGCTGCGTGCCTCGGTTGGTAACTTTAGACAGAGAATTGAACGTCTAATCGAAAGGAAGGGACATCACATTGAAAAAAAATAATTTGAATTTACTCTTGGTTTCCTAACTTATAATTTTCATTCATGTTTAATTTAAATTTTTGTAATTTTCTATTAATAAACCACTTTTGAATTGGTCCAAGGACTTTCTGTTCACCCTGTATATATATATATATATATATATATATATATATATATATATACATATATATATATATATATATATATATATATATTTATTTATATATATATATATATAGTGAGAGAGCGGTAGATAGATAGATAGATAGATAGATAGACAGATAGATAAATAGATAGATAGATATGGATAATATATACACACATATGTGTGTATGTGTGTGCGTATATCTCTATCACCACAATTATATAAATGCAACTTAGTTTGTGGGTGTTACTTCGTTTCTTATAGACCCCGAACTCCTGGACATAGTTTCTTAAGAATTTACAGAACTTTAGTTTATAGGACTGGGAGTGATCTTAATTAAGTTTGTCTCCCAATTACCCGGAAAATTTAGGATAATTCCATATCGTCGCTTAGCATTTATGATAGATAAACGGACCAAGAGAATTCTGCTGCGGGTAATTTTTTTTTTGTTGTTTTTTTTTCTTTGTTGATGACGTGATCTTTAGATTCCAACTCTTTTCAAGAATTTCTAAGACATTGGAAATTAAGTGTTATTTTTTTCTTTTTTTTTGTCATGGCATGGTCTGTAGGTTCAAACCCCGCACGTTAATTTCTTTATATTTTTTTACTTCTGGCAATAAGTTTTTATTCAATAATTATTTAAATAAACGGTAGGTTCTCAAGCAATATAGGATAACCTATATTTTGGACTAAGTTACTGCATAGAGGCGTGTGAAATATTCGTTGATCATCATTCGATCTAGGGCAATGTCGAATCTCCCTGCTAGTATATATATGTGTGTGTGTGTGTGTGTGTGTGTAAATATTCAAAAACACATACATATGGGCGTATGTATTATATACGTTACAATGCCGTTGACACATCTGTTCTCGTAAGATCACCAAAGTACTACAACGATGATCCTATTCAGCACAAGATGCATAAATATGTAGGAAGGCGATGCGGTTTATGTACCGCGCCGAGACATAGAACGTTCAAAGTTGGTATGTGGGGGCGCGTTAATTCACTTCGGGAAATGTTCTTCCAGTCTTCCTTAAGCCATTCATCTACGAGAAAGATAAACTAATGTATAACGTTCTTTCTTTTGACAACTATTGGATCGACAAATATTCCCGGTTGAATCAAAAAGTGAGGTTGGTTTTGCGCAAAACCTTCACTTCAATAAAACCAATCATCTGTGTGTATTTCCGAACACGTTCAAATATTTTTTATTGTTTTTCTTTTGATTAAAATACTGACCTGTGTAAAAACTTGAGTCGTATGTTGCCTAAGGAGGGGTTTTCACATTTTAATTTTCTTTAGATAAATTGAATAAAACAATATTGTGTTCTGGTTATTGATCAATAACGACATCCACGTTAAAATAATGATTTCTAATTATGATATTTTTTTCATCTGGGATGTTATATATTCATATTATTATAATTTAGTTATGGGAATCTTTGTTTACATTTATTTCAGTTGTTATTATTATTATGTATCAATAATAATAATAATAATAATAATAATAATAATAATTATTATTATTATTATTATCATTTTTTATTATTATTACTATTATTACTATTATTAATATTATTATTATCATGGAATACGGTTATTGTTTACATGTTTAATATTTATTTATGCTAACCTATTTATTTCCGTTTTATTAACTCTAATATTATGTGCATATCAGTTTTTTAATGATAATGTGAGACCAAACAAGCATTTTGGCCCAGGAACTAGTAATGAATGCACATCACAATAATGGGCTAAGCAATTTGCAGACGGCGAACAGAGTTTAGAAGATGATGAGTGAAGTGATCGACAATCAGAGGTTGACAACGATGAATTTTGAGCCTTTGTCGAAGCTAATCCACGCACAACCCTTAGAGAACCTGTTTCTGAATTTAACGTAAAGAATACGGCGATTTCCAATCAGTTTAAAGAGATCACAAAGACAAACCCATTTGATAACTGCCTAACGAACTGAATGAACATTGAATGCAGCGTGTTTATGAAGTGTCGTTTTTCCTTTTTTTTACGCAAAAAGAAAATCGGTTTTTAGCGATGAAAAGTGCGTACTTACGAGAATCACCGTCGCTCAGCACAGTTGCCAGACGCCGAGGTAACTCATCGACACTTCCTTATGTCAGTGTTGCAGCCAAATAAACTCATACTGAGTTTTTGGTAGTCTGTGACCGGTCTCATCTGTTACAGTTTTTTTTTTTTTTTTTTTTACATTTCTGCGGAGAAACACTCTCTATAAGTGAATAAAATGCATCAGAACAGTCGATGCGAACACACGGCAGAATTACTGAACAGGAAAAATACTCTCCAGACCTCCCAGCTTTCACTTTTGCAAAGATCTCGACAATTTTCTGCGATCACAATGCTTACAAACAATAAGCGATATCAACTACGCCTTAAATGATTTTATTGCCACCAGAATGCACGGTGTTTATGTAACTAGAATGAATACACTTGTTTTGCGTAGGCAAAAACATGTTGGTTTAGATGGTGCTTATCTCATCAATATTCTTTTGTTTGACCCAAACAATGTGCATCTGAACTTTAAAGTGTAAACACGCAGGAACTTTATTATTAATCCGATATCTTCCACCATCAACATAACTAAATATATATCTCTAGAAAGATTACGTATAAATATAAACACATTATATATATATACACGCAGGAACTTTATTATTAATCCGATATCTTCCACCATCAACATAACTAAATATATATCTCTAGAAAGATTACGTATAAATATATACACATTATATATATATATATATATATATATATATATATATATATATATATATATATATATATATATATATATATACGAGAGACGTTCTCGATGTAATTCCTTTTATCGGCTGAATAACTTCGATAGGATTGTAAATGTTATTGTTATTATATGATTGAAATTATGCATACGTAATTTCCAAGATTATTTTCTATCTTGCAGATATTGACGATATGAGACTAATTGAAAGACACCTTTTTCATGGACGTGTGTCAGATCCAGTGATCTTTCATTTGATTTCACTCAAGCAAACAAAAAATGCAGGGTTCAATACTTATCAACCATAGGTTTGATCTGATTCAGTTTAAGTCAACAAATAGATATGTTTATTTTAGCGTGGTGACGATATTGACAGGGAGAAAAAACATTTTCTAGATAATCCCTATTCAGAGCTAAATTGAATTGGAAGTTATGATGATTGCGTGGTAAAGTAAATGTTATCTACACTAAGAAAACTCATCAGTGCGATTTTCATTTCTTATTTGTATGTGATATTGCTTTTAAATTTGTAGAACAATTTTTTCATAGAATATATACTTATAGATTTATTCATTGTGCATTACATTTTTATGAATGAATTAAATGATAAAAAAATTATATAGACTGTAATTAAGTTTTTAATTTACAAACAGAGCATATCAAATGTATAAAATACGAAATAATAATAATAATAATAATGATAATAATATATATATATATATATATATATATACGAGGTGTCTTAAAAAGGGTTCTAGTTTATTTTTGTACAGACATTTGTTTTCTTAGAGACATTTGTAAAAAACAAACTCCTCTTATAGGATTACATGCAATTTTTTTTTAATAATTTCATGTTCAAATGGAACGCTACAACAGAAAGTAGAAAGCCTTATATTCACAACTGGTTATTTGTAAACCTGCAATCTTGATGTTAGAACACTGTAGAATAACACTATGCAATTAAATTCTCTTTTAAACCTGCGAAAACATTCAACAGAATGTATGAAAAACTTCAGCCTGCTTTGGAACCTTCTTGCATGAATCTAGCATCAGTTTTCGTGGGGCATAAAGGATTTTAGTAAAGAATGTGAAGATTATGAAAACCTAAGGAAGTCAGAACTCCAGAGCTTATTGGCTAAACAAATAATTTTATGGATAAAGGACATTGGTGTGTCTTCAGAAACAATGAGAACACGGTTTGATATCAGTGTGAGAAGTGTAAAGCTCACTATTCGAATTTAAGATGCGGAAGATTTGTGAGAAATTTGTTTTGATGCATCAGTCCATGATTTCATCTTTTTAATAGAATATTTGACTAGGATCGGCATCAAAAGCGTCCCCACCATTCTAATATTCCTGACTTTGCTCTCTGTGACTTTTTATGGTACGTTAAATTTAAGGGAAACCTTAGATACTCTCGTTATCAGACACTAACAGGGCAATGAAAGAGAACCTGACTAGGGTCATTGGCACGCTCACACAAGGAGATTTTTATGGCGCTATCAAGAAATTACTTTAAAGTTACAACACGCCCATTGCAGTTGGAGAAGGTTACTTCTAATCTGACTAGTGTTTCATGTGTGTACTATCAATAAATATATCAATGCAAATAAGGGGGGCATTAGAAGACCGCCTCGTATATATTTGGGGGATAGTTATATTAACACCTTCCGCTTCAACATTGATGCATTTGTTTAAATCAATATGTGAAAATGTAGAGTAATTGTATTTTTTCATTTTTATTTAAGAAAAATATTTTGTTTAATAACCTCGTAAATTACTTACATTTTATTATTCTTTATAAATGTCATGTTACCCAACACGTTGCAGACTCAGTCGCAAAGTAAACAAAGAATAGAAATAATATTTCTTATTTCACTTCATCATCTTTCTCATTCATGTAAATAAGGTATGGTGTTTATGTCTTTACCTCGCCAAATTATTTTATGTAAATTTTACAACACATTTCAGCTTCAGTTGCAAAGTAGAGAAGGATAAGAAAGAAATTACAACTGGCTATTTTTATTATAAACCAATTTTATTTCTCCGTTCTCTCGCCACGTGTGACTTCACGTTACGGCTTACGCTATCTTGAACATCATCTAGGTCTCTCATGTGATCGTCTACTATAACGTCCGCTCTTTTTATAGTCATCTTTTTCTTTATAGTGGTGTAATTCCACTCACAGCTCGGTATTTGCATATAGGCGGCTTTTCTATTTTACATAAATATATGCCAGAAAATCGCATAAAACAAATCTATATTTAGTTTGTTCTTACGCAAAGATGCAATTGTAAGATGTTGTTCACTAAATCTAACCAATGCTTAAAAACGAACATGTTTATATAAATAACGTTATCTATTGCCTGCTTCTATGATCATTTGTTGACATTTGTTTTGTAAACACGCAAGAATCATATTGATACACTTTGATTTACAAGGAAAATCAGAAATATTCTGCATCATTATTGGGTAACACAACAGCCTGTATTGAAGATCAAAGATTGACCTTTATTAATCATAGTTTCGACTTCATTAATTAATCCTTAATTACATAATTTTAATTAAAGTCAGATAAAAATAATTTTGATTGATATTCATTGCGGAAATTATAAATGCTGATCATATTCGACTAATTGCGCCAAGGTAAAAAAAAAAACCTGAGGTTGTTCACTGCGAAGCTTAATAAATCATTTCCAGAATTGATCTAAAGTATATCTAATCAACGGGAAATTGAACTTGCAATAGTAATATTGAATATTAATACTGTATTTTATTTAAGGTTTTCACCGGCTCGCCTGCCATGAACAAATATATTTGTACTTTTACTAAATAATATTGGAGTTTAAATATAAATTACCTTCTCTTATAATTTAGATTTGTTATCCTCTTTACAAAAAAAAACGACTTCATTTTAAATGTTTTATTGTAGCTTCTGTGCTTGTATCATTTTTTTTTAATTAATTAATATGATTTATTATGAGTTATTTTCAATGACGGACGATTGTATCAAGAAAAAGTGTGAAGATATAAAAACAACGGGGATTTCTCAGATCGAAACAAATTGGAATAAGAGAGATATAATTAGTGAACTCAACTAGAAGAATATATTTATAAACTACGAAAACGCATATTATGTCATATTGTATGCAGCCTTGAAAACGAGAAAAACACATGTGATTTATAAACTAGCAATCACTTATCATAATGTGTACTCAATGAGATTAATATTTCTCTCAGAAAAGACCAACTGAACTGATCAATATTTAGCGGCCCTATTGAATGTGTAAAATTATATTCACTTCACAGATCCAATTCACAAGTTTACATGAAATTTATAAGAGGATGCTAAGCAGATAAAAGAAGTTCTCTATGCGAGATAGAGCAATAATGTAAATATATATGTTTAATTTTGTAGAATACAACATTTTATTTTGTGTTACACTTAATTATGTATTTCTTTAATTCATGCATTTTCAAGGGTGATGGGAAAGCATACAGTTTTAAATATCACATTAATTACCAATAAAAATTCGAATACTATAATCAACAGGATACGCCACATTGATGAATACACAGGAAGTGTTCACTAATTCAGTGATGGCTTTTATATAAATCCAACTCTTAGTGAATTTTAATTTAATATTCTAGACTGTAAAGTACAATCTTAGCAATGTGTATTTGCCAATGAATTATTTTCAATGCTATAGAATAAAAAATTCAATGTATGTATGTCTAAATATAAACATTTCAATTTGTATACATGTACACAGAAATATGTTAGTATATACATATATATATATGTATATATATATAGTTATATATAGTTATATATGCATATACATAGGTATATATATATATATATGTACATATGTATATATATATGAAGTTATACATATATATATATATATGTATACATATGTATATATATATATGTATTCATAGGTTTATATATATATAAATATATATATATATATAAATATATATATATATATATATATATATATATATTCATATTTTCTAAAAGTACGATAGCAACATACAAATCAATGAATACGGAACAAACGTGTTGGAAAGCTGGTTTATCTTCGAAAATGGTATGTCGTTTTCATAAATAAACGAACTATAAACGTGGTACTTAATGGAACATTTCGTAAAACGAACCGGAAGCTTAAATAATTAATCTGCCAAGCATAAATATAGTTTGCCTCTATGATGTCATTAATCTGTTACCTTATTTTAATATTTAATTATTAATTATTTATTTGTTTTTATCTATTTTTTGTTTGTTTGTGTAAATGGAAACGAATGATGAGCAACTTATTACTATATTATAACTACAATCGAAAATAAGTTCTGCTTGAATAATCTTCCATGTGTCGTCCTAAAACAGAGTTTCAATATTCATTTATTCTGAATGTGTATTAACTCTTAGATCTGTTACACTATATATATATATATATATATATATATGTATGAACAAATGATTAATAAAACATGTTAAAAGACATCTTGAACAAGAGTTACAAACATATTTAATTTTAAAAAGGGAAACACAAGATAAGTGGATAGTCGTTAATCCACGGAGTTTCGAAAAAATACTCTCCTTCTCATCAGAGGGTAGGAATTAGCAAAAGCAGGATCTGATTTTGCATATAAAATTATTTAATGAAACTACAAGTAAGTCACAGATCTTCCTTGGTTAAAAAAGGGTGAGGTAAGGGGAACAGGAGGCAAAAGAAAAATAAAAAATTTAAAAGATTTCACATGAATGGACAGTCCAGTGAAGGGTAAAAATCCAAAAATGGTAAAATCCAAAACGGAAGAATTTAAAATTTCAATCCAATAGGTAAATTCCAAATGGTCCAAAATAATCCAAAAGGCAGAGTACCTTTGAAAAAGCGCAAATGGATGAATTCAAAATCATTAAAAGAAAATTACTGGAGAGAATATTTAAAACCCGTCTGTCAAGGCTGGGTGAATAAAAAAATTTAAGGTTAAAAAAATAAAAAAAAACACCCGAAAAGCGGGGAAGACTTAAATTTTAAAAGCAAGGTCAAACTGAGCCAGACAAGAAGCGCGACAATTAGCGTTAATAATTAGGTCAGTTTGGATATGCACGTGAAAGTCCCAGAGTTAAATTAAGAAAACTGATCAGAACAAATAAATGGCTTAGTTTATGAAATGGGGTTTCTGTTATATATATATAATATATATATATATATATATATATATATATATATATATATATATATATTGGCTGAAGAGAGCTTGATAAGGATACCTTAAACGAGCCTCATTATCGGGCTTGAAACCGACGGTACCAATGATCTCTCTCAACTAACAACTTTCTGTACACAATATATATATATATATATATATATATATATATATATATATATATATATAAATGTATGTATGTGTCTGTGGGGGTCGTGTTTTTGTGTGTATATTCTGCAAATTATTATATATAAATATATATATGCATATATATATTCATATATAATGTATATTTAATGACATTGTTTATTATATTATTGTTTATTTATTTTGTTCATATAATCGTTTGTTCACTATCCTTGGCGTTATCGTGCTTAATTATGTAATTTATTCATGTAAATTATTTAATATATATGTACAAACTAACCGATAACTTCAGTTATTGTATGTCCGAAACTAAAAAACTCCCACTATTTCTATGTAAAAATTATAATAGTAACATCGTTATATACTCATCAATTTATGTGTACTTATCATCGAGCGGTTCAGGAAAATTACATATATACATATTTGTTAAAAAAACAAGTGTTTATTCACAAATTTTGTCATGCCATTTTCTTGATGAGTTATGCTATTTAAGTTTTACCCATAGTTTCCTCCGCGTGCATAACAATGCAGAATTCAGAATAAAAATGGCATAACACATTTGCACGTTTGCATAAACATGATTAGCAAAGTATTACCAGTAGAAAATCTTTAAAACGAAACTATTTTTAGGATAGAATTTAAAGTCCGAACTTAAAAGTTCACCAAAAACATTATGGGGGAAATCCATATTCCATACATTTTATATTTTGCAATTACATTTTTATAAGGCATATATATATATATATATATATATATATATATATATATATATATATATATATATACATATATATATATATATTTATATATAAATATATATATGTATATATATATATTTATATATATATCTATATATTTATATATATATATATTTATATATATATATATATATATATATATATATATATATATATATATATATATATATATATATATATACAAGGTGTCCACAACGTCTGACTACATTATGTAGCAAGATGTTGTGGGCACCGTGTACATTATGTAGTCAAACTTGTTCCTCGCTTATGGAGTCTGATGTTTTGTGGCCAGGTCCGAATCTCCCAAACAGCTGTGATCATAACTCCCTGTATTGGTAGATTCCTGAAAATAGGTATTTAAAAAATTATCATTCTAATAATTTTATATATATATATATATATATTTATATATATATACATCTACATATATATATATATATATATATATATATATATATATATATATATATATATATACAGGGTGACCATAAGGTAACCATAAAGTCTGGCTTCATAATCTACACGGTGCCAACAAAGTCTGGCTACATAATGTAGTCAGACTTTGTGGACACCCTGTATATATATATATATATATATATATATATATATATATATATATATATATATATATATATATACATACATATAATATACTTTTTCTTTACCATATTCCCTCTGCTTTACTTATTTTCTTTTCAAGTAAGATCTTTGACTTACTTTTTGTTTCATCAAATACTTCTGCATGCAAGATCCGATCCCGCATTTTGCTAATTCCCCCCTCTGATGAGAAGGAGAATATTTATTTTAAATTCCGCGGATTAAGGACTATCCATTTATCTAGTGTTTCCTTTTCAGATTAAATATGTGTTTGACTCATTTCAAAGTGTTTTTTAATATATTTTATTAACTGTTTGCTCATATTATAAGCTCTATTTCCTATTTGGTTTTATCGAGCTTTTATATGTGGCTGAGATAATTTTATAAATATTAATTCTTTAATATTCATAATTTACATTAATTTTATCATCTTGGAGCATTTTGGTAAATTCAATTGTAATTTTCATATATATATATATATATATATATATATATATATATATATATATATATATGAAAATTACAATTACTTGTCGGCTTAGTCGGGGCTATTTGTCGAGATGCTAGACAGGCTTGCAGTTCGGCATAGCATCAACCATTAAAATACTTGTAAAACAGGCAGAGGGATGCAACATTTCGTCGGTGGGAAAAAGGCAGGGATTGAAGTTTAGATGACAGTTCGGGGCCTATTAGGTTGGCGACTCTCTATTGAATCCTGTTAAGGAGCGAGAAACTAGTAGCAGATGAACCAGCCCCAATGTGACAGCAGTACTCCATACATATCTGAATTGAGGCTTTATGGAGTACAGGATACTTTCATGCGTACGTAACTTTCTAGCACGTTAGAGAGAGTCCACCTTCTTCGCAGCAGCCGTAGCAATAATCTCGATGTATCTAATCCAACCAATGTTTCTTGTGAACGTTAAGCCAAGGAGCCTTAACGAATTTCTCTCATGTAAAATACCCCTAGCTATGGCTTGTGGTGGTTGGTAAGGTTTGATGTAATTATTGAAGGAAACGAGCTTTGTCTTGGCAGCGTTGCATGTTACCATCCATTTTTGAACCTATTCCACTACAAACTGAAGGTTTTCATCTAGGGTTTCGGCCATAACCTTAGATATTTGCCCATTAGCTTTCCTACGTGCCTGCTATAGAGGGCCGTGTCGTCGGCGAATATACCCAATTCAGAGACAATTTTATCAGGTAAGGCATTTATGAATGTCAGAAATAACAAAAGTCGAAGAATCGATCCCTGAGACACACACGCATCTAAATGATTATTTTAGATAATAGAAGCCAACCTGGATACATCTCTCATTTAAGGAGGATGTTATTATTCTAAGCATTCGTCCAGTTATACCATAGGATTTTTTCATCAGAAGACCATCGTGCCATACCCTGTCAAAAGTATTAGATATATAAAGGGCGACTGCCCTCCTTTCTCGTGACTTATCCAATGCTTGATATAAACCTTGAAAGATTACAGTTAAAATATCTGCAATAAAACGGCTTGCCTAAATCCATATTTGTAGTCTAGCAAGTTTAGCAGCTGAAAGATCGTGGACTCGAGCTTGATTAATAAAGAACTCAAATATTTTGGAGAAAAAAGCGAGGGGGCTAATTGGCGATGATTTAATAGGCCAGTTCTTTCGCCAGAGGTTTTGTAAACTGGTACCACTAAGGTCCAGATGCTTTTGAGGTGTCTAGGTTTTTTTTATATTAATATCATGATCTTGTGAAGACGTGATCTTCAAATCATCTGGCGTGGTTTCAGGCCGGAGAGGAGAATCAGCGAGTGAATGGTTTGCTGGGATGTAGAGTTCGAGGCAAACTGACCGGGCAAAGTTTCTCAGTTGGTGTGCAAACAACCTCATGATTGTTTGATAGAGGGATTGTCGATTGCCCATTATTTACTATACTGTTGTAGATTTTCTAGAAATACGAGTTCTTAATTATTGCGCTTCAATGCGTTTCCTGGTGGTTTCAGAATATTTACTTTTAGCTGTTGCTACTTCTTTCTTGCAATTATTTCTAGCTTCTATTTACTTTAGTATGTTTGTACAGGACTTATGCCGGATAAATCTACGGTATGCATGTAACCTTTGAGCAATGGCGGCTGCATGTAGAAGTAAACCATTGAGGAGAATGAGGGTTACTGTAGAACTTCCGTGTAGGAACATGTGCTTCACTTGCTGCTTTGAACCATTTAATAGTCTCATTTGCGCACTGTTCTGATGGAAGAGAAAAGATATTACCCCAGTGGGCGTCTCTGATGTGATCGCTAATTGCATCCCAGTCAGACTAACTGCAATACCTCGTCGTTTGGATAAACGGCCTTTCAACTTGGGGTCGGGAGTTTTGAGTAATGTCTATTATTATCACAGCGTGATCATCATTCCCGAATATTTGTTACACAATCATCAGCAACGGTTGTCAGAAATAGATCCAAACGTGAAGCTAGCTTTTCCCGGCGATTTGGGAGACTGTCAGGAATGTAACTGTCTGTGTCGGGGAATGGAATATAGCAAATTAAGAGATGATGCTACCAGCTGTGTCAGTGTAGTTAGGGAAGACAAGCCAATTTCTGTGGTAGGCGTTAAATCACCAAATACATGTATTTGGGCGCTAGTGTCAAGGTCGAGTGCTACATCTATGCTTTCAGAGAAATGATTGATTATAGTACAGTCCTAGGTTGATTGAGAGCGATAAAGAAAATACATGTTGTAAATTTAGTTTAAAGCACATGAAGGGCTGGTCACCGGATGCTAGTTTAGATTCCCTAGACATAGGGAGGGTGTTACGAATATAGATTCCAAGTCTGTGCATGTGCCTGTGAGAATCCTTACGACAAAGTGGAAGATAACAAGACATGTTAAAGATGTTAGATGGGGGGGAGTGAAAGTTAGTTTTTATAGTGCTAATATATCCGGGGAGTTTGCTAGGATTAATGATTCTACATCATCTAAGTTGGTTCTAAGTCCTCGGATATTTGTAAATGAAAGCCTGGAAGGAGGAAGTGAATAGTTTGAGTGTGTGTCTGGTTTGCACGTTTTTTTGTGGGGGGGGATTGCGCTGTCATCTCATTTTATTTCATAGTTTCAGACCCAGGGTGCTAGGCAAAACAGATGTCCATAGCGCCCATCATGCAACAGATGTAGACCACAATTTAATGATGTATAATCTTAAGATTCGCAGAATTATATATTTTGGATTCTTAATTTATATGACAGCCGAAATCTTTTCTACACTTATGAGGAAAGTAAAATCCTAAGATTCGCATTGTCTCATTAATAATAGATTAAGTTACATTTACAAGATAGGCACCTATTAAGAATTAGACACCATGTGTATATTTCTAAATCAATTTATTAATATATTGTTCTAGATATATACGGAAAAATACCTTACGAAGTATTTACTTGATGTAAAAGCACTATATTACGACAATTTCTATTATGCTGTCGTGTTTTTTGCCCGGAGGAATATGAATGGCCTACCACTTAACATATTTACGTAGTCATACCCTATATCTACCATGTATAAAGAAGTGATACAATTAAAGATACATTTTTCCAGAAATTTGACTAAAATATTCGTATAATCTGTCATACTGAATATTTTCTGCTACTGAGATTTACTTTCCCGTTCATCGACGTTAACCATCCGAAATTTGTGACGGTAACTATATAATTAATGAAATGAATATGCTTTATATGCTTCAAGTTTATTCATCGGAGAAAAATAAAAAAAAATTAACAGAAAATATACCTCATTGATCTCATAGTATTATCTTTATTAATCTAATAATTCAAACAGTACGACTTGTTCATATTATAACTGAGGAGTTATTTTCTTTATAGTAAAAGGATATAGAGAATGCTGGGCTGGACGTTTGTTTCAGTCTCTTAAGTAATGTTGTTTGCAAAACCTATATTTAGTGTTAGTGTCGTTGCTATATTTAGTTTTAGTGTCGTCGACTACAAGATGGAACTAAAGCATTGACTGCCTATTGTAATTTTTACAAATATTGGTCGACGATTTAAAATATTATTTCAAATAATAGATTGAATTTGTATATCAATAATTATATTTTTTATTCAATATTTACTTAAAACAACACACAGTGCCACTTTGAAGTAGGGGAGCTACTATCGAGGACATAAGTTACGGGGATAGTATGAGGGGAGATAAGTAGCAAGACGTCTGTTCACATTACGCTTGAACTTCTGCATATCAGTAGAGTTTAGAAAGTTGAATCCTGGAATCGAAATCCAGAGTGTATCAGTTCTTGTGAAGAAACTATGGAAGTAGAATGTTTTCTTACACATAGGGATCTCTACTGTAAAGAGGTGGGATTAAGTTGCTTGTAAGGTTTGTCGGGTGTATACACGTCGAGGCTGTAAAAATGCTTGTATTTCGTCAGAGCATTTACCAATAAAGTATGTGTAGAACAGACCGAAGAATGCAACATTTCGTGGATGGTCAGGGGCTGAAGCTTAGATTACAGTTCAGGTTGTCGACTCTCTTTTGAACCCTGTCAAAGACTGAGAGACAAGAAGCAGATGCACCAGTCCAAATGTGACAACAGTACTCCATGCATGGGCGAATGGTGGCCTTATAGAGGTGCAGAATACGTTCAGGCGTAGGTAGATTTCCAGCATGTTAGAGAGAGAGATCGCCTTCATTGCAGCAGCATTGGCACTGCTCTCAATCTCTCAATTCCAGCTCATGTTCCTGTAAACGTAAGCCCCAGTAGTATAAAGTCAGTACTTTCGGGCAATGTGTTCTTGTCCATTGCCTTTGCTATAGTGAAGGTTTATTCTATTTATTGAAGGAAAAAAAAACTCTCTTGGTAGCATTGAATGTGACCAGCCATTTTTGTCTCCATCCTGCAATTAAACTACTATAAGTTTTGGACTTCTTACTTCATAAGTTGCCTTACGTAATTTCGAATTCCCTTTTTCAGATAATGTAATTCATCGCTGTGGACGTTTTCAACATTTCGAATGAGAGTGTTCGATTTATATCATGCGTAATCCATTAAAAATTTTCCAAAGAAAAAATTCATAAACCAGAGATAAAAAGGTAAAACAAAAATATTAATTGAATGATGAAAATTTCTACGAGAGTATTAGGAAATGCATAATAAATTTTATATTTTTTACATAGGCGTCACCACTTATCAAGGCCGATAGGCCACTCAATGATAAGGGTTAAAGAGTGTAGAGTAGTCAAAAGGATAATATAGTAATCGATAGTAATGGAAGTTCGGTAAATTTGTAAACTTAAGTGGAACGGCTCATCAGAAACTTGTTCACGTTGGACTTGAAGACAACCATATTATAGACAACTGGAAAGCAGGAAAACGGAAGACAATTCCACAGGCGTGCAGTTCAAAGAAAGAAGCTTGATCATGGAATCTATGTTTAGGTTTAGGCACAGATAAATAGTGGGGAAAATTATTAATAATGTTTTCAGCTAGTCTAGTGTTTCTTGTGAAAGTCTGGCGA
This sequence comes from Euprymna scolopes, assembly GCF_053919585.1. NCBI lineage: Eukaryota > Metazoa > Mollusca > Cephalopoda > Sepiida > Sepiolidae > Euprymna > Euprymna scolopes. The sequence goes on from NC_136509.1 coordinate 5,822,361, forward strand.
GGGGGGGGACCATAGATTGAAGCTCATTCGAACACTTTCCATGAAAATAACGATAAAGCAGACAAACTCGTAACATCTCTTCTGTGAGATTGAGGTTGCAGCGAAGAGAAAAGGACATCTCCCACCAGGTCAAAAAGTCTATTTTGAACCCTATCAAGGCAGGACAAGTCTTTTCTAGCAGCTCCTGCCCATATGTGGCAACAGTATTCCATCTTTGGACGTACCTGGCTCTTATATAGATAGAGAATTGCATCAGCAGTGAGATATCTACTGGATCGATAGAAGGATCCCACCATTTTTCCAGCGGCCTTGGCAACAGATTTGATGTACGTATTCCATTTAAGATCAGGAGTAACGGTCAAACCCAGAAGCATGTCAAAACTTGAGGCCTCCCCAAAACGAGAGCCATTCATTTTAATTGATGGCAGATGGGGATCAGAACGTTGATGATGTAAAGATATCTGTAATTATTTAGGAATATTCATTAAATGGTCAATGCTTAATTAAATTGTATAGGCCGCGGAGAAAGGATCGAGGCAGTGTGCTCAGTAAATAAAAATGTTTGTTAAGAAAAATTGTTCTTGGTTATTTCATTCATTTTCTAAACAGAGAAAGAGTTCAGGACTGTTCTTGGCGTGTGTAGTATAGGACAACACTAGGAACGACCGGCTCGAGACTGGTGTAGAATTGAGCATGTAAACAACAATAATCAGGGTGAATATCTTTCCACCTTTCGAGGAAAATGTCAGTAAAGGATGAAATATAATAGCCGGAGTAACTATGGAACCCGAGTTTTTAGTTTATCAATATGTTACAAATCTGGACTATTTTAGGAGGAGTCATCTATAATCGGAATCATTTAGAAAGTTAAAATATGTATCTTGCAAGTTTACTATCATAGTATATGTTATTTCACTTTGATAATATCACATGAAAATATATTTGTGTGCATACTAGCAGGTCAGCCCAGTTTTGCTCGGGCTCTACGTACTGTTTATAACTTCATGTGCATATTTATATATTAAAAAGTCTGCATACGTACGGTAATGCCTTTTTATATAATATACTTCCTTTACTACTATAGAGAAAGGTAAGAGACTGCAGAGATCAAATTTTCATTTAAATTTAACCCAAAGTTTTACCCCGTAACGTTTATTGTTTTATGCTCCAATCAAATTAAAATGTTTGACACATGTCTAGGTAACATATATCTAAAATTTAAAGTGTTAGACCAAAATTTCGCGAAGGAGTTTGGTAGAGCCTGCAAAGGTCAATGATTTAAAACTTGGCAGCGACATTTTCGCCCAAAATCTGATTAGAAAGCTTGTTCCACGTCTGAATGCTAAATTTCAAATCTTTAGACTTCAAATTGGCTCAATAGTTTGCTAGATATCGCAAAGGTAAAAACTTTTGAACTATGCCCCCTTTGAAGCACAATTTTCAGAAAAAAAAAACACGATAAAAACACGATAAAATACGTTTCAAATATGTAGACCAAAAAGTGTCTGAGTAATTTGGTAGAGACTGCAACGGCCATTTTTTAAACTATCATCCGAATTATGACTCCTTAATATTTAATGTTAGGTTAGCATAATTGAATGTCTACTTAGTGATCGGCGTTTCCATGTTGAGATAGATGGCGAAAAAAGTAGATGGTTTATCCAAAACAATGGCCTCCCACAAAGTCCTGTTTTTGTTCCAACCCTATTCAATATCTACACTAACGACCAACCACAATACCCAAATATACAAAGATATATATATATATATATATATATGTATATATATACATATATATATATATATATATATATATATATATATATGCCAATGACCTATGCATCGCCTCCCAGACCAATAGCTTTTACATCATAGAAGAAAGACTCACTGATGCCCTAGCAATTCTCTCTAGGTACTACGAACAGGTTTTTTTTTGTTTTTTGTTTTCCACAGTGATCACCACTTATCAAGGTCCGGAAGCCACTCATGTATAAGGGTCATTCCAAGTACATTGCGTTAGTGTGGAGATTTGATGAAGTGTTTACTTAAGGGGGCGGTTCATTAGGAATTTGTTAACGTTGGACTTGAACACATCCAAGTTGTAGCCCGGTGGGAAGCAGTCAGACGAAACAGAGTTCCACAGGGGGGCAATTCTAAGAAAAAAGCTTTGTTCATGGAACCCGCGTTTTGATTAAGGCACAGATAAAGAGTGGGGGAAACTTTTGACAGTGGATTCAGCTAGACGGGTGTTTTTCGTGAAAGATTGGCGAGGGGGGGACCAGAGATTGGAATACAGACGAGCACCTGCCATGGAAATAACGATAAAACAAGGATAGGCTCGCGACGTCTCTTCTGTGGGAGAGAGGTTGTAGGGTAGAGAAAGGTCATCCCTCACTAAGCCACGAAGTCGATTTTGTACTCTGTCAAGGCAGGATGGGTTGTTTTTAGAAGCTCCTTGCCAGATATGGCAACAGTATTCCATCCTTGGGCGAACTTGACTTTTAAATAGATAGAGAATTGCATCAGTAGTGAGATATCTTCTGGATCGGTAGAAGGATCCCACCATCTTTCCAGCGACCTTGGCACCAGACTTGATGTACATGTTCCATTTCAGATCAGGAGTAAAGGTCAAACCCAGAAGCTTGTCAAAACACGGGACCTCACCCAGACGAGAGTTATCCATCCCAATTGATGCAAGATGGGGATCAGAGCGTTGATAATGTAAGGATAGGAGTTTGTTTTGGATGCATTAAAGGTAACCAGCCACGTCTTCCCCCACTGAACCACGCGCTCGAGATCAGAGGAGAGAATCAGAGAGAACTTTGTCATTTACAGCCTTTGATGTGTTGCCGTAGATGGTCGTGCAATCAGCAGAGATGTCAACGAATGATTTAAGTATGTGTTTAGGGAGGCCATTAATGTAGAACAGGAAGAGAGTTGGGCCTAGGATTGACCCCTGAGGGACTCCAGCATTTATATTGCAGGCCTCGGATTTTTGTCCATCCACCACTACTCTTATGAACCTATCAGTGAGAAATGGTTTAATGATTGAGAAAACCTTTCCAGTTATACCGTAGCTGGAAATCTAGTGAAATAGACCCTTATACCATACCTTGTCGAAGGCCTTTGATATGTCAAGAGCAATTGCCCTAGAGAGGAAGCCTTTATCAAGAGATTCATTACTCCTGTTGGATATAAACCGTCAGCACATCTGCGGAAGATCTTGCAGAGCGGAAACCATATTGTGTGTCACTAAGAAGGTTATTCCTGCTGAGATGGTTGACTATTTCTCTATTTAATATGGATTCCAGCAACTTACTCATAACACACAGGAAACTTATTGGTATGTACTGAGAGGGAGATTACTTATCACCTTAATTCTTCAATACAGGACAAACTTATGAGGTCTCCAAGGGAGTCGGAAAGCACTTCTCCTCAAGGCAGCGCTTAAATAGTTACGTAAGTATGAGAGCAAGTTCTGGTTGAAGATTTTTTAACACTATAATTGGGATGCCATCAGGGCCAGTTGCTTTACTGGAATCTAGGTTCGTGATAAGATTGGCGACATTATGCACTGATGTATGTTACCTAGCTTGTTCTGATTTATAGGAGGAAATATGGGGAGTTGATGGCCTTCGTCGCATAGGGTAGAATAGCTGCAAAGTTCTTTGCAAACAGTTTGGCCTTGTCTGACGCTGATGTGATGACCTCTGGTCCATTGATAATTGTTGGGATAGAACGCACACTTCTGTTCAGGATCCTATTTGTTATTTGCCAAAACTGGTGGGAACCAAGCCGCTGATCAGCTACCTTAGATTTAACAGACTGCGCATATAGCTCTCTTGCATTTTTTATTACTCTTTTACAAAAGTTGTTCGCAGTCCTGAAAGCACCTTTAGTCTCAGTGCATCTATTACGTTGGTAGCTATGGAAAAAGTGATTTCTGTGCGCGATAGCAGCAGCACATTCTGGGGAGAACCATGACTGGCTGTTAGGTTTTTGTTGGAATTTTTTAGATGGTATTAATTGTCTATGCGTACAATTAACCATTCGGTCCGATCTGATACTATAGAGGGCACTTCCTTTTTAAACATGGAGTGCAGAGTTAAATCAGATATGAATGTACGGAAGCTATCCGAGTCAGGCATAGAGTATCGGTATACAGTACGGTGGAGGGGTACGTCTGGGGGCTTCTTACATTTCGTTTTTATCTTAACTGATACGACGGAGTGGTCGGAAGATCCTAGAGGAGAATGAACGGAACATGAACATAGCTCAGAGGAAGTTGAGAGAAAAAGGTCTAGTAGGCTTGCATATTGACCGGGTGTATCGGTCACACGGATGGGTTCGCGAACAATCTGAGTTGGGTCATAAGCAATGGCAAAATCATGACAAAACCTCCCCTCATCATCTGCCTTATTTGCATGGGTCAGCCATTCCACGTTATGGACGTTGAAGTCACCACAGATGTGGATTTTTACTGAGGGATGTGAAGACAGTATGTGGTCTATTTTCTCAGATATGCTCTTAAACATAGTAACTCCGCTAGTGTTGGGCCGATAGAGGGCAAATATAAATGCAGTAGTGTTAGCAAGTGCAACCCTGAAGCACATATAGGTTAAATTAGGATCTTCTCTAGAGATATCCCTGCCACACGGGAAGCCATCCTTAATGTAGGGGCTTATTTCATGCCCATGGTTATCTTGGGTTTCGGATTTTGCTGTTAAATTAGAGTATCCGTAAATTATCAACTCATCTAGGGAAGTGGTCGGCCCTATTCCAGTTTCACTTAGAAATAATATGTCCGGTTTCGTCTCCTGTGATTGGGTTTCAACCTCTGGAAGGTTTGAACGTAGACCCCTGATGTTGGTGAAGGGGACCTGGTAGTAGGGGTCTACGTTGGAAGATGGGGTTCTAGGTTTTATCGAGTTTTTATTCTGGATATATTTCATGTTGAATGGTATATAATGCACACCCAAACAAGACCCAGGTTTGCGTCTTTCATCTTAAGAATCACCAAGGAAATCGGAGACTAAGAGTCATGTGGAATGCCAACATGCTTACTCATGAACCTTTCTCAGTCTACCTGGGGTTAATTCTGGACAGAACACTCTCTTTTAGAAACCACATTACCCAATTGAAAGGCAAGCTGTCATCACGAAACAGCCATCTCAGCTAGCTAGCCACTTGCAATTGGAGTGCCGACCCCAAAACACTGAAGCAAACAGCTCTCGCACTGTGCCATTCCGTAGCGGAGTATTGTGCCCCAGTATGGGCAAGATCATGCCGCGCCCATAAAATTGATGTAGAGCTGAACAAGGCATACCGGACCATAACTGGTTCCCTAAGACCAACTCCCTTGCCAGCTGTATACTACCTAACCGGTATTCCACCACCACATATTAGGCGAGAAGTCATCAGCAGAATAGAACGGGACAAACAGCTTAACGACCACATACACTTATGTTTGGCCACCAATCAGTGAGACAAATACTAATATATCGCAGTAGATTAATCAATATAGACAAAATTGATCCCAGACAAGCTCCCCGTATAGGATGGAACGATGGCGAGACTATAAAAGCAGGAATAAAAATGAAGCCCTACCAAACCCAAAAGAAACACCCCCAGGGTTCACACCTTGGTAGAAAAAAAAACGGGTGACTTTAAATAGAGCCAGAGACAAAGTAAGCAAAACAAAAGACAATCTGTACAAGTGGGGCCGAGCCACCTCACTTTTATGTCTATGTGGAGAGGTACAAACGATGCACAACCTTAGTGAAAACTACCGATTTGGTCCTCATTGCTAAAACCAAGACCTAAAGGAGGCAAACAGCACAGTCATGCGATGGGTTAATTTCTATTGCGATAAGATATGATATGATAATGATTTATATTTTTGGGCTCAAATTGAATTATAAAGTTAGATCCATGCCCAAGTAACTGATATCTAAGATTTCAAGTGTTTAAACTTTAAATTGGCGGGTGAGTTTGGTAGAGTTCTCAAAGGTAAAATCGTCGAACTTAGACCCCTTGACAGCAACATTTCTGGCCGAAAACGGATTACAAAGATTTCCCAAATCTCAATACCCCTTACGTCAAATTTCAATTCCGTGGACAGAAAATTGAGAGAGTTATTGTGTAGGGAAATGTGCACAGACAAACGATTTCACTTTTAAAGATATATAGATGAGAAAGAATTGATGTATAAATGCATATAATTTCTTATAGAATAAATAATTAACAAAACAATAATACAACATGAGCTCTCATTGTATAATAAATGAAACAGGACCTATAAATGTGAATTAAATAAAACGACGGCTATATATATATATATATATATATATATATATATATATATATATATATATATATGCATATGCATATATATGTGTGTGTGTGTGTGTGTGTGTGTGTGTGTGTGTTTATGTATAACACACTTCACGGAGTTAGCAATTTGATGCAAACATTACTCTTGAAAATCATCTTAGTTGCTTGCGTAAAAAAAGAAATCCTTTTTCTTCCAACCAAAGTAACTTAAGTTTCTTGAAGAAAAGAGGAAGTCGTAAGAATGTGAACAAGTATCTTTTGAGATATTATCGATACACATCCATTTACTTTCATACGTATAACCGAGCATATCCACGCAGATACACTTATATTACATACGTATACAAACACATAGATATATTCGTGCGTAAAGGAAGGGGGAGAGAGATGAAACAGATGAAAAAGATAGAGCAAGAAGGGAGAGGTCTTACAGTTTATATGGATAGTAAAATGAGGAAGGATTCTTTTTTAACTGATGCTGTTCTCATACGCTTCCGAATTTATAAGCTTCTTCCAGACCCTGTACCTAAGCGACATTTATCAGAGACGAATTTCAGATGTGCTCTGTCAATTTCACTGTTCGATTCTGGCTGACAAGTCACTCTCTTGAATATGCGGCGAAGAACGGATAACAACCGTTTCCATATGACTGACTTTGTTTCACTCGCATCGACGTGCAATCCCCTGCTTTCATCAATCCGAGTTATTTGAATGGCAAATAAAGACAACTATGTCTGATAAATGTACCGATTTGATATCTATCTGTATATTTCCATCATAACTTTCTCTCTACTTCTATCTCTCTTAGTATATATATATATATATATATATATATATATATATATATATATATATATATATATACATATGTCTGTAGGTATTTAATTATTATAGTAAAAAAAATAATTATGACAGCCCCTTTAAGAAATTCGTTTCTTATCGTTGAGCACTTTCAGTTGAATTAAAAAAAGTCGGTCAATTTAGCTCTTATGCGTAGATCATCGTATAACGATTTGATCACTGTCTGTCTGACGTAATGAACATTTAAATTAAAATGTTTAAAATTCAACGCTATTTCGCACGGTTAATGGTAGCCGAATGGATACGGCCTCCGCTAATCGAGCCAGAGATGTCTCGTGTCGCGGGGTTCGAATCGTTCGACTGGTAGTAATCGTGACACCCTGCACTGAAGAATCCCGAAAGGATGAAACACTAGTGTATGTAGGTATTTAATTATTATAGTAAAAAAATAATTATGACAGCCCCTTTAAGAAATTCGTTTCTTATCGTTGAGCACTTTCAGTTGAATTAAAAAAGTCGGTCAATTTAGCTCTTATGCGTAGATCATCGTATAACGATTTGATCACTGTCTGTCTGACGTAATGAACATTTAAATTAAAATGTTTAAAATTCAACGCTATTTCACACGGTTAATGGTAGCCGAATGGATACGGCCTCCGCTAATCGAGCCAGAGATGTCTCGTGTCGCGGGGTTCGAATCATTCGACTGGTAGTAATCGTGACACCCTGCACTGAAGAATCCCGAAAGGATGAAGCACTAATGTCTGTAGGTATTTAATTATTATAGTAAAAAAATAATTATATATATATATATATATATATACTAGCAAAAGTACCCGTCGTTGAATGGATTAAACAACAGCCTACAGAAAATCGACTGATTTATGAAAGTATGATAGGTTATTAAAAGGAAGGGTTGTAAAGAGATACCTTGGAATTTGCGAGTATCAAAACCAAAGCAAAATATGATGAAAATAAAAATAAAATAGATAAACCCCATAATTTATTATACCATACCTGTTCACACTGAAACACTATATTCTGTGGATCTATATAAAAAAAAAACATTGTTAAAATTTGTGACATATTTCCATTCTATGGAGCTCAGGCGCGAACGAACACCTCATAATTTTATTATAACGCAGATAGATATGAAAATTCTTTATCAAAGTGTGTGCCTATTTCCCTTCTATGGAGGCCAATCACGAACACAGACCCAAAATTGTATTATAACATCCCTATTCAAGTTAAAACATACTTATCAAAGTATTCTTATGTACATCTATATAAAAAAAAACCTTTTTTTTAATTTTTAAATTTTTTATTTCCAGACTTTGTGGATCAGGCGCGAACGAAGACCCCAGAATTTTAATGAACCACCGTTCTGCTAGATCAAACATACCGATTCCCTTGTCTCGATATATCTGCAATCAGTATATGTAATCATTTTTTTTTAAATAGTCAATTATACAGGAGCCTATTCGTGACCAGACACATACACACACATACCCACATCTATTCAGCTTTATATTATATATATATATATATATATATATATATATATATATATATATATATATGATTAGACTAGAAAAAGTGCAGATATTATAGCATTGAATTTACAATATTAATTCATAAAAAGGAATGCGAAATAACGATGCAAGTCGATATTGCCCAGCAATTTTAATCTGAATAATGTCATTGTTCTATCTATATATTTATAGGATCGCATGTGTGTTATTTATTTCGTGTGTCATGCTTACATCCGAGTGCCTGGTTTAATTGTAGTGGTCTTCTATTTCTTGTAGTAAATCATTTTACCAGGAATTTTTAATGAGGTTCAGCTTCAATTTCATTATAGCTGATGCCTCGCAAGTCATTCATTTTTTTATAAATACTTTACTAAGTATTCTCCATAAGAGTTTGTTTCGGTGTTGGTTTCGATTACATGTGATGGCATTTAAGCCATCTATTTTTTATACGTAGGTTTACTAAGAAGTCTACATAGTTTTTGTTTCGTTTTCAATTATAGCTGATTGCACTCAAGTAATCTTTATTTTATAAATAATTTTGTCAAGCAGTCCTCATAAGCATGGCTTTCGATTTCTATTATATCTAAAGAAATTCACGTTATGCATATATATATATGTATATATATACATATATATATATATATATATATATATATATATATATATATATATATATATATATATATATATATATATAAGGGTGTGTATGTGTGTGTGATAAGTTTGGTTTCGGTTTCGATTTTAACTGATACAGCTAGGCCACAGATTTATTTTTTAGTTTATAAATCGCAACTTTATAATACACAAACTCTATAATATTAGCAAGGAACAAACAAAACAGCCGACTCTAATCGCGGGAAATATCCTTAAAATTAACACATTTATTTTGAAATGTCAAGACGTTCGTCCATAGTGATCAAATAATTATAACATTATGATCTGCACATGCGAGCCTAAGCAACCAACTGTCATTACAACCTTTAAGTGATCAATAACAAGAACCGACTTCCTAATAGTGCTGACATTACTATTACTATATTGTAGTTTTGGAAAACATATACGGCAGTTAAACTAATGACAATTTTTTTGCATTTAATTTTACAGCGGATTCCTCAGTGTTTTCATGCAAACGAGGTATATGAATGGTGAGTTTGTTAGTAACACAAGGATATGTTATCTTCATATCTTATGCGATAGAAATTAACTCAAATTAAATACATAACATTTTCGCATTGATTATAGTTTATAGTAGTGTATGTAGTAATCCTTAAAATCATGCCTATCATTCTCGTTATTAATTTTGTTATTTATTTATATTTGTTAATATGCATTATTCTATTTTTATTATTTGATTGTCCCAAGATAAACTGTATATTTCCGTACGCATATTTTCATAAATTTCTAAAGTTGTCCAATAAATAATTGACTTGTTCTAATGCTGTCCAATAAATAATTGATTTTTTTCTAATCATATCCAATTAATAATTTAATCAATTATAAAAATCAGTGTTATGTTTTCCTTTAGAAAAGGGTTACATAAATGTTAAAATAAAATAAGTTTAAACTACATTGATAAGCAAAATTACAGCGCAATATTATGAGAATTAAAACAAATATTTATTTGTTTAGAATTTATATTTCAACGATAGACGTCATCCATAAAATTTAATTCATGTTTTCTTCCTTGCCACAATGTTAAATTGAAGAAAAACAGTTAAGAAGAAATACCGCCTGTTGCCGGTCTTCGGTGTTATTTTGAAATGCCGGAAAAATATGCTTGACCCATGCGACAGGAAAGTCAGAATTCTGTGTTCCGTGATAAAGCGTTGTAGAATTTAAAATAAAATACGAATAAAATACGTTTATATGCCAAATACATCACAATATTATAAAAACAAACACATATTTATTTCTATAAAATTCATATTTCGGCATTAAATTAAAACAGTGCTTCTGTCACGAAAAAAAAACAATTATGACTATCATATAACATGCATGAAGCGTATTCTTCCGGCATTTCAAAATAACACCGCAGACACAAAGCATGCAGCTTCTTCACTAACTGTTTTGACCGCAATTTAAAGAATCTTCGAATGAGGATGTTTTAAAAACGTAACATTATTGGGAAAAACAATACAAATGGAAAATCCAACAAATGCTACTAACATATTGGATTTAGATTGTAAGCATATTGGTTTTAAAATCTATGTTTTTGCAAATGAGAATTAACAAGCAATCAACTCATGCTATCAGTATCCGCCTTCGGATAATTAACACATGTACCACAGTTGTTTTTATCGCTTATAAAGTTTAGATATCTTAAAAGCATTTTTAGCGATATTAACAAGTTCGAAACGTTGTTATTGTTTCGCTACCTTAGCGGTTTCCTAAGAGCTAAAAGCTCTTATTGTTATTCATATATATATATATATATATATATATATATATATATATATATATATATATATATATATATATATATATATATATATATATATATAGATCGCCCATATTTTCATTTATTGTTTATTATTATCAAGTAATATTTCTGCACAATTGGTATACTTTTATGCAAATAAAATATTTAATAATAAAAATTAAAAGAAAACGCGCGCCATATAAATAAAGGCGATCTATTCATATATATAAAGATATATATATATATATATATATATATATATATATATATATATATATAAATGCATATATATATATTAAAAAAATAAAGGTCATTCATAAAAAAAAGATCACATATCCCTTACCAGTCATTCATAAAAAAGATCACATATCCCTAATAATTATGTCAACGTAGAAATTGTGTTATTTTGTTCTAAGCGTTTTTCCCAGTTCATTCAACGTTTGAAAATTATTTCACAAACCAGTTGTGTGGATATTGTGTTTTTCTCAAACCTCGTTTATAACTTGACGCACTGAAATCAACAAATATCCCTGTCTCCTGCCATAGTTTCGCTTATACTGCTTTAACTACGTGTATATTCTGACTGGAGTAGCTGAATAATATTGTCAGCATTTACTCCAAGTTTCATGCATCACTCGTTCCTTACATAGTTAAACAAAATGTAAACTCGTTAATAATTTTATACGCATTTATGTACATATTGTGTGTGTTTGGGGATTAATTCATCTATACTCCTGTGAATTTGTTTGTTTTGTGTAATAATTTTCATATTAAAAATTCCCCCTTTCTACGTATTTGAAAAGGAAATACAACGTTCTTATATATTGGTTGTGGAATTGCATTCACTAGCAAAAGATCTAGCCTATTTGCATATTCTTGTAAACATTAATTTTAGTTCATTGCCTATTAGTTTATCCGGTTTTCTTATGGGATGATCATCTTTACTTAACTACTACGTGTAATTTTATTAATGCAGATATTCTACATAATTTATACTTGCATGATGTTTATGAAAAATGTGTATAGTAAACACATAATTGTATCCATATATTATGTATACGTATATATATTTGTTTTAAAAAATTGCCTACCAAACTCCTCCTAGAGGGTTTGGTCTGCTGACAGGAAACTTCATATGTAAGGTATATGAATCCATGCGAAACTTTATATTAGGGTTTTATCCGGAAACATCGGTGCAAAAGTGTGAAAATTAAAAAAAAAATGCCAGGTGAAGGTCGAACGCCAGAAAAAATGGCAGGTGAATGTCGAACGCCAGCTATTGGTTCATGTTTTAATTTTTAGCCTTGGATTTTGAATAATCCAATCATTGACGACAGAGACAAAAAAAAAATCGTGAGCTAAACGTTTTGGTATCGATTCTCGGTGGTGGCGCACGAGTCTTTTTTATAATATTTTCCAATCATTACTACGTATTGCGTTCAATCTATCTATCTATATCTATCTATCTATCTATCTATCTATCTAACTACTAAAGTGAAAGAGGCTGTCTGTATGTGTGTGTGGGGTGTATATGTCTGTGTACATTTTCTCACATTTTAACTGTCAATTGTCAGTCTACAGAGTTGAAATTTTGTCAAAACATCGTTAATTCAAGACTCGCACAGCAGCCACCGATTAGCGTAATGGCTTGATGTAGTTCACTGTCTAGCCTCACTGATGAGCTGTGAAACAGCGAAACAGTACTGAATGTTTATTACTATATATATATATATATATATATATATATATATATATATACCCCCACCGGACGTGTTTGGTGATGAGGGTTGCTAGTCTCCCTGAAGGATTAAAAACAGGATCTTCCAAAGGGCGAATGAACCCTTTTTCGGGGTCAACGGCCAACTAACACCGTGTGTGTTTGTGTGTATGTATGTGGGTGTTGGGAGGGGCAGGACTCCTACAAGCCTTGGTGAAGGCAACATTTCTAGAAGAAGCAAATCTCTTATTTAAAAAACAATAAAGCGGGAGACCAGTACCTGCATTAAGCTGGTCTGCAGTTTAACATGTTGATGGCTATCTTGCTCGTCCTTGTTGCTGGATCTCAACATTTTTAACCGAGAGAGAGATTTAGTTGTCGTACAAAGCTAAGACTCTGTAACATCATCTGTCTATAAAAGTGGTCCTGTGGCGATGGAAAAGTTGTGACGTGTGGAGGCTTCAAATACTAGAAACATGTAATAATTGATCTCAATGACCATATTCTGTGTCATACCTGCTTGAGCGTGTGAATTCAACGGTATGACGAAAAAAAAGAAGTCATTTTGGGGTTTATATACTTTAAGTGTCTGAGGGAGTGGCAATCGTCTGACAAAGCCTTGCAATCATCACATCATTCATATATATATATATATATATATATATATATATATATACCCGATATTCTAAATGTAAAATCTCTGATTTTATCAACCCGAATAAAGTAGAAAGGGGACTGTAAACGGCATTATTATAATGACTGACTGCATACACTCATGACCTTAAAGAGTAATAATCCTGCTGCAGATATTGACGGTTTGATGCCATAAGAAAGCAACTTTGTCATAGACGCACGTAAAAAGTAGTGATGCGTCACTTAATATCCAAGAAATAAATGATCTCCATACAAAAATAACTGTGGACGGTAAGAAACCGGATGCAATTAATGCCATCATTGGTAAAAGATGGCTGTGTTGATATCAAACTAGCGACAAAAATTTGAGTTAAAAATCACTTGCCGGGTTTTTACAAACGAGGCATTGAAAAAGTTGCCAAATCTGAAGCACAAAACGTCGCTTTCGTAGCCTTTCAACGTTTTAATTTTTGAGTAAATAATTAGAGGCATTAGAGCTTGTTTGGAACAACCGTCATATAACTGTCTTGATCTAGAAAATATATTTAAGAAAGATTAGTGCACAAATAGAAAGAATACGATTTAAAGTTGAGTCGGTTTTATTAATCTCTAGTTAGAAAGTCAGTTCAAATATATTTTTCATCTTTGCCTCCCGCGGTTTTTCTACTTAATTTTAAGTTTGTCGGACATGTATTTTCCGCACAGCGTCGTCTTACACCTCATCCTTCAGTTCTCTTTACAGTTTCTCTAGTGCGCCAGGTGTAATCATTAATATAGAGAATGCTAGCGAATGCGTTACTTACGCGTGACTGTCAAGTGCAAAAGCAACTGTGAGTTGTCATTTTTCTAGTCACTCAATAGAACCCTACAAATACCCCACGCAACGCGCTATTCATGTACGTTACCATTTTCCCCACATACTCATATTGCTTCAAAGCGTATTGTGGTTATATGAGAAAATAAAGCAGCTGTAGATATTATAAATGTTTCTTTTCTGTGTCTTATGTTATACATTAGTACATTAGGGGGCATTTCGAGTTAAACGTTTATTTACTGCGCCTATCTTAATTAGAGAAGATCATGATTAAAATGGGTATGTCTCGTGTGAATAAATAACAATGAATATGTAATATGGCCGACGTTCACAGGACATTCTGAAGACCAGACGGATGATCAAAAAGTCAGATCAAGCGTACCGGAAACGAAATGAGACCAAATTGACAACTCGGAAATTCTAAAATGCAAAACACTTTAATCGTTAACGTTTTAAAAATAAATAATTAAAGCAGGTTATTATTTTGGTTGATGTACACGCATTGGCACCGATGTTGTACGCAGTTCGTTCGAAGGAGCATTCATTAATCTGAAAAAGAAATAATTTTTTCGTGTGTGTGTGTGTGTGTGTGTGTGTTTTGCTTGGACTTTGCCCTTTTCGGATTATTTTGTCCTGTTTTTTTTTTTTTTTTGAGAGGGATACTTTTTTTGAGCCAAGTTTTGTTTTTGACGTTTTTTATGGAGTTTTTTTTAGTGTGGCATGTTCTTTTTTTCTTTTTGGATGGACATTTTTTTTTATTAATTTAAAATCTTGGATGTGGGAAAAACGTAAACTGCGTCGTCAATACGAAATATCGGGGAATCTGTTTAGTTCCTATCTTGATGAATTTATGTGGAGAGAGCAAGTGGAAACCAATAAATTCGGCGAAATCCTTTGTTGCCTCGTGTGCATTTATTCTACATAAAAATACATTGGAAAAAAGTTTGTTAACATTGGAAAAAATAATTTAAAATACATTTGAAAAAAATAATTAATTACTTAATTATAATTATTTTTCATGTTTTCTTTTGTTGTTTTTGTTGTTGTTGTTAGTGTTGCATGTATTCTACATAAGTAGGTAATAAAATTTGTTAAAATTGTTTCTTTTAGAATTTCCAAGTTGCCAATTTGGTCTCGTTTCGTTTGTCTCATTTCGTTTTTCCGTACGTTCGATCTGACTTTTTGATCTCCGGTCTGGTCTCCAGAACGTCTTCTGAACATCGGCCATATTACATTTCCATCGTTATTTATTTACACAATACGTACACATTTTAATCATGATTTCTCCTAGTTCAGATGGGTGCAGTAAATAAACGTTTAACTCGAAATGACCCCTAATGTACTAATGTATAACATAAGACAAAAAAGAAACATTTACAATGCGTACGCAACTTTATTGTCTCATATAACCACAATACGCTTTGAAGAGGTATTACCATAAAATATATACTCATGTCATGATACAAATAATGGATATAATATTCTAACGAATATTAAAAATAAAATAAAACATATATATGCTCATCAACGTTTGCCCTTTATTGCAAGACTTACTAGGGATGGTTGATTTAAAGTAATAACATACCAAATGAACATATATTCAAATAATTATATTATCAGAAAGATGTGTTTGGAACATGTCAAAAACAGAAGGCGCAATACTAATATCATCTTAGAAAAGAAATTAGGATTGGCAGGAATTCTGATGATTTAATATGCAACGACTATAGATAGATGTAATGCAAATACGAATTATCAATATTAGAATTTATATAAAATATAAAAACCATCATTTATTCTTGCGTTTAGACACTTAGCTTTAACATTCAGAATATTACTTTACTTTGGAGTGGATGTCTTTGTATTATAATATATGAAATATACGAAATAAATCTGTAATAATACAGCCAATGTTTTGTGTTAAAGTCATTTTAAGTTATAATAATAATATACAATTAGGTCTGCTTCTCAATGCTATATAATTTGCTGTAAAGATTGTTGTTTTGCCCCTAGGCCGCAAAGCAACCAAAATATCATATAATTATTTAAGTATATATTTAGAATTCAACTGATACAAAATTGAGGCACGTCCATGAAAACGTCAACCAATGTATGATTTACAAAATTGGAAACAATCTGTACTATTATATGAGTTTAAAACAAACCTAGTATACACGTTTCAGAATCGATTATAGAACAGCTTTCGCCCTTTTCTGTCTATCATGCAGTTTCTTTTCTTCCGAAAATTGCATATCAAGTACATTTACTCCCGCCTTGTTTCGCTATGATTTCATTAAAGCGTATTTAATAGAAGTGCCGGTACTTATGATTCCGAAATAAATGGATTTTTTACCCTCGCTCGCGTTCCTAACTTGGTCGGTGTCATCTTTTCCGCGCACTCCTCTATATCCGTTCAGCACAAATGCACAAAATAAGTGTCTTAGGTGTTCAAACCAATGTATTTCACATGATCAGATCTTTATTAAATATTCCATTTCGAATTTCCATAAATAAAACAAGTATGGAGTTCCTCAAGTAGTGAGCACTTGTCGAATATAGAAATAAAACGACCATTTATTGCATTCGGATTTAGCACACCGATAATAGAATACATGTTTATATGTATCTAACGCGTAAAGTATTTGTACGAATGTCGCGTACGTAGAAAAAATAAATTTTGAATCATGAACACTGCACCTTTCCAGACAAGACTCGAACGGAATAAATAGAAATATACAACTTTGTGTCTAGAAGCAGCAGTGCATATTATTTATGTTTTACTCTTAGTTTGTTATATTAATTTAGTTTTTTTAAACATTTATACTATACGACAAATTACATATATAGTTTCATCCGACTTAGCATACGTTTTTATGTAGTAGAATTATGTGCATTTATTATTATTATTATTATTATTATTATTATTATTATTATTATTACACATTCAATTAGGAGTCATTGGTAACTGCTCATAATTCATGCTGTCCTCTAGAATCTGATTGAGAATAAATCCACACTTACTTTTTCTCTTGTCCGCAATTCATTATCAATTTTTCACCGATGAGGAATGCCTACAACTCTGGAAATTTAGTGGTAATATACCTCTCTAAAATTAAATTAATCTAAAATTAAAGAACTCTAAACAAAGATACCATTTAATTAATGTGCGCATATATTGCATCTACGTCTCAGTTTGGGTTCATATGAATAATCATGCTGTAGGAAGATTAACTATGTGACCGTTTATCTGACATTCATAATTAAACTTTTTCAAACTATGAAATAGGTTCTTTGCAAAATGTGTTAAATCCTATATTGCTCTCAGTAGTATAAATTAAAAAGGTGACATTTACACAAAAATAAATCAAGGAAAAAATACTATACAAATATTTGGCTTTGGTTTTTGGCATTAAAAATTAATATACCGCTTCGCGCATATGTCATATGCCCACAGTAAGTCGCGCATATATGAAATTATATATAGCCTCAGTTCCAGCAAATTCTACGCATTAAACCATGCTTATTTCGTCAATAAACCATCGAATTCTTTCATCCAACATGTATGTGTCTTGCCATTTAATGCGAAACAGGGGACTTCACATATTTACAACAAACTATTTCAAAGATGTAAAACAACACAAAAGAAGTGGCCAGTTGAGAGAAGCGCGTTACATTTACAGTTGAGAGAGGCACGTTACGGGTGATTTTCATGAAAATACTCTTTCATAAACTGTTTGTCCACGACTTTCTTAATAAATGTTCACAATTTACGGCTCGTGATTGTGACACCAATACACACTCGAAATAACTGATGATTAAACAAAATAGTAGTGTCAATACTAAGATCGACACCTTTCTAGAAAAACGTGTAGTTGTAAAAAGAATGTAGTAGTTACAATAAATATTTGCATCTTTATATCCGCTTGATCCACCAGTCGACAACGTTGTATCTGATGAAAAAAACTCTGTACATAACAAACTAACATACATAAAAGTATGTAAAACATATGCATTAATGTCATGAGAGATTAATAACTATAATGTAAAAGATAACACTATACAAGAAAATGAATGAAATATTTCCATGAGAAAGTAACTATAAATCTAATTAACAATATCTCTCATGGATTTGTAATTTAATATTTGTTCTACTTAAAAGATTACGGATTATGAAAAAAAAAAATTATATTTGTACGAGAAATGAAAATGTGTTTTCTTGTTAGGATTCTCTTTATTTTATATTTATAGAATAAAATTTATTTATGGATAGGATTATATAATTTGCTTTAAAAATTTAAATTAAAACATTTTGCACGTTTCTTAACATGAATTATGAATGAATTGCGTCCCATTATAATATATGTAATCCTACTGAAAACTGTTACATTTCAAGAAAAGTGAGCAATAATTTTGAATTTGTTCCATATCACAATCATTAGATGCTAAGCTCAATTAAAAGTTATCTCTAATTTATCTTTATTTTAGACATAAAGTATATTCGGTTTTTAAGTTTATATTTTCTCTTAATTGGGTTTAACGTTATTTAAGTCCTGCAAATAGTTACTACAATAATTTGTATAACTGAAATGCACATCAAGTGTATGGCGGATAGATTGTAGGAGGGTTTAGTCTCATTAATGCTCGTTTGATAAATTGGCAATCGATCTATAATAAAGATTATCACTTCAAACTGCTTCATAAATTATGTTTATTTTTCATTCAACATTTAGGTGACAAATTTATATATATATATATATATATATATATATATATATATATATATATATATATATATATATGACTTTGAAGTATTTTAACATTCAAAACTAAAAAAAAAACGGTTAGATTTTATCATCCCTTAAAACACTTTTTAGTCAATAAGTTATTTAATGAACTGTAATCAATGCATCAACTTGCTCTCTCGAAATCACTATAGTAGTAAATTTAATGAATCGTAAGTTTCTTACCATAAACCACTCTTTCAGGAATAATAAAAAAAAAATAGTATATTAAATCAGGACGCCCCCAGCAATGTTGACTTAACACCATCTCCTTTAATCTTAAGAACAAGAAAATGTTACAAATATTAGATCTAGTTTCCTACTCTGAATTAATTTCATGTTATAAAAATGTATTTCTTATCGGTGCGATTCACCTGGTCCCGAATTAAACCTCGATATATTTTTTTTAATTTACTACTGTTGTATAAGATGAGGATTAATCAAATTCACTATAATCACCTTTACTATTATTAGTATTTTATATATTTACATTCTTACTCATTTAAAATTTAAAATACATAAACATGTTTATATATATATATATATATATATATATATATATATATATATATATATATATATATATATATATATATATACAAAAAGTGTATATACACTTGTGCCCGATATTATTCATACCCCTCGGATCTTTGAGATTTCTATAAGAATATTGCTCAAACCAGAAGATAGACAATATTAAAGGGATTTCAAACAATAAATCAAGCATAAGCATTTAATTTAAACTCAACAAATAAATAAATTATGCAAGTTTGAAGCATTATACTAAGAAAAACAATAATGGCACTAGTTCAAAATTATTCATACCTCTCTTACTAATAGTCAATAGCATGCCCTTTATTCTTAATAACTGCCTGTAACCGGTTTGGATATTTATCAAAAGGTTTTACAAGCATCAACACTGATTTTTGACCATTCTTCAATGCAGTAGTTCTCTTAATCCCTCAAATTTCTAGGTTTCCGCTTTTTAACCTCAGTTTTCAATATGTGCCAGAGGTTTTCGATAGGGTTCAGGTCAGGACTCTGGCTAGGCCATTCCAAAACATTAATGTGATTATCCTCAAACCATTTCTTGACTATTTTGGCAGTATGTTTTGGATCATTATCCTGTTGAAGGACCCAGTTTGGTCCTAAATGGAGCTTCTCTGCATCCTGTCTAATGTTTTTCTGGAGTATCTCCAAATATTGCTCCTTCTTCATGGTTCCATCTATCTTGACCAAACTACCTGGACCACTAGCCGAAAAGGAGCCCCAAAACATTAGGCTACCACCACCATGTTTCACCGTGGGTATGGTGTTCTTTGGGTTGTAAGCTTCTCCTTTCTTCCTCCAAACGTAAGAAGCATCCATATGGCCAAACAATTCAATTTTTGTTTCGTCAGTTCACAAAATACTTGAGAAAACGGACTCTGGAGAATTCACATGGGTCCTAGCAAACTTTAGACGTGCTGCAAGGCGTTTTCCGGTGTGCAATGGAGTCCTTCTTGGTCTTCTTCCTTTCATATCATTTTCATGCAGAGTCCTTTGCAATGTTTGCCTTGATATTTTTATGCCAGAAGACTCCAGATTTTCTAAAATGTCCTTAGTAGTGGTGGTTGGATTTGCATTAACACTTCTTACAATATTCCTGGTGGCTCTAACAGACAGTTTCCTTTTCCTTCCTCTACCAATCAAGTTGTTTGTTGTGTGGTGGCTCTGGAATTTTTTGATGATGCTCTGTACTGTTGCTGTAGGGACCTCAAATTTCTTGGAAATTGACTTGTAACCTAAACCATCCTTATGTGAATTCACAATTTTAGTCCTAAGATCATTACTAAGCTCTTTTTTCTTCCCTATTCTAATAATTTTTATTCTTTTTTTGGTTTTCAGTTGATATCATTTTAATTTCTGAAAAATGCAAAAGACGAAATGAAATTAATCAAAGGTTGTATAAAAGCATTCAAAATAAGAATCAAACAGGAAACAAACAGTCAGAAACTCGATTAATACTGAAAAAATAAGGGGGTATGATTATTTTTGAACATTGCAGATTTTATAAATAGCTGTATATTTCTTTTATTACAAGTATCCCGAGATTTTAAAATGACGAAAATGATCAGAAGAGGTTTATTAAGAATATGTATCAATATGGACGTAAACAATAAATTCTTACAAAGTTACACCTAATAAACTCAATTTTCAAGAGGGGGTATGAATACTATCGGGCACAAGTGTATGTATATATATGCATATATACATATACATATATACACTTTTTGTATATTATACTTTTTATACATTACAAATATAGTGTTACCCTTCCTTTAATAACATATTCAGGTTATGTTTATACGATTTAACAACATCCAGACAACGATAAAACGCGGTATTTAACTTGTTTTATCCCTTTTATTTCGAAGCTAGAAACTGGGGTATAAACCCTATTAATTTTAAGATACATACATAATAGTGCCATGAAACATAAAATTGGGCAGGTAATATGTTTATGGGACATGCGAACTATTTCAAAGGGGAAAAAATTCTTTTATCAAATATTTTATAAAGAAAACTCCCATGCTCGATTTTTGTATGCAAATCCAGAAATGTAGCCCGTTGTCTCCTATGTTCACAGACCAATTCTAACTCCTTTGGATAAATATGATGTTTATTTCTTTAGAATTAATCATTATCGTTTATACATATAAGATCATCTATAAATCCCTTACACCATGAAAAGTATGTTTTTGATATATCATTTTTTATTTGTGATGACATGCATATATACTCGAGTAAATACAGCTTGGTCCAAAATGGTGCTTATTCAATACCATTGAGATGTATATCGTTTGAAATGATATTTAATTTTCTATTTGAAAATAACATTCTGATAAGTATTTATTTTTAATACCTGAAGAAACACTAGTTTTGCTGCTTTTATTTTTACACCAAGAAGCTTTAGAATGTTAAAAGACTAAATATTTACCCTTACCACCCTGAAAAGCGACTTTTGCACTATCGTTTTATTATTTTATTTTTTTCCGGTGGAATTTGAGTATACAGAGTACTAAAATAATAAGTCGCTACAGAATTTGGTTTTATTCTGGAATTTATAATATCTAATTTTTATCTTACTGGTTGATAATTATCTACCACCCAATATAGATTTACATTACTATGGCATTTTCTTTTCTGGTGAACGTTATTATTTATTTCATTTATAATTAATTTTAACACTTTAGATATAGCTTTACTTAAATGTTTTTAGGCTACAATAAACCTAAGTCTGACTGTTTTTTGTTCATTATAGGCATCTAGTACATACACAGAATCAGTATTGTTTTTCTGCTACTTTAATCAGGATAATGTTATCTAAATAATTATTACTTACATTATGTGTATCTGAAATTCCTACTTCTAACATTAAACGTTGTATATAATGTGTTTTACGTATAATTACGTATATTACAATTTTTTTACGTATACATACATATATTCTGAAGTATTTTAAGTTCTTTCAGTATTTCTGAATTTTTAGGAAGGGGATTAGTTTTCCAGGGAGCTTATTTTTTATTTCCGAATTGGAGTATATTAGTGTTCAATGCATCAAACGTAGACTGTACTAATTTATATTTATTTATCATAGAGAAAATAACACCTTCTAATGCGTTAGTGTCTTCTTTAGTGTAACTTGCACATTTTGTCTCTCAACAATGTCGATATTTCTGGACAGTTTTTTTTAATTAAGAACTTGCCACTATCTTTAGTTGTTTCTGTAATTATATGGTTTATCTTATCTTTAGAGAAATCAGAGGTATTACATTCACATTCTGGAATATGTATAATATTATCATTTAAATTAATAGGTTCTACCTTTTCTTTTTATAATTACGAAACATATTACGCATGGTTGGCCCTAGTTTATATATACCTATTGCTTTGTGATCTTTTCCTTATAGCGCAGTTTGGAGTCATTGTATATTTTTCTTTATTTTATATTTTAGGTAAATTTATATCATAAACCCTTTATTTTCATTAAAAAAATAACCCAGATATTCCTAGTTCTTTTTTTAAAAATATTTTCCACGGGTGGCTTATATAAATTAGAGTTGATTACATCCAGAATATATCTATACCATTTGATGAAATAGTTTTTCCTTATATATTGTATCCGGTTATTATAATATTTTCGATGTTATTACTTCAAAACCTTTTTGTTTGATTAAGCAGTTTTCAAATATAATTGAAAAACTCATAAATGTGAGTAATTACAATATCATGTGTTTTACTAAAGAAGTTCTCGCATATATATATATACTAGC
Source organism: Euprymna scolopes (assembly GCF_053919585.1). Classification (NCBI taxonomy): domain Eukaryota; kingdom Metazoa; phylum Mollusca; class Cephalopoda; order Sepiida; family Sepiolidae; genus Euprymna; species Euprymna scolopes. The sequence goes on from NC_136509.1 coordinate 5,845,707, forward strand.
AAAGATACCCGTGCTTCGCACGGAGCTTTGTTGCGCACTCGGGTACCAAAATCTGTGGGCACCTTTCCAGTAAGTTGATGTTGTAAGAGCAACGATTGCATAAGGTGATTAACATTTTAACTACCTCTTATAGTGACTGAAATTCAATCAGGAACTTCACAAAACATTTTCATCAAAAAGGAAGGTTACTTGATGTTACATAGTAAATTTTTCATTGAAGTAATTTTCAACTCTTGCTTAAATTTTATCTTGCACATTCAATACTAAAAACTTACCACAATCAGATCATGTCAGTTTTTCCTCATATCCATTTCTCGAACTTTTCACTGAAGAGCCTCAGGGTAAACAACATTTCTGCTGCTTTGATTTGGAGCCAGAATGTAGAGTTTTTCTGAACTTCCTGTCCGGCTGATGGAGACGTAGAACATACCGTGACTGAAGCAGTCTGATGTCAAGTCTACGCCAATGGTGTTAAATGTCTGACCTTGACTTTTGTTTATGCTCATTGCAAAACACACCTTCACAGGAAATTGGAGTCTCCGGAATTTAAATGGAAGTTCTGAGTCCGATGGAACTAAGGGGATCCTTGGCAGTAGAACGGTTTCGCCTTTGTAGGGACCACAGGAAATAGTGGCCTCAAGTACATTGGTGTGCAATCTGGTGATAACACATCTGGTTCCGTTTGTTGTTTTTGGCGGTTCCAAGGATCGAAGAATCATGATTGGCGATCCAATTTTGAGATTTAAAATGTGTGGAGGCATTCCAGATATCTCCAAAGAGTTTAAAAACTCCACAGGGTAGTGAACAGCTTCATATTCATTAGTAGCCGAATCAACTGACTTGTATTGCTTTGTGTCTCCTGGAAATTCATCCATTATTGAATTGTTCAAATGATTCACATTGCTGTTTAATGGCGAAATAATAGCCCTCTCAGCAAGCCAATCCGGTGATTTTCCATTGTTTTGCAGGTCTGGGTACACTTTGTCTTTCAGTTGCTTCTGATTACCGACACATTTACCAAGCGCAGTTGGAATCTTAATTGTGTCAGGTGAAGAAGTGATAGGAAACTGACCATTACCGATTTGGAGAAGCAATTTTGAGAAGTCTGCTGCAGCTGTGTTATCAGAGATATAGGCTCTCATATTAGTAGTCAGTCTCTTCACTATAACGTGCCTCCAGAGATAGGATTGTTTCAAACTTGCATTGACAATGTTAGCCCTTGTGCCATTTTTAACCACTGGGAGGATTTGACGGAAATCACCGCAAAATAAGGTTGGAATGCCACCCATGGGATTCTTGTTTCCTGTGATGTCTTGCAGTGTTCAGTCAATTGCTTCATAAGCACTCTTGTGCGTCATTGGGGCTTCGTCTACAATGATTGCAGAGGTGTCTCTAATTACATTTGCCAAGGCTGAGTTACCAGTAATTTTGCAAACTGGCTGATCCATTCGATGAGTATCCAAGGGTACTTTAAAAGTGCTGTGAAGAGTGCGGCCACCTTGTAGTAGAGTAGCAGCAATGCCACTGAATGCTGTTGCAAGCACAATCTTTCTCATGGATCTAATCTTTGCAAGGATCAAATTGATTACAAAAGTCTTGCCCGTACCACCTGGAGCATCAAGAAACATCATGTTTTTGTTCATTTCACCTTGTGCTTCCAACATTGCCATGAATGAATTGTAAACTTCTCTTTGAGAATCGGTCAGTTTTTCTTGCATATTTTCTGCTTGTAGGGAAAGTTCTTCAAGATTATAAGTAACTTCACGTTGATACTCTCTCGCGAGTCTTTCATCTCTCCCTTGCGTTGGTGCAGGTAATCCATAGCTTGCCAATGGTTGACCGCACATAAGGAGAACTTTTTCTTCAATTAGACAAAGAGTTTTATTGTAGATGTCCTCATTAAAATCTGCTTCTGGATTGTTAACTTCTTGCCTGTATCTGTGAAGAATGTCTTCAGATATTACATCACGAAAAGCCATCCAGATCTCAAGAGGATTTCTTGGCTCACAGGCTGTTAAAATTATCACAAATAGGCTTCGCAAATTTGAAGGTGATTGAGTGGCACTTGCCTCTCCTACTGCTTGATGCAAGTGATGGTCATTTTCTAGAAGGCCTCGAGCAAGGCACGCTGCTCTGTATGTTTCAAACACCTGACCATTGTATGCTCGCAAATTTTGAAATGAAGTTGGACCAGCAACCTCATTGAGCAACAGGCATAAGAAATAACACTCCCCTGCTTTTGGACTAATCGTGTAGATTCTCCCAATGCATGGTGCCTTCCATACATCATCATTTTCAGTACCTTCAACTTGTACCCCACGCATTCTTCTCATCCATTTCTTTGTCGATTTGTTCCAAGTGTAAAACTCAGGGACTTCTGCGTATTTGAGACCCCTTGCAAAGTCATCCTCATGGCAGAGTTGAAAAAATGCTGTCAAAGTTGTGGCAGGCGGTGGACCTTGGGCTCGTTCCAGAGCAGTATCAGCTGAGAACATGACACGCTGCCCATTTTCAAGATGAACAGAAAGTTGTACAATTGGGGGGAAATGTTCATAGATGGGATGTTCCAATATCCTCCAGGCCGCCTCTGAACTGCCGACATACCTTGCATTCTGGAACTGCTGGATCTCATCCACAATGTGACTTTGTACTTGGCCTTGTTGGTTAGCTGCTCCATCAGTTCTTTGTAGTTCAAACACTGCTTGATCACATCCTTTATTCACGTATTTGAGGACATATTTGATGCTTTGGATCGAGCTGCAAATTTCTACGTTAATGTGAGCATTGAACTGCTGAAGGAGGACCTTGTTGTACGGAACAATCCACTGGTTTGTTATTTCTTGATTAACATACCGACCATTTCTCTTCATCCTTATTGTACCAGTCTGGCCTCCATCTTCTGGTTTTCTTCGCCTGTACTTGGGGTAAGAGTCTTGGCCTTGCTCGGTACACTGAAGAAATTCTTTTGGGTATTTTTTGGAACATTTGTTGTCAATCATACATGGACAATTTGGATTAAATGGTCCACAAGGTCCATGCACCATATGTGCCATCACTTTAGCATGAAGATCAGGATCTTCCTCTTTGTCAGGGATCTCTGCAGATATGCAGAGATCCATTTTTTCTGGTAGAAGTTTGTCCTCTGGGGCCTGCCAGGTGAGGATGTGTGCATGCGGCAGTCCTCTTTTTTGATATTCAATACTGTACAGGAAAGCCCTCAGCCTGCCAAATCCTCCCTTTTTAATAAATTCAAGTAACTTTTTTAGCTTCTGCCTGAAAACCCTGGCAACAATATCTGGACGATCCTGAGGGTCTTGCCCTTGAAGACAATTTTCTGTAATTTCTGTCCACTTTGGATTTGTTGTGAACGTGATGAAGAGGTCGGCTCGGCCCATTCGCCGAACATATGCCATGGCATCACTTTGACGCTCAAACATGTATCGAGGGCCTCCTGTATAAGTTGCCGGAAGTACAACTCGTTGACCAAACTGTTCTGGATTCCCATCCTCCCTAAGAATTGAATCTCTCAAGTTGCTATAATTGTCAGCTCTCAGGGTCTGTTGCTCACGCCTCAGGAACTGTAAACGTTCTGTTTCAATCTTGCAGTACACATCCACCAGCCATTGTTGAAATAGCCTTCGGTACCAGAGAAAATAGTTTCCAGGCCGAGTCATTAAATGGTACGAATAAAATTGCTGTTGGGTAACTTTTCGCCCATTGGATGCCTTCATGTAGATGTTGTAAGATGGAGAACCATAGGGGTACATTAACGGGTACATTAAAGTATCGTAGAGGGGATGTAGTTCGGAGATCCATTTTAATGTATCATTTCTAAAACGCAAGACAATATCCCGGTTAGCTGTTGGTTCATTCTCCATTAATATTCCAATCTCATACGTTGTTGTTGGAGCATTGAATCGCCGTGGATGCTCTTCTTGCGGCCTTCGGTCTTCCCTTATGACAACTTTATGTTCTACCAAGTGTTCTTCTTCAATCCTCTCCTTTGTTGTTTTCAGCTGACAAATAAAGCTGTTGTTCTCATGTAAAAATTCAGTCAGACTTTGAAGAATGTCTCTATTGAGTCTACTGTCACGTCCCCGATTATGTAGTTCCTCTTCCAGACTATCCAAGAAGTAGACTTGAATAAACTTTGCTGTTTCATCTTCAGGTGGTAAAAGACTCCCAATCTGGTGGCAAACCTGGCCTCGAATTCTAAAAGAAGGATTCCACCCATGTACTGCCGCAATTTTGTGACCAAATGATGTCATTGCAAAACAATTGTTATAACATCGTAGATTTTGCAGAAAATCTTTAGAGATGGGACCATTGCCGGAGAGCAAATCTTGAAGCAACTGAGGCAGTGGTGGAAAGCTATCAAGCACAACTTTGCCAGAAGAACAACAACAACCAGGGGTTTCTCCTTTAAATTTTAAAGCTGAGCAATGTTGACATACTTTGTCCATTTTTCCTATATCAGCTGTAGTGAGAGAGTCATTTTTGTTGTAGAGCAATCCTTTTCTATTGCAGTGTTCTATTTCATGGTGTCTCAAAGCAGTCATTCGTTGTCTAGCTGCCTCGTTTTCTGTCAATTGCTGGGGCAAAGTCATACTCTCTCTCCATGCAGCCTCTCGTTGTTGCCCTTGGTATAGGCGAAAGCTTCGTTGGGTTTCCGATTCATTCTGATGTCGTTGAGCCACTCTCAACTGACCTTGTGTACGTCTACTTACGTCATATAATTCATTCGATCGTAATATTGCTTCTCTTTCCAGTGCATATCTTTGCCTTTCTTGAATTTCATCTTGTGATGAATTTAACCGCCTTACAGCATGTCTAGTTCTGTCAGTTTCACGTTTGGTTTCTCTTTCCAAATCTGACAGTCTTGCTCTCCTTTCTCTTTGACGTATCCTGTTAAGTTCTAGACGTCTTTCTCTATCTGAATTGTTTTCATTGGAGCGAATTGCAGCAACTCTTAGTCTATTAGCTTCCAATCTTTCCATTCTTTCTTCCTCACTTTCGTTTCTATTCGTTTGGGTGGCATAATTTCGGTTTTAAACGGAATTGTTTAACGATATTAATGATTGTAAATTAATTAAGCGTAAAGGAAATGTATACTAACTGAAATGGACGAACTATAAATAATATTTCTGAATAGTACAATTATAAACAATTATATTGTACCTATTTACTATGCCTCCCCACGGGACAGAGTTAGACACCAGGGTCGTTTTTTAACGTGGAGAAAAGGTACAAAAATAAAAATTGTCTCAGTCGTGAAGGATTTCTCCTCCACCGAAAGAGAACAAGAAAATGAAGTGCAGCATCTGAAGAACAGATACTACACTTTGATCTTGACCAAAAGGAATGAATAAAAGCGACCTACGTGTGACTCATTACTTCCGGGTGTAAACGTCACAATCTAAAAGTAATAATTTAAAAAAAAAAGTAAATGTAAAATAAATGTAATACCAACTTAGGTTAACTAAGTAAACAGTACAATTAAAACAGTTCTATTAAAACAAATAATTTCTAAGATCTAGGTAATTGTTAGTCTCATTGTGATGGTTTTAAAGAAAAAAATGTGTAAAAAAAGTTCTGCTTTTGTGAGTACGTGTATTTCTTTTAAATTACATAACCTTTTTATTTTATTAATTATATCTCTTTTAAATTTATATATTTTGTTAGTAAACTGGAAGAAATTCAGTTGAATAAAACCTTGTTCGTGTTCTTTACGTTAAACTCACCTTTTTATAAAAGGTTCATCCGGTTTAAAGAAAGCGCTAAGTTTAAATAAGACTGGAAATAACTAATTCAATATATAAATAGAAAAATGAAATAAATATAAGCTTTAAGTCTTAAGATAGTAATAATCAAAATGTAATAAATTATTTGTAGTTCAAATCTATGATAAGACAGGCTTTCGAAATAGGCTCGACCAGAAAGATTAAATTGGAACGAAATTATAATCTCCGTGCCATTTTCAAAACAACCCCACAAAAGTAACGGTATCCTGCAGTTGGTTAAATGACAATGGTTGTAAGAAAAATGTAAAAGAAAATGCGCTTATCTGTTTATTTTGACCTGTTTTATTTAATTAAAAAACGAAGTGACTATTCGCAGCCGGCTGCGGCTATTCTAAAATGCTATTCGCAGCCGGCCGGCGGCGAAACCGGAAGTTGTCGAGTCGACGGTATTTATCTCAAAATTATAAAAAAAAACCTTACCAGAAATTTATATTCACTTTATTGAAAAGAGCATAAAATTTCACATTGAACCTGAAAATTACGTAAAAATTGAACTAATAGAAAAATTTAGATCGATTTTTAAAGTTAAAAAAAAGTGAACTCGTAAAAATCAATGTATTTGTATACGTAAAAAAATGGCTGCTTGTAACATCGGAGAAACGCGCTTAGACATTTTGTAAACATTGTTTTTAAAAAATAAAAAATAATACTTCTATTATGTTTTAAACGACTGTAATAGTTTATTTTGGAAGTATATTTCATAAGGAAAATAAACAACCCACTTTAAAAACAGAAATTACGAGTTTTATATATTTTATTCGCAGTTTTTTTGTTGGGGGTGTCAAAAATTCCGCCTAAAATTCTGATACACCTAGCGGGCGGGCAACGAAGCCTGTAAAATGGCGACAGGTAGAGCCAGTCTCCAGGGGTTAATACCATCTAAACGGTAAATTTGCTGTGGGGTTGATTATCAGATTCGTTGTCAGCGACCCGAAAACCTGTGTAAGAAGGCAGGACTAAAGTGATCGGTGTTATGAAAGAATGGTAATATCGAGGTTCAAAAATATCAGTAAATACGCTAATTTTATTAAAAATAAACTTTGCCAAAAAACACAAATTATTTACTAAAAACAAAAATATTTCGCAACTGAGCAAGTGATAAGCCACGCCCATGCCGTTCTCTGCATGAGTACCCCAAATTCTCCGCTGTGTTAGTAATGAAAAACTAAAACAAATAATTAAAATGAAAAGACATGTTAAATTCTCCGCTCAAAATAAAAAATGGGAGAGAGAAAAATTAAATTCGCCACTGTTTTGGTAATTAAAAATTAAAACAACTTATTTTTTACTTGTAAACTGGTTTATTAATTGTAGAAAACAAAAATGAACGGGAGAAAAAAGCAGCTCAAAATGAAAGAAATTGTTAAATTCTATTACAAAAGAAAACAAATCATTTTTACAATTCTAGCCAAGAATTTACTTAAGATTTGTCTGACGTCACTTCCGGTCAGCTGATGCGACCGGCTGCGAATATCAACGGCCTTAAAAAAACATTGGCTATAACTGGAAGAGAGCGTTATGTTTTGGGGGTTGTTTAAAAAATAGAATGGAAATAAAGTTAGTTCCGTTTTAATTGTCTTTAATTGCGGCAAGCGCTAACAAAATCGAAAAATCACTGTTCACATTCGAAATGTTAACTTTTATAGGTTTACAGGTTTGCTGACAAGGCTGGGGGTGTTTAATACAATTATTTTACTAAATTGATTTTTTTCATTTAAAAATAAAATTATTTCTTTTTTAATAAAGTTTTATTTTAAAATATTTGTTTTTGTTTATTTATATAAAATTACGATAGTTGAATTGTATTCTTTCAATTATATTGGCAAGTAAAATATAAAAGATTAAAACGGAACGAAATTGAAATTTCCATTACATTTTCAATACAATCCCAAAACATAAAGCTTTGCTCGACAATGAATTGTTTTGATAATATACGTAAAGTGAAATAAATCGAATATAAAATTAAATGAAAATATATTAAATAATTAAATGTTAAATAGATTTTGTAAATAGTACAGTTGAAATGATTAGAATATTTCCAATATGTAATAAGGTCGAGGTAATTAGTTAAAGAGATTTAATATAATGTGATATGCAAATGAGCATAAGTCATTCGATATGGGGGTGGTTTGTAGACTAGTATATAAAGAAATTAGGCATAGATTCTTATGTCTCCTATAACAGAAACATCCTAAAATGGGTTCTAATGTTTCTCTACCAGGAGAGATCTACCCTCTTACCTCCTTTATATTTCGTTGATGATGGAGAGCTGTACACACAGACAGAAACACACGAACCCTATTACTTTATAAAAATATATATATATATATATACATATATATATATAATGGCTCAATTTCAATTATAGTCTTCGAACGACTTTGGATATAAATATGTTACAAACAAATTGCATATGGCATAATATGCTGTATAATGAAGATTCAGTTTGCATTATATATTTTATTTACAATTGTTTAATTTGATGAGGTAGTGTATATATAAATTTTTCACATTTTTGCATGCATCAAAACATAATCCTAGGAAATTGTTTTATTGAATCTGTGAGATTATTTATGCGCAGGTAAAGAATCATGTCGAAAAACATATACTTGGGTGTATATGTGTGTGTGCATATATATACATACATATAAATTACAAATATATATGCACCCATATATATATATATATATATATATATATATATATACATCCAAGTATATATATACACATATATACCTATATATATATGTATATATATATATATATATATATATATAGATAATTGCGGCATCTATATATGTATGCATCAGTGTGTCTATGTGCACGTTAGTATATGAAGGGGTGTGTAAGTGTATTGCTGAGTTTTTCTTTACTTGATATCATGTATACATAATTCATTCTGCATTACTTATATGTAAGAATCAGAATTTTGCCAAGCATGGATCTGTTAGCAGATGTTTTAGTTATAATTTTGTTATTACGTGAGTAATTTTATAACCAATATTGAAGAGTCGCAGACTTACAGAATTTGTTCAACATTTTTTTAATATAAAATATTCTAAAATATATTTTTTATTAAGAAAATGTGTTCTTTCTATTTGTCGTTAATTACTTATAGATACGTACAGATTTCGCATTTCTTGAACAATTCAAATTAGCATTACGCCTCATTTCGATCGAAGTCTCTCATTATCCAATATTTCTTGTTATCGGTCAAACTACTATGTATTCAATCAAAATATATGTGAATTGACTACCTAAATAGAATTAACCATTATATTTTATTGTGTATGTTCTGTATATTAATTTAAGACACATTGGTGTAATTTATATCATTGCATAAGATATGATAACATATTTACATGCGTGAAACAGAAAGTTTTGAATGCATTGACGTTATAAGAAATCTTTAAGATAATGAATAATCGACTTGCAATTAACTAGAGACGTTACACGTACGCCTAGCCTTGCTCATGCAATTATACTCAGTCGGCAAAAAACAGTAAAAGCACAACTGAGACTCATAAAAAGGCTCATAATTTTAATGCGGTATCGTAGGAGCAATTGTTTGAGTTTTTGTATAGGGATCGTAATATCGCTTTTAGTTATATAATGCACTATTTCGGTTTCTACACAAGAAATTGCACCGTAAGCAATAAGCTCATCTTTTGAAATGCCCCATGACATAAATAATGGCGAGTAATAAACGACCATCTTGCATATTACTGCCCAATATACAAATATACCAAGAGGATGTTACTCCTGATATGTCATCAATTAAGGTAAGCATGAAAATACATGCGTACATATAACCACAACCGTTTAGGATCTAATCTATTTTTATAAAATTAAAATCTGAGTGGGTGTCTGCCTGTGTACATATCCCTACCAAATAACGATGTCAATTATTCGGTTTACAGACTCGAAATCTTACACACCGGGTATTAAATTTGGAGAAAATATTTTTATTCGGTTTCCGCCAGATATTTAGCCGCTTTAGAGTTCAAAGTTCAAAGATCTAACTTTTGAGAAGTGTACCTAACTTCTCGACCAAATTGGGGTTCAAAAACTTGAAATTTTAGATAAAGGTTACTTGGACATGGCTCTAAACTTATAGTTTGATTTGAGCCCAAAACAATAAATGTATAGTTGTCACAATTGGCCTAAAATTAAAAAAAAAATTGATCTTTGCCGTCTCTAACAGATAAGTCCCCAAATTGTAGGTCCAAACTTTTTAAATTTTGCAAGAGTTTTTGTTTGCTAAAAATGTGGCTTTCAAGGGGTCAAAGTTCAAAGTATTTGAATTTTGTGGTTTCTAGGAAACTATCAAGCACATTTTGGGTCTAAATATTTGAAATTTTACATAAATGGTATTCAGACTTTTAACAAACTTTTTATTCAGTTTTTGGATGAAAATCTATCTTCCAAGAGGTCAATGTTGAAAGAGTTGACATTAGCAGATTCTAGCAAACTCCTCCGCCCACTTTGGGTCTAAACACTTTAAATTTTAGATGCATGTTTCTTGGATATGCGTCAGATATTTTAATTTTATTTGAGCCCAAAACAAGAAATGTTAAGGTGTAAAAATAAAAGTTAAATTTTTTATCCTACCGTCGCTACCAACTTTTTTTCTATGGAAGTTAAAGAAGCCTATTATATAGATAGGAATTAACATATATATGCACACTTTTTAATATATACTTATGCATATGAAATTATTAACAGTATATAGAGCCCGGGAAAAACCAGGATAAACTGCTAGTTGGTATATGCATCTCATAAACATCGTTAGGTATCATTTTATGTTTATGACTTTCCATGAAATTATTACGATATTCTTTCTCATCTACAGGCGAAACATATTGAAAATATTCACTTTTATACCGACAGAAAAAAAGACTACATAGTAATAAATAAATAACATATAGTTGGAGATTTTATAATCAAGCTAAAACTAACAAATGAGACAAAATTATAAAATTAACGAAAAACGTGTACGATCAACTGTAAATAAGTCATAAATAATGCGAGAGGTCTGTATGCTCAGTAGGGTAAGTTTGCAGTTACTGAGCAGCGGCTTTGTCCTGAAAATCGATGGACCTGAGGTACGTCTATCAGTAATCGACAAAGCAACACGCTTTGCCAATATTTTTGCAAAAAATTCTACCCTTTTAGACAATGCACACCTACTGTATTTCCCTCTGTGATTGAAAACCCGCTATGCGACATGCAGGCATATGTGGGTAATGTTGCGAAGCTTATCAAAACATTGTTTCAGTAAAGCATCTGACTTCTTACTGCATTTTGATCATAGTGCTAAACAAACTTCAACCGGAACTAGCTCCTATACTTACAAAGCTTTTAAACGATGGATTCGGGAGAAATGCGTTCTAAAACTCTGGAAAGATTGTTTAGCCTGCATGTATAAAAGAATTTCGGAGATCGGCCCCCTGCCTCCCAGTACAGAACAATCAGTATCCTGAAGGACGCATATGTTTGCTAAGTCTATCATTAATTCTAATTTTCCACAATCTCCTATCGCTAATAGAACATTTTATTTTTAGGTAATTTTCCCTTTACTGAATGAGTGGTATTTATTAGTCAGTTCGGCATTTTACGCAAAAATGTATTTATATTAAACTGTTGTGATACAACTTTATGACGATTGTTGGTTTTGAAAGCGAGGAACTTGTAAGTCTAATAAAATGTTTAATATATCTTTTACTATATAATATTTTGACTGTAGAAATTAGTATGAATGTTTTACTATAACACACGCCGCATTCTAATTCATTAAGGGGTATAATTAATCAACTATGTTATGTGGATTTCCAACACAATTATACACACATAATGTCGTTTTGATAAAATACTACAATGCGTGTAAGAGCGACACCATCACAATCGATACATCTATAGAGAAATAAGTCCCTATGTTACCCTATAAACATGTAGTCCTCCCACTGTTAACAGTTGACACCGGGCCATATTTTACATTTTTTACAATATTTACATGTCATCCATCGTAACTGGTAATTACCTACTTATTATAGAATAACATTTGATTGCCCGATTTAAAAAAAGAAAGTATAAATTCTTCTTTTTAAAAGTACCTCTATCCGATTGGTTGTGTCAATTATATCGTTCCAAAATTCGCTTTTTATTACGTATACGAAGGCACGAGTATCATCATTTATTCTTTCGAATTTGCTGCCCCTTTAACGAGTATCATCATTTATTCTTTCGAATTTGGTGCCCCTTTAAACGATCCTATTTCACTTTTTTTGTTTTTTTTGTGGTGGGGGGCGTTTTATTATAATTTACTTATTTTCTCAACATTTACTGTGGACGATTTTTTCTTACTAAAATATTTTACTACCCTTATCTAGGGTTCGATCATGTTACCTATCGTGTCAAGCTCTTACACCTCAAACACAATGCTATTTTCTTTTTTTTTGTTTTCGTTTGTTGGCAGGAAAATAAATTATAAAAATAAAAACCCAGCTTTTTAGTTTTATATAACACACTTTATTAGATACACAGGCTGAAAGCCTACCAAAACATATTATTTTTAAACACTTTTATCATTTTATATTTGACTAAATTTATGCAAATCGAGGTGCTTATTCATTTTAACCAATCAATTGCTTTTAAAATTTGACCTATCGCAAGTTTGACAGATTGGCATTGTATGGGCGAATTTGACCATTTTAAGACGAATCTGGCAATTCTTAGGAAAACAATTTTTAAAACACTATCAGGAGGGGGGAATACTTCCACTGGGAAACCTCGGTAAATTGGTCGTGCTAGCTATATAATAAGTACGTGTTCTTCCTTTTGCCAGTGCTGAGTTATCTTTGGGGGCATTGAATTTAAACCGCAACTATTCATGTTTCCTACATTTAACAAAAGGGCACACTGTAAAATAAACGAAATGTTATCACTTATAAATTATATCCTTTTATATTTCACCCTAATGAAACCAATCATTCTAATTCTTGTTTTCTAATTTAGAACATGGAATATAAACAGAGAGGCGGTACTGTACGTCGTATTGAACTAAATTAATGTATATATATATATATATATATATATATATATATATATATATATATATATATTTAATAGCGAGTTTCGTATAACTATTATACGATTTTTAAGAATTCTGTAAATCGCTCATATCCTTCTCAGTACAGCCCAATCAGTATCCTGTGCATGATGAGTAAAATTTTGGAAACTGTTATAAATAAAGAAGCGCTGAACCGACTCAGAAAAAATACATGCTCAGTAGCATACAACATGCTTTCCTTCTTGCAAGGTCAATAACTGGTGTACTAAATGTTCTATCGGAGAGAATAAGTGACACTACGTTTCTAGAACAGTAGCTCCGGACATATCAAAGGCATTTGCTAGCGTATCGCTTAGTGGTCAACTTTACAATGTCGTCACTCTGGAATAGCTAGAATAATTCTCCTAATTTTAAAATCTTCGTTTTTATGATAAGTTTATAAGTGTAGGCGTTGATGGACAACAACTCATAGTGTTAACACTAGCGTCGCTCAAGCTTCAATCCTTGAGCCAACTTTATTTCTCATCTTCATTAATACTCTCCTAAATAACACTCTTAGATTATTCGTAGACAATTATCTTTAGAACAATTTTGCTATAGCAATTTTTAAACAATGACTTTCTGATCTTGAAAACGTGGTCAAAAAAGGGAAAAGGTGGGTAGTTATTTATAATGCATAATAAATCCAGCTTTTCTCCTTCCACCATAATACCTGTGACAGCGCATGAGCCATATTAAACAACTAGCGGGGGCACCCGGCGTTTTCCGGGTTAAATGTTGGGGCTAAATAAAAACAATAATAAAAAGAACAATGGATAAGCGAACGAGAAAAATGGCATAAATAACCTGTTAAAGTATTAAAACTTTTTTTTTTTAAATTAGAAATAAAACACCTAAAACACGTGATGGAAAAATAAAAAAAAGGAAAAAGTAAAGAAAAATCGAACAAAATGGTACAAATACCTCTGTTTAAATGTTAAAACTTATTTAACCATCGAACAAACAAAATTTAACAAAACAGCGAACGTGAGGGGAAAAATTTAAATAAAGAAACATAACGAATATACAGACGCAGAAAATGGTATCAATAACTCTGTTTTAACATTAAAACTTTAAAAATCGAAAAATATGTAGAATATGCCGGTTCGAATGTGCAACCGTGCGCTTAGAAAAATTTTAGACATACATACATACATACATACATACACACATATATAAATACATACATTTAAACAGACAAGTGATATTTATAAAATAGATGGTTCTGTTAAGGAAGTGTTATCCCCTGACGCACATCTGGAATTGACCTTAACTTCTTATCATTAATCAAATCTGTTGCCTAGAACGCTGGAAAATGGTTGAATAACTTTATCTCTCGAATGCCGGTACAGTATTATATATAATATAATAACTCTCAGGTGTGCCACATAATTCCAGGAGCTGTTCGTCCCTCCCTATTCAGTCTTTAGTATGTTCGAAACTGAAACCTAGCAGATGATGACATTTTGATTTCTATATAACCTTTACCAACTGGGAAGACGTTGCGCACCTGACTTTGCTATATGTATTTTCATGGTCGCTTCTCGAATGGACTCCAATCTATGGTTCACCTTTGCAACGAAAATAATTACTTAGCAAATAGAATTATATAAGATTTACGCCACTCCCTATCCATGTGTAAATCTAAACGCACAATCCTGAACAAAACTCATTTTCTCAGAACTGAGGGTCTGTGTAATTCTTTTCCGCTGGCCGTCTTCCCGATCGAATACAAGATTGTAGCAATCAAATCCAATATAAACAAGTTCTTGTTGCACAGTCACCACAAATAACCAAATTCTACCCAACTTATAAAACTTTTTACCATTAACAATTATTACCCTACCACCTTATATTCATAAAACCTTATACTCGAGTTTCCTTCGCACACTCAAAAGAGTTACATTCAAGTATAAATATCAATACCAGTAACTGAGGAGAGAATAATGACGTGAAAATTAAGCCACGGCATTTGAAGCTCCATGCGTCGCGTCAGAAGAGGAGACGACGGAAAGAGTTTATTAAAAAAAGTCTTAGCCTAAAAAGTTGTAGCTTCTTCGACTTTCCGCAACACTTATTAACTAGATAATATTATAATGGTCCCATATAATTTTACTCTTTATCTTTTAAATTTTTTATTCCATTCCCTCTACTTCTTTCTCTATATTATTATCTTTATATGGAAATATGTTAGAAAATAACTTTTAAAAACAAAACTCTTTAAAATAGTTTATTATTCAAGTATGCCAACTCATATAAAAAGTATAGCCTACCCACTACCAATACACATGTCGGACAAACACAGTTCATCTTGTATTTAGAAATTGCTAGCATTTGTTATCAGATTTTTCACCGGATATATTACAAAACTCCAAACATTTTGAAAGGTATACATTCGTATTTACTTGTTAATTAAATTTATTTTATTATCTTATGTGTTCATACAAGTTTACGTGTGTGGGAGTATTCCCAAGATTTGGTGGTCAGTCTAATAGGATACTAAATACCATCATATTTAATTTTATAAAACTAGAAAAAACACATATGTAATGCATATTATATTGCTATGAATAGGATATTAAATGAAAAAACGAGATTGAATTCCAGCTTCTTCATATAATGACCTATTCTTCGATCTATTAAGGCGCACGCAAAAATAAATTACAATTTATCTGTAAGAATCATTTATAATCGCTATTGTTCGTGACACTGTATATTATTCGATTTGGGTCTTGTTTTATTTTCTTGCTCTGGGGTCAAATACAGCAAACTGAATACTTTACTTCGCCTGCCTGAGACAGCAGGTGGAATTTAGCACAGGAATTAACCAAACAGAAATCTTGCATCGCCAGTGTGGGAGGTTTATTTCATTCACACAGCGGCATATATAACAGATGAATAACAATAACGAACGAATGAATACAATTGTGTGTTAATAGCGGCGGAGTGTTTTTGTCTATAAAAATGCACACCATACATTTATCACGCGGAAACTTACAAATAAAGATTATTTGCTTACCAATTATTTACACGGAAGACAATTTTTCACAAAGACACACACGTGAAAAGAGGAACGTTTCTGATTATTATAATACAAGTCGATTTTATATATACAAATGTAATTTTTGTATTGCATTTCATTACAACATAGTAAAAAATAACCTAATATAGATTTTGAAGGAAATCTCTTGTCTTTATAGTAGCATCTACCTTGATATTTCTAAAAAAAATATAAATTTACAAAATAATGTAAATATATTTAATGTAAATTAATAAGCAATATAACACATTTAGAATTACAAGTAGGGTGTTTACGTTGAAATAGATATTAGTTAAAAACTGGCAAGCCCATGAATTTTAAACTAAAAGTTAACATCGTATATAACTGCGTATGATCGTAATAGAGCAAAAAATGAGAATAACGGAATCCGAGTAAAAATTTAGATTCTGGGTTAAATTTAACAACTCTATAGATTTAGAAAATAACCTGCACATATTGCTAAAAAATAATGTATCATGATATATTAGCTGTAGATGACATTATTTACGACTAGCCATTAACTTTAGACCCTTTTGATCATAAATGCCCTTAATATATTTTAATTCACACATATTGCATAGCCAACTGGCTATTTTCTATACACCTATGAATTCTTTTTTTTGTATTAATATTCATATGGGAATTGACAAACAAAACCGGATTTATTTGGAATCTTCGAAAACATGCACTGGTATCACAATCTTCACTACGAATATGACAACTATGAAGATGATGCAGGAAAGCAGAATGCCACGTATATAAACAACTTCGAAATATTTAACACAGTGACGTTATTTCTGCTGAAATATTTATAAACCGAGAGACGTTGTCTGATACATATTTAATCAGTAGTTGAACGTAAACTAAAAAGAGTATGGACAATCACTAATAAAAATAAACGAGTTGGTAAACTTGTCAAACTTTGCTAATAACAGCGTCGACGTAACCAGGATGACATCAAACTGATCTCAAGCGATTTCTAAGAGAGTCAGGGCAGAGTATTTCACCCACTAAGAGGGGAAACTGACGGTGGTTAACAAATATTTAATATCTTATATAACCATCATATAAAAGAAAGATAGGGAGCAGAGCGTATCACAACGGAAAGATAAAGAGAAGTATCAGCGACAGGATACAACTTTTTTCAACTCATCTTTCAATCATATTAAAAGTGATAATTAACAATTCAAAATAACTTATCGGTTTTCAATACAATTCAAACACTGCAGCAAGAGTATCGTCAAGAAAGAATAGTGAGCAATAAAAACGAGCACATATACCAGCCTATTTTTAAAACATACTTTGGTTTTAAGACTATAAAACTGAACCAATATTACGGATTAGCGACTAAAGATAACGCTATTCAGAAGTTTCCAAAATTACGAGAGCCAACAATATTAGACAAGAGAGTATCGAATTTATGGGAGTGACTAAACTTAATTGTAGAAGTTGTTATCTCACAAACTTGATTGCCTACAGATATCGGAACACTCCCAACATGAATAATTAAATATAGTGTTACAATGAACAATACCAGAATATATATATATATATATATATATATATATATATATATATGGGTGTGTGTGTGTGTGTGTGTGCGGAACTGCGAATAAGAACACCGAACGTTAAAGGATGTTTTTTTTTTTCTGTTTGTTACTCTGCCTTTTCAAAGTCGCTGATGATCTTATGGCCAATTCGATGTAATGAAATTACTGGTACAATTTTATATATATATATATATATATATATATATATATATATATATATATATATATATATAGTTCGGAAATAAATATTTGTATATTTAGCCGTCATATCTACGATCGAGTATTTTATTTCACCTTTTTCATCGCTTCCTGGACCGCTAAATATATATATATATATATATATATATATATATATATATATATATATATATATATATATATATATATATATATATATATATATATATATATATATATATATATATATAACGACCGTTGACGCCAAAAGAGATTATTTAAAATGGGACAAGGGTCTCATATGTGTAGATGAATAATATCCATATAAAAAAATCTAGAAAATTATTTTATGAGTAACCGCCTTAATCTACTGTAAACTATTGGTACTATATTATCCTCGTCATACTACAAAAATATTTTCTCCGTTTTTCGTGTGTTGGCCAATTAATCGCTTTAGTCATTCGAAAATCACTTTCCCTTATGAATTTCCTCAGGATAGAGAGCGTACAAAATAAATAAAATCTAACTCCGGTTGTATTTCATACAAAGAAGACCAGCAGTTATGCCTTGACCTTAGCGTTCTGTTCTAAAGCTTCCGACTTTGCGATGGTCTAGTGGTATAGAGCATAATTAAGTTGCCCGCAATAAGTTATTACTTAACAATACACTATATGCATACTTCAATTATATATATATATATATATATATATATATATATATTATTATTATTATCGTATTTAATTGAAACCAGGTTTCGGTTAGGACAGGTTTTATTTTTACTATCAATATTGGAACAAGATTATCATAAACAACATACAAATAATAAACAAATTCTAATAAGATACCTCGCCTACTTTGTTTTATATAGTTGGCGCATATTGAATTAAACAAAATCCTAATATTATATTGCTGGTTTGTTCTTATTTGCAATTTCCCTTGACATATTGTACATTATGTTTGCTGTTTTCTTATTGCTTTACATGTAAAAGTATTAGCATTATCATACGTTACCGGTATAATTAGGCAAACTTTTTTACACACACACACACACACACACACACACACATATATATATATATATATATATATATATATATATATATATATATATATATATATGTGTATATATTGGTTTAATATTCAAAACAATTGGGTAAATTATAGTACAAACATTTTAGGCAAGAAGTAAAACGTGTAATCATTCACATAATGTAGGTCAATCTTATATGTTAAGAAATTGTTATCCCATTTACCCTATAAAATATCTTAAATTGCAGTACCCGCAAACCGGCGTTGCCTAGTGGAAGTCTGCCCTCCCCTGAAAAATTAAGGTACGGTTTTTGTTGCTGATGTTCCTGCTGATGCCTAAGACACCCCCAATTGCTTATTGTAAGTACACCTATCGTAATGGATAGCAATGCAGATAAAAATTTTAAAAAATTAGACACTATACTCAGCCCGGGTGGAGAGATGAGAAATACATGTAGTCTGGGGCCAGGCAGGCTCGAACCTGTAAAGCGAGGATTAGAAAAAGGGGAAAATAACGCCACCCATTAAGATTTCGAGAGAAAGAGACAGAGAGAGAGGGAGAGATATAGAAAGAGAGAGTACTGAGTTTGTAAGTTTTAACGGACAAAATGCGTTGTGTTTTCAATAAATAAAAAAAGGAAAACCTTTTGCAGACAGTTTTTTATATAGAACCCCCCCCCCAATAAAACGAAAATGGGTTTCATTATTCTTTTGTTGCTACATAGTATTTAATGGTTTCTAGTTGATCCAATCTTCAGTTTAAATAACCGGTGTTTCCATAAGTAACACGTTTTCATTCATGGTATAACAGTGAAAAACTGTTTAAAAAATAAAATTTCTTGTTGCGTCGCATAGGTTCCTTCGATCTTTTACTCTCTTTATCTTAGCTCTCTCTGTCTCTCTCACGCACGCTCGCTCGCTCGTTAGTTATCGTGATCGATTGTCTGTTCCTCCCTCTCGCTCTGTATTGCTAGACCATTACCGTGTTCGACTCTCTCTGTCTTTCGCTCTGTCTTTCTCTCTCTAGATCTCTCTAGATCTCTCTCTCTATCTCTCTCTCTCTCTCTCTCTCTCTCTCTCTCTATATATATATATATATATATATATATATATATATATATATATATATATATCTGTCTCTACCTCTCTATATTTTCATAGCTAACTTGTTACCGTACTTGGCTCTCTCTATCTCTCTCGCCTTATAATATTTTCTCCCTAAATCTTTCGTTACTGTGATCGACCCCCGTTATCTCTCTCTGTATATGTTTCTCTCCTTTTCTCTATCTCTCTTCTTTCTCTCTGTGTGTCTCGCTCTCTCTCTCTCTCTCTCTCTCTATATATATATATATATATATATATATATATATATATACATCTGTCTATCTGTCATTCAGTATATCTATCTATCTATCTATCTATTTATCGCTCAGTTCGGATGTAAACAAAACAGATATTAGTCTAGCTCTGTCTGTGTCTGCCTCTCCCCCTCTCTCTTACTCTGTCTTTTGAAATACAATTTGACAGAGAAAAATAAGTAGGGAGAGAGAGGGGGGAGAGAGAAGCCATTAACTCCGAGCAGTATAGTAATCGGTTTATTTAATGTAAAACGCTGGCATCATGTATCTGTATACATCATATTAGATAGTCTACTGCCTGTTCGTTTAAGGTTATAGAATAGTCATCTGGAATAAGGATCGGTCTGATCTAAGCCAATGAGAGTAGCTGGAATGTTCTAAGGGAGTTTAATAATCGTTGTAAATGAGGAACGGGAATTTAACGATTTTGCTATTAATTTATATATCAGTTACGCAGGGTGAAACTACACTATTGTACCATGTGTATAATAGCCTATAATAGGAATAACTGTGTACAAAGCACTTCCAACTTCTGTTACTAACCGATAATTGCACCTATTTACAATGCCTCCCCACGGGACAGAGTTAGACACCATGGTCGTTATTTAACGTGGAGAAAAGGTACAAAACTAAAAGTTTTCTCAGTCGTGAAGGACTTCTCCTCCACCGAAAGAGAACAAGAAATAGAAGTGCAGCATCTGAAGAACAGATGGTATTTATTTGCTCCCCCACAGAGCAAATTAGGCACTAGGCCGATTTTTAATGTGAGGAGTGAAGGGGAAATGGGGACCAACTCCCCGGGGAGTAGGGGAGCTGGATAGTGACAATTGGTATGAAGGGGTGCCCTTACATTGACAAAGGTCTTATATGTGGAGTTTCCCCCACATATGGTATTTGCTTGCAGTATCTGCCGGAACAGATGGTATTTATTTGCTCCCCCACCGAGCAAATATGGCACAAGGCCAATTTTTAATGTGAGGAATGGAGGGAGGGGAAGGGAAAAAGGGGAACAGCTCCCGAGAGGTTGGAAATGGGAGCTGGTTTTAAGGTCAGGCATGTGGGGTTGCCCCCACATCGGGTCTTTGCTAGTCATAGCTAGTCATAGCTTGCAGTATCTGCCGGAACAGATGGTATTTATTTGCTCCCCCATCGAGCAAATTAGGCACAAGGCCGACTTTTAATGTAAGGAGTGAAGGGAGGGGGAAGGGAAAAAGGGGGCCAGCTCCCGAGAATTGGGAAATGGGAGCTGGTTAAAGGTCAGGCATGTGGGGTTGCCCCCACATCTGGTCTTTGCTAGTCATAGCTAGTCATAGCTTGCAGCATCTGCCGGAACAGATGGTATTTATTTGCTCCCCCACCGAGCAAATTAGGCACAAGGCCGATTTTTAATGTGAGAAGTGAAGGGAGGGGGAAGGGAAAAAGGGGACCAGCTCCTGAGAGGTGGGAAATGGGAGCTGGTTAAATGTCAGGCATGTGGGGTTGCCCCCACATCTGGTCTTTGCTAGTCATAGCTAGTCATAGCTTGCAGCATCTGCCGGAACAGATACTACTCTTTGATCTTGTCCCGAAACACTTGGTACGTAAAATAGTGAGAGATTCTAACACATTCCTTGAGAATGATTTATTCAATATATACAAAGCGCTTACAAACGGTAACATGCTGGGAGTAAGTATACATTAGTATTACGGTATTCAAAGTACTACGCTAGTAAAGATATCTGATGTGTTCCATTATGCCTTTTTTGGTTTGTACAGCAAACTCGTTATTCGTCTTCTGTGTGTTGACTATCATTTAATGTGAATTAATTTATACTAAATATATTCCTACAGGGGTATATCAATGAGTTTTCTATATTTTTATGTAGAAATAATTAATTTTCCCTTTACAGTGTGACTCAGCGAATCATGCCGCGTATTGAGAGTACATAAAAAAAGATAACCTTATGGGGATTTAGGTTGACGTTAATAGTCGTGGAAATAAGTTTGTTTGATAGAAGTTATTCGTAGATGACACCAGAGGTATATAATCATCTGACGCAGGCGCCTCGCCATTTTAGAAAATATAGTTTAACAATTATTGAAAAGCAGCAAGTCCTTTGAATGATGGTATATTTGTGAATGCGATTTCGATGTTCTTAGCTACAAAAAAGAAAACAAAAATGTGATTCAAATTAATATTCTTAATGTGAATTACTACGGGATTTTCTGTTCAGAATTAAAAATCCAAGGAGCATCGTATTGTATAATTTGTAGAAGTAAATATTTTACTAAATTACAATAATAAAAAAGAAGATCAAACTGTGGAACAACATAATTTAATAAGATAATCTAAATGAGTCAGATAAACTCCTGTGCAACGAATGAAAATTATTGATCTATTTCTTAATAGAATGTTCACTAAAACTAACAATGTGACACAATGGAAAACATTCGTAACGAGAACAAAACATCTCGGCTAATCGATATCTACTTTCTATTATTAAAATACTTCATTTATAAAGCCACATTCGTTTTATTTCGTACTTCTATACTATAACAAAATGCCAATATAATTGTCTCTTAATCAGTGTTTGTTCTCTTTCGTTCCAACGCCTTCTCATAGCTTCTGTTGCTGCTTTGCTTCACGCGATTCAAAGTTGATTAACGAGTTTTTTTGGAACGACAGAGCCCCAAACATATCTATATTCGAAACTGTTTTATAAAACAATAGGTGCATTGTTTAAACGATTAAATAAATACGATGCGATGTTTGTTTGTTAGTTTATTAATGTGGCAAAGATATTCAAGATCATTAAACAAAATAATACAAAAATACGACAGTAAAAAATAAATTGTTAACTTAGAGTAAATCCTTAAGTTAAAATTTTAGCGTATGAACGATTCAAATTTGTGTCTCTGAATACAATAGCCAAATATAGGTTTTGTAATTAAAATAAAGCGATTCTAAACATTTTGTAAATGAAGTTTATTCATTCATTTTAGTTCATTTTTCGAAATTTCTAGATAATCTATAACAATTATTACCATAGATTTTTCTAAATAATTGTTGGGGTATACGTGATGCTCGTTGGAGAATCGCGTCTGGAGGTTGTCATGTTGAGTGGAAGCAGCTGATTCTGTGACTGGGAAGACAGATTCAGGAGCAGCATATTCTGCTGAAATTCCTAGAGGGGTACTCTGTCAGGCTCTATCGATGTAGCTGCTGAGGGTGCCCTGATACGCCCGCCTCTCCTCTCATCTAACTGTTCATTTCTTCTCTCCCCGCTAAACAGGACACAGTTTGTGACTCTGGCCCTCTAGGAGTTACGGTCTGCAGCTGAAGATTCGAATTCAAAAGGTTTGACGCTGCCAGATTTTAAGGAGAAGTGAAAATGAAGTGATCCTGTAGTGATGTTACCTTTGTAGTTTCTGTTTTTCATAACTTTACTAATTTTAAGGTAATAAAGTATTAGCCTGTTTTTCCTTTCAGCAGATACCGTATTCCACATGGTACAACACTACCTCTTGTGTAAATATTTAAGCTTCATTCAATGCATCGAAAATAATAGGGTTTTAAAGTGTATGCTTCTTAGAATCGTGGACATCTCACCACCTCGCATTAAAAAAAATATAATGACATATATACTTATTTTCATATATTCCTGGTCAAGTTCGTGTATCGTCTTACTTCTATAATAAAAGAATAAATCCTATCATCCTTTTAGTGTTTTCTAAGATAACGTTGTGTTTCCTCGCTTCCTTTAAACATATATAAAATGTAAAATGCACTAGTATATTAGTGACCCCATTCGTTCCATACCCATTCCTTACATAGAATTTAAAAAGTGAACCTTTGCATGCAAACAGTTCACATAACATGTATTGCTCGTTATAATGAAATGTACCACCGTATGTTTACACTTGTGGTTCATGAAGATTTCTCTGCAATTATTTATTAACCACTAGTTAATTATTATATATAAACACATGCATTATCTGTCTTTAAAAACTAAGCTCAATAATATGTACTTGTTCCACTAGTAATGACTGTATAATTGCATATGCATGAAATATCTTGCGTATGGAGAACTACACACTATTAATGTTGTCATGTGTACAAAACTATAATGCACACTATCTGTAAAATATATCCTGTAGTCTACAAAATAAATGTTCTACCGAAAAGAGTCATCATTGCCCGTTATCTTTAATTAGGTAGCATGCATAGCGTTGTGATATAAACAGTATTGTTTATGGGCAAATACAAGTTTTTTTTTGTTTCTGCCAACTGAGTAAACACACATATGAATCAAACTATGCGCATGACGTGTAAAAACAACTGCTTGTTTTAGGTTGGTTGGTTGGTTGGTTGTTTTTGTTTTACGGCCTATCAACCCTTTTCGGGTTATTTAATGCCGAATTCAAATATTTTGAAGACACATTTTTAATAGAATATATTTGTTGTTTTCAAATCATTTTCTATTTAACCCATAGTTGGGACCATAACAAGTATTACCACTCCGGGTCAGAGTGGACCTGGGAGCAATGGTAATTAAAGGCTGGCTCCACACTCCCCAAAACCCGCAACATGGGGCCTCACCACTGGATATAGTTTAAGGTCATATCTAGTACCTGCTCGTTTTAGGATATTGCTATAAGGTGTATTATTACTGTATGTTACAGTGTATCATTAGTATGAACATCTAACAGAGTGAATACAAAAACAATCTAAAAGAGTGGGTATTTAACTCTTGGGTATGCAACTACATACTAAGTTTATGTTAATGAGCACTTTGGAATTAATATGTAAAACGTTCTGATTATGAGGATGTACACAACCGCATCGATTTTTTTTTACATGTTATTATGACAGAACACAATATATAGTTTTCATCATGACAACCCGGTCGACAAATACAATAGCTCTATTAAGTGTTTAACCATTTTGTCAAAAATAACATATATAATATATATCTGTCTATTTCTATCTTTCTATGCATGCGTATTTTAAGGAGTGTTTCTTTATATACGAATACCTCTCCGTCTCTTTATAATCATATTAAAATGTGAAGAAATGAAGGCTGTTTGCACTTTTATTATATACTCACAGCACTTATCAGAGGGTAAAAGAGAAAAACAACTCTTACTTATGTATTTGTTACATACATGTTCATAGGATTCTGAATTTTCTTTGCTAATATATTTTCATGGTCGTTTCTGGTTGAGAATAAGCATCTATTAAATTTCGTAAGATAGTTATTATAAAAAAAAAACTTTCCAACGGAGGGTTGGTATCATTATTATTGAGAAAAGTACACAGGTGTTGTATCATTTACAAAACTACGTGATGAATTATTAATTATCATGTCATGGAGTTACACAAGATATTTTATTCGAGAACTATTGGGAGCGTTTTGAGGTAAAAAAAACATTGACATATATACAGAGAGACGTGCAGTAAAGGAAGATGTTTAATGATTCCTTGCTCTATAAATTTGAACTTGTAAGACTTGTCACATTCAAAGAAGACAATATGACCTAACTAATAACTGTCCGTCTCATTAGTCTTTCAAATTTCCTCGGATATCTAAATTTAGTAAAGAACAATTAGCTCAGAAACGCCCTTGTATATTCAAATAATATGAAGGCTGGTGTGTCTAGATAGAGTCTGTGATACTATTTGATGCTTCCGAGTGTGTGTGGAGGGGTGTACTCTCGGTACAGCGACGCAAAGGTTTAAAGCGTTTTCGTAGGCACACTCTCAGGTACATTTTTATTTATCGACATAAATTAAACCCATGTCCAAAATTGTCGTCTATAAAAAAACTGTATTTTATACTGCATCTTGTACATAATGAAATTAGTCAAAGTGTATAGATTTAGTGCAACTTAGTGGGTAATATTGTCCAATCAATCGTTTTCCAGATTTAAAATATGTTGAATATATTTTAGTGTAACTGCAACCTTTATAATTGTTCCGCACCTTTTTAATCAAAATTTACATAAGAAAGGTCACAAATTATATTTAAATGATGGGGTGAAATGTTTGACTCAACTAGTTTCCCTATAATTTTAAAACAATGAAAGTTATATGACCTTATTATCACTTCTATTAATATTTTATTACTTTACATTTTCTTTGTAGTAAGCAAGGGTTTAATTTTTGTTAACACTATTTTTTCATTATGCTCGTGTTTAATTTTAAACATTCAAGGAAGGAAAATATATATTTTTATATTGGTAGAACATCCCTATCATTAAAAACTGCATTGCAGCTTAGACTAATACTGCCATAATTCAACAATAGAAGAATAATAAATTATTACTATAATAATGAAACTATATAGATGTTAAATAATTAATATTGTTAGGTATTTAATTGAATTATAGTATTAATAACTAAGCCAGTTCGACTAAACTCAATAACGAATTAATAGGATAATGGTGTTAATTAACTCAACCAGAATAGTTATCAGAAAAGTTAATGAGAATCGTCATTAATTTTTTTAATTATTATTGGATTAAGTAAACAGCAGCAAGCCAATCTATCAGTAAAATTTATCAATTACCTTATTCATTATCAATATATATATATATATATATATATATATATATATATATATATATATATATGGATATATATACACGCATGCACACACACAGACACATACACATATATACATATATATATGCATATATGCATATATATATATATATGTATATATGGTGGCATCAATTTGCTAATACATATATGTTTAAATGCGCCAATACACATCCATGAAAGTGCGTGCTGTCAACTGATTTGATGCAATTAAAACTATTTTTAAACAACATTCGCAAGGTAAATCACGATATTGTTTAATATGTTTATTCCTAGCTTACATTACGAACGATGTTATAAAATGCGTTGAAACATTAAACAGAAAAACGGCACTTTTTCATATTTATGCAAGGGATAAAAGACACAAAAACACATTTATATATAAACATATATGTACGCCGATTCATTTCGAAGATTTTAGTATTATTTTGATTTTTTAAGGAAAGAAGAAGTTCGTTTAGATCATTGATATAGATACAAATAAAAACACTGTAAATACATAAAATGTAGTGGGGCTACCATATGAGTTGGGTTGTATAGACGTGATCCCACAACATTCGCAAAGGCTTTCGGCGGCACACAAGCAGCAATCTAACTACTAGAATCCGTAGAAATTATAAGCGTACATGAATAACTCACTTATTAAATATTAATAAAACCAACTATTTAATTCAAATATGCCAGTTGTACGTATTTACCGTTGTTGCTTAATTTTCATGCTAATAATATTTTAAGGACATTAAAAATGTTTCTGTCAAATATTTTTAAACTGTAACTGATGGTCTGACTTACCCATGGCGTATTTTATTACGAATGTGTTTTAAGAAAATTTACGTTACACATGAAACATGAAGCAGTACTAATTTTGTTTTACCGTAGTTGTCCTGATCCTTGTGTTGAAAGCATTAATCCCGATGATGCTTTCACGTTAAAGGCATATTAGGTTGACAAAAAAAATTCTTTTTAATTTTTACTTTTAAATTCAGATTAACAAATTGCGGCTCAAACAAAGATTTATTGACATAAAAGCACTATCAGAATCAACACCCTTGCCAAAGCAGAAGAAGTGTATTTATGTCAGTAATGTAAAAAGCACGTATATTGCTGGCGATGAAAAAGCCGAAAGCTTTTTTGATATTTCACGCAGAAAGTTGTCGAGATGCTTGAAACTTGGTAGACGATAGTGGAGAGGTCTGGAGAGTATGGCGATGAAGGCAGAGTTTGGGAGCCTCATTTCTTCAACTTCTGTACGCTCAGTTAAGCAACGTGCACTCGAGGATTGTCATGGAGGAGAATTGGTGTTATTCTGGTGTACTAATGATTCGCGGTGTTGTCGAAGTTTATGATGCATTTCATTCAAATGTAGACAGTACGTCTCTGTCCTTATGGTTTCGCGTGTATTCAAAACACTGTAATGGATGGGACCGGTCATAAAACATTACACAGTCAGGATGGGTTGTATTAATCCAACTCTGGCTTCGAAATGCGTCATTGAGATTCATCAACGTATAACCAATACGCTGGGTGTCGCTGGTCGTCTTAAGTAACACAATGTTCATCGCAAGTCATAACACGGTCGAGAAAAGGGTCGTTCTGGTTGCGTAAAAGTAATCCGAGTTAAATATTTTACTGAATAGAGCAAGGAATAGTCTGTAAAATAATGGAAACCAACATTCATAAAAACATTTTTTTATTGTCGTTCAATTCGTGCCGCAGCCATTTATAAATGTTTTGTTTTCCCAATCGTTCTAAAGTGGTTAGAAACTGCCGTATACGATAGTCTAATTCAGAAGCACATTCTTGAACAGTTGTGCGTCGATTTGCTTCGATTAAGGTTTTTAATTGTTTATTGCTTACACCCGATAGCTGATCACTCCCATAATAATCTTCAAGACACATCGCGGCAACGACATTTCTTAAGCTACTATTGTGCTGTGCGTTCAGAAGTTGTTCCTGAGCCAAACGCTTCAGTTATATCGTGAGCTTTTTTTTAGAAGATTTCGGCTAAGCTTAAACCAAACTAAAAAAAAAAAACTGCGACTTTGCTTTTTTTATCTTCTATTAAACATTCTAAAAATAACACATACTTCATAAAACGATCGGTATATTAACGATTAGATAGAGCAGATAAGTTCTCTTGTAAATGATATATGAAGCAAAACTATTATAGCGAAAACTCATTCCAAATACATCTTTTTTAAATAAAATTTTAAAAAATCCGGAAGAACTTTCTTCTCAATCTAATTAAACGCGTATGTTTAATATAATAATTTAAAGAACGAATACCTAGTATAAGGGGAAAATAACTCTGAATATGTAAACATTTTAAATGAAAATATTGTAAATTTAAAGATTGTAAATTTTAATATTGTAAGTGTAAATATTGCAAATGTAAATATTGTAAATGTAAATATTAAATAGAAACCAAGCGGTACAGTTCATTCATTCATTTTTGTCTCTGTGGAAGTTTTTTTCAGGAAACAATTTTTTCCGCTCCAAATCAACCCAAACACATTTTTATATAATACTTAAAAAACGTAGTAAAGGGATGCTTAGTTTAGAAGTAATTTTTGCGCATGGACATAAACAGTTACATTACCGAAGCTATTGTCAAGGTAAAACTGTACCATGACAGCTAGAATAGAATAAATAGAAGAAATTATAATCTAATGAAAGAAGTACAGGACAAATAACGAAATACAAAATTAGAAAAATACAGAAAATAATTTCACGTTATTAGATGCATGCAATGAGTAATTGCATATAAACTTCGCATAAATACTAAAAATGGACTATAACGTTGTAAATGATGATCTTTTTCATTTTTAGATCTGCCTCATTTTTTTACAGGTGGATTTCATGTACATATATATGCACAAATACATATATATATATGTATGAATTTATATTCGTATACATATTTATATACATATAAATACATATATAAAAATATTTATATACATATATATACATACATATATATGTATACATATATATACATATATACATATATACATACATACATATATATGCATACATAAATATATATATGTATATATATATATATGCGCCTGATATCCATATACACACTTGATATGCATATCTATACATATAGATATACATATATATATATATATATATATATATGAATGAACAAATGATTAATAGAACATGTTAAAAGACATCTTGAAAAAGAGTTAAAACTATATTTAATTTTTAAAAAGGAAGCACAAGATAAGTGGATAGTCCTTAATCCACGGAGTTTCGAAGAAATACTCTCCTTCTCATCAGAGGGCAGGAATGAGCAAAATGCAGGATCGGATTTTGCATATAAAAGTATTTAATGAAACTACAAGTAAGTCTCATATCTTACTTGGTAAAAAAATATTTCACTATATGCATTTACATACACATTTATTTGCTTTATTCCGGAGTTTGTAGATACTGGCCTTTCCCTCCCCTTATTTTGTATGTAATATGTATGTTTTTGTTTAACTTGTATATGTTTTTGGATATGTGCATATATTTATGCATGCGCGTGTGTTTGTATATATATATGCATGGGTATAAATGTGTGTGTGTTATTGTATATGTATACATATATATATATATATATTTATATGCGTGTGTGTATGTATGTATTTGTGTGGCTGTATGTATGTATATGTGTGTATGTATATATGTATGTGTGTATATATATAATTTTCTATTTTATTTATTGATTTATTTATATTTTTTTTATTTATATATATATATAACAGGCGCCCCATTTCTTAAACTTGGCCATTTATTTTTTCTTCTGATCAGTGTTCTTAATTTAATTCTGGGGCTTTCACGTGCATGTCTAAGCTGACCTAATTATTAACGCTAACTTTCGCGATTTTTGTCTGGGACAGTTTGACCTTGCTTTTCAAATTTAAACTTTCACCGCTTTTCGTTTTGTTTTTTTTAAACCTTAAGTTTTTTTATTCATCCAGCCTTGACAGACGTGTTTTAAATTTTATCTCCAGTGGTTTTCCTTTAATGATTTGGAATTCATTCCATTTGCGCTTTTTCCAAGGAACTCTGCCTTTTGGATTATTTTGGGCTATTTGGAATTTACCCATTGGATTGAAATTTTAAATTCGACCGTTTTGGATTTACCATTTTTGGATTGTTACCCTTCACCGGACTATCGATTCATGTGAAATATTTTTATCATTTTTCTTTTGCCTCCTGTTCCCTTTACCTCACCCTTTTTTAACCAGGTAAGATCTGTGACTTACTTGTAGTTTCATTAAATACTTTTACATGCAAAATCCGATCCTGCATTTTGCTAATTCCTGCCCTCTGATGAGAAGGATAGTATTTCTTCGAAACTCCGCTGATTAAGGACTATCCACTTAACTTGTGCTTCCTTTTTTAAAATTAAATATGTTTTAACTCTTTTTTAAGATGTCTTTTAACATGTTTTATTAATCATTTGTTCATATATATATATATATATATGTGTGTGTGTGTGTGTGTATATCTATACGTATAGATATGCATATCAAGTGTGTATATGGATATCAGACGTATATAAATATGTATGCATATATATGTATGTATATATGTATATATATATATGTCAGGTCATGCCATATGCTAATGGTACCATGTTACCCAGTACTTCCTGCCTCATGGTCGGGTCACCGGCGACTAAACTGGTTCCCCCAGCAGACGTGTTTGGTGAGGAGGGCGGCTAGTCTCCCTGTAGGATTAAAAACAAGACCTTCTAAAGGGCGAATGAACTCTTTTCCTGGTTCAAAGCCAACTAGCACCGTGTATATGTGTGTGTGTGTGTGTGTGTGTGTGTGTATATGTGTATTGGGGTAGAGAGTGCTCCCGTAAGCCGTGGTGAAGGCAACATTTCTAGGAGAAGCAAATTTCTGATTTAAAAAACCATAAAGCGGAAGACCAGTGCCCGCATTAAGCTGGTCTGCAGTTAAATCTGTTGCTGGCTACCTTGCTCTTGCTTGTTGCTGGATCTCAACCTTTTGTAACCGAGAGAGAGAGAGACTTAGCTGTCGTACAAAGCTAAGACTCTGTAACATCATATATGTATAGATACTCTCTCAGACATTTGGGCTCATGGATTTTAATTGTCTGAGGGACTGGCACTCGTCTGACAAGACGTTGCAATCAGCATGTATATATGTATATATATATATATATATATATATATATAAATATATATATATGTATATATATATATGTGTATATAAATATTTTAATATATGTATATATATAAATATGGATACGAATATAAATTAATATATGTATGTATTTATGTATATATATGTACATATATGTATATGTGTATATGTATATATATATATATATATGTCTGTGTGTGAGTGTGTGTGTGCGTGTGTCTGTGTGCATGTAAAACACTCCAATCCATTTTTGTATGCAACTTTTAATGTGTTTGCAGGATTTAAAAAAAGTAAAATATATTCACTGAAAATGTTAAATTATTACAGAACTTCTAAATGAAATGCTTGAGAAGAGTTTTTAGGTGAGAGAATTTGACACTCTGTTGTTTCATATTATCAACCTGTTGTGATTTAACAAAATTTCTAGAGTAAAAATTGTCGGGAAAAAAAGCAAATTTTCTATATGTGGATATGCCTTTAAAATCTAAAATACCTGATGCGATTGAACAGCTAAAAAGTGAGTTTTAATGAATTCCATGTAAGAAAGTTGAGCCAGAGAAAATAATAACATGCTCTTCCATTGTTTTTTAGGGCATATGGCCGAGTGGTCCTAGACGTTGTATCAAAGTTTACAGTTACTCAAAGGTGGTGAGTTCAATCCTGAACGAAGGCAGTGAAAAAAGTAACATTCAAAACAGAGAATTAGCAACTATGTCCTAAAGCCTAGCTGGAGTCCGAACACGGTACACCCGTAATAGTAATAAAGGGATGGGTTCGAGCCTCCTAACGAACGGTTCCTCAGTTCGATACAAAACACCTGACGAAGGCCGGAGGGCAAAACGGCCGAAACGTTGTGACAATAACAACCAAGATGAGGAAGTCAGTCCGACAATCTCAATCAATAAAACAGGTATCTTAGAACAATTTTAGCTTAGAACCGTACGTATACAAAACTTCTATATTTGTGCCAGAGTACTCAACGAGCAATAACGGTTTTATTTTATGGCCGTGCGAATCAATTGCTGTGGTATTATCTAGTTTTCCATTGTTCTGTTTCTACCGAATGGTATTATATTGTGTATTGTTTTTGATGCTTTAAGATAGGGCTTGATCATTTTTGTATTCATTCATTTTCATAGTTGCAGTTTCAACACTTTTCAGGCATCTCATCCTCCAGCTCTCTTCAGCTGAGCTAAATGTGGTGAAAAAACTATTATGAAGATGAGGATAGCAGTCCACAATATAAAAAAAAAATACACACACTCTTTAATTCTGTCTGAACGGATATGGAAAGCAAAATAAAAATAAAAATATATAGCAATGTAATCATCGTTAAAAAGTGACGTATCTAATGCAATAATTTGATTCAACTGCATTTTATCGCTGGTAGAACTTGCTTAAATATATTTATCAATCGCTGTGCCTCGATCTTTTACACCGTCTTGACCTTTCGCTTGCAATAACTTATTTCGCTTAAACCGTCCATATCATTGAATGCGTATGGATTTTCTCGATACAGTCCGTACATATTGAAGTTTAATATCATAATTAAAAAGAGGCGCCTCGATGCCGAGTTTAACGAAAGTAAAGACAATTAAGCAAACTCAATTCAGCTTTCGACTTTGAAACATCATTCTTGAAATTAAACATCTGAATGGTCTTATGCCAGACTACTCTTGGATCACATTCCCTTTTGTTAAATGTAGTAATAGTGCATGCCTTTTGTACTTAAATAAGGAAATAATCAGTTTAGGATAAATATTTGAAATCGACTAAAAAGCATGTATTTCCACATTTAGAATATCGTAAATTTAATGGCCACATCAAGAGAGACAAATCTCATAATTAGTGTTTCATAAGCATCGAGACGTAATTATTATATGATAAATTAAAATGTAAAGTCAGAGAAAAAAGCTCATGTAAAAAAAACAGACTAGTGGATTACTTCCCAATGGGGAACACTTTGAAAACATGATTATATAGAAGTATGCAATGAATGTTGTTTCTTTAAAAAATACCATCTGTTGTCCACTTGCTAAATGTACTGCTTAGTATTATAAGTATTATTTGATATTTTTCCTACTTTTTAAAACCATATATTTAAATATGTTAATTTTCCGTATATGAAATATGTTTCTATTCAGTAAAAAAGAAAAATGGAAACCCACTACTAATACTTATCTAAATAGAAAATAAATGGTAACAAATTTACAATTTACAAAACAATTAATCCCAAATAATCCCGCTTATTTGCTGACCAAATGTACTGTTTTAGTGGAACAAGCGCTAATTCAATTATTTAGACTTTGTATTCTAGAAAGACTTTATGCAATGCCAAAATGAAACGTATTGAACATAGTCACATCTCAGACATAATCTGTACAACTCAGAGTTTTAGTTATCGGAGTGATTTCATATATTCAGTCAAACAAAGAGACCTTTAATAACACTTATTTCTTTGTAATGGAAGCAATCAGAAGCTTTAAAGACAAGGAAAATATAGGTTCATAATCTCCTTCGCTGTCCATGTGTCAATATACATGACAAATCTTTATCTAAGAAATCAATAAATTTAAAATTAGTTGTATATTTTTACACCAGGTATTTGGTATTACTCAGATGAAAAGGTATGCAAACAGAAACAACTCTTTATATAATATCAGCCAATCACGGTAGCAAATACGAAAAGCAAATGCATGACACTCCTTAGGATAGCAAATCTTGGCTAAACAAGTTATGCGATGCCAATTATCGTTCTAAGAATGATTTCTCATCTTTCTTTAGTGAACAGCTCGAGGTAGTAGCAACAGAATTTGAAGAGGGACACTTTAGAAGAAAACTTCAATTTCTCTAGCATCGTCCACAAGTGAAGCCTAACAGCAGTGGAATCTGAAGAGGAAGATGAATGAGTAAGTTTTCCTATTTTAAATGTTCTATAAACCTGGTCTTCAAATAAAATGGCATCTCCATAGAAAAACACCATGACTCCAATAATGCTTACTTTATATATAACAGTAAGATTTTTAAGAATGTCATGTTTTTAAAAGGATATGACATTTTAAGTTTGAATCCTACAGGTCATGCATTTTGATTATATAAAAATAATTATCAGTTAAAATAAATTGGTATTATTATAGTGATAACGGTTAATTATCTATGCATTTTGCTACTTCATTAAATGACTATTAATAAAATACGTGCAATTCAATCACATAAAAAATGAACTAAGCTCAATTAAGATGGTGTGTTACTTATTAGTACATTGTTGATATTACAGTGGGAAATCAGAATGTAAAACGTAATAAGAGTTTAATATTTTACTGAATGGAGCAAGAAATAGCCTGAATTCTAATAAAATAAACACTTATTTAGCTTCCAGAATTAACGGACGTTAACAGTATTATATATAAACTTCATTACACATCTTTCAATGCCGAGGAACTACTTTCAAGAATTTTATTTTAAGTGTTATTTAATTTTAAACAAGATGTCTAGGATTATTCGTGACAGTGCACAATAAAATACATTTGTTTTTTTATTTTTTTTTTACTTGAGACAAAAATAAAACTTTGCAGGCATAATACTTGTTGTAGAGAATGTGTATCTATTTTTCAATTATATTTATCGAAATGCATGACTTCATTAAACAAGAACAGAGCTAATTTTAATTAAATGAACATCATTATCTACATACATAGCGACCAAAACAGATGAGACAATATTGCATTATATATTAATTTCACATTGATTTATTTCAACGTCAGTTATTTCATTTTTTCTTCCTTGTCATATGCAGTCTGAATTTGTTCTTGTGATCTTTGGTAATTCTATAGTTATAGGCATACACATAATACGAGTAGAATTTACCGATACTATAAGAAGTATTGTGTTTATCTTTATTTTATTTAAAATATATATTTTTTCAATCTATATGAATCATATGGTCTTGTAATTTCCAGTGTAATGATTAATGAAGATATGCATTCTTTGTGTGAACGTTTTATCTTTCTATTGTAGATATTGACGCTATGAACCTGTAAGAAAAC
Source organism: Euprymna scolopes (assembly GCF_053919585.1). Classification (NCBI taxonomy): domain Eukaryota; kingdom Metazoa; phylum Mollusca; class Cephalopoda; order Sepiida; family Sepiolidae; genus Euprymna; species Euprymna scolopes. The sequence continues at coordinate 5,881,573 of NC_136509.1, forward strand.
AGCCCGTATCATAGACGTGGTCGCAAACCAGATTCGTGTCTTTGAATTTCCTTTATGCAGTAAAAAAGTCGAACTGATTTATATTCATAAGCAGCTTTTGATGTTTTTCAAAGCTGATGGTGCTCATGCAACCAGGGTTGGTTTATAAACTATAACATTTAAGTAGCGACACGTGACAAATCATGTTCTGGGGATTTGAGATTTAAGAATCAAAAGTGGCAGACAAAAGCAGATTGTTAATATTAGTGACGATTTAGAAAACAAACTTTTTTCAGAATAAAAGGTTTTTGTTTTAATTGTATCATTCCCGTTTTTTGTAGCGCTTCACAAGATTAGTTTAGAGTTAATAAAGAGTAGGATGTTTTACGCTCGGAACGACCGTTGTTATATCTAATTTCCCTAATATTTTATAATGAGCGGTTAATTATTTATTGTGCTCTCGTATATAAGTACTGTGCATACGAATATCAACGCTTGACCTATTCGTTAATTTTTATTGACATATGCTCAGTAGAACGAAAATGAATGCATACAGTTTTTTCAGGAAAACAACTAAAACATTTTTTTTTTAAGATCGGTTCATACATTTTCAGTTATATATTCTTAATTTGTTGATTCATTAAGAGTTGAACGTTTATTTTAGACATGCATGAATTTGCTTACAAGCAGACACACAAGAATCGACATTAAAAAACAAAAATGCATAAAGAGTACAAGTAAACTCATACAATGAGAAGAACATTGACAGGCACCACAAAAATATAAATTCCACTAATACATCAGCGAAATTTAGTTAGTTGTTTATATTTAACAATGTAAACTTTGAACGAATGTACGTATACAGCATGTGGAATAAATTTTACTTGTCACCTTCCTGTATGTATGTGTATATATATATATATATATATATATATATATATATATATATATATATATATATAAACTTTACTCGCCTACTCTCTTTCTCCCTTTTACGCTCTCTCTCTCTCTCTATATATATATATATATACATATATACATAGCTTTCTCTCTCATTCTCTCTCACGCTTTCTTTCATATATATATGTATATGTATGCGTATATGTATATACATATACACATACATATATATATATATATATATATATATATATATATATATATATACATATATTTGTATGAGAATAATTAAAATAGTATTCCGACGAGATAAAGTGATAAAAATGGGACACATCAAGACGCTCAGTAATTGTCTGTATTTTTGAGATGAGGTGTTTTGATTGATTGTGATTGTCGGACTGACTTCCTCATCTCGGTTGTTATTGTCACAACGTTTCGGCCGTTTTGCCCTCCGGCCTTCGTCAGGTGTTTTGTATCAAACTGGGGAACCGTTTGTTAGGAGTCTCGAACCCAACCCTTTATTATTATTACGGGGGTACCGTGTTCGGACTCCAGCTAGGCTTTGGGACATAGTTGCTTATTCTCTGTTTTGAATGTTACTTTTTCACTGCCTTCGTTCAGGATTGGACTCAGCACCTTTGGGTAAGTGTATAATTTGATTCAACATCCAGGACCACTCGGCCATATGAGGAAGTCAGCCCGGCAATCTCAATCAAGTAGCACGTTCATTAACGTTTCGTCATTATGTTGCTGCTTTATATAATGCGGGAATTGAAGAAATTTAAATGGTAGTCATCTATTTGAAATGTTATATTTAGAAAATAAAATCATGATTTTGTTCTATTTCAGAAATTAAAGTGAGTCGTTTGGTTAGCAAAATAAATTGTAGATTTGTGAAAAAGAAGAAAATGTTAACAACCTATAGACGTAAATGTATTTAAAAAGAAATGATGCAATTAATACTTTTTTCAGTATAAATCTGGCCGTTATAATAAAAAATGTGCTTGTGTTACTGAAATACATGAGTGCATTATTATGAAACTTATTAATTGATTACATTTCCTAATTATTATTTCTAGTCTATATTTACCTATGTTTAAAATAAAATTATATACTTTTAAAAGGCGTTTACACATTAATAACGATAAAATGTAGAAAACCCCACATTTTGTAATTGTGCTTGAATTTGCGATAAGCACTGATTCAAGCACTATCAGTCGCGCTTTTTCTGGAAATAAATCTAACTAGTTTTCTTAGTTTTAAATCAAAAGTATAATTCTGCCGCAACGAATGAGAGAATGATACATTCATAGAATTATTATGTTTTATATTTCTTTTATGGTCATGGAGCCTATTTTTCCAAACTACGTTGGATTTCATAAACCTATATATGATGGCAATTTTTGCACTGAGCTCTGTATATTCTTGTTTTGGAAATTGTTTTTTTTTAGATGTTTTGTTTTTTTTAGATGTTTTTTTAATATTTAGTTTAAAGTTGTGATGTGGTGTGTGCTATTGGAATAACTAGTTTATTTAGAGTGTTTAAATTAGTGTATTATTGGCGTGTGTATGTAAAAAAGATGCTTTTTTATAAGAAACGTGTCTGTGGTATATGATTTGAATTATTTATTCTGGAAAATATTTGTTTTTTTTCCTTTGTGTGAAATATGAAAATATGCACTATATTGCGAATTACCAATATATTTGTGAGGAATTGGAATTCTTCAAAATATTTATGCACGTATTAAGAAATCAATTATCATGTAGGTATTCGTTTTCTTATTATGGTGTGAATATAAATGTATGAAATCGGTTTAACGTAGTTTTATGGCGGACTTTAAAAAGTAGTTTATTAGTAGATATTACAATAAATATGTTAAGAAATGTTTAGGACTCATTGTTTTTGGTTTTATAGGCGGACTTTATGGAAGGGTTCGACTGAGCCTAATTGCTTTTTAATATTATCTTTATGCCTCTTTTGAGAAAGAAAAATAAAAATATCATGAATGTATCAAAACATTATTTGCATAAAGCATATGTTCAAATGACCAAATTATAGGAATTCTAAGTAAAGGCGGTCAAGCACTCCACTGAGAAGGTTTCACATAGGAAGCCGAATATTTACCTATAGAAATTGTTATTAAATTGTAAAATAAGGCATGCTAGTTTGACGTTATTTATGTGTGTATAAAGTAGATGTAAACAGGCTTACCCATATATAATATAAAAATATAGCAGACAATCTCAAACCCCTTATAAAGTTCACCTATAAATCAGAAAACAATCACTCATTATGTGTCTACATATATTTACTTTAAAATCAAAACATGTTATATTTTTCTAAGTTGCACGCAAACTACACACTAACATGATTAAAAATAAATACGGTAATATTAAATATAAAATATATATAAATTATGTAATATTTAAACACATTTATTAACGACTATATGACGTTAAACAGTCTTTCCAAACGATAACATGGTGCTTAAAGCGACTAACGACATTTTTTCATGAGTCATACATTTAATTCCACAGATTTCGAACTTTTCGATTATTTTGAACTATATATATATATATATATATATATATATATATATATATATATATATATATGCATATATATGTAGATATATACATATATATATATATTCATATGTATATATATATATATATACATATATATATATATATATATATATATATATATATATATATATATATATATGATATAAATGCAGGAGTGCCTCAAGGGTCTATCATTTGACCACCATTGCTCCTAATATTCATTAATGACCTCCCCGACAAAATTGCCTTAGAGATGGGTTTATATGCTGATGAGACCAAACTCTATAACATGCATGACAGGAAAACAATTGACCACCTATCTAAAGAAATGGCAAACCACTAGAGGATGACTTCCAATCTGTAGTTGAATGGGGACAAAAATGGATGGTCACATTCAATACTGCCGAGACTAAACTGTTTTCCTTCAATAATTACAAGAAACCTTCTCTGCCACAAATAGCAATGGTAGTGACTCCCTGTCTTAGAGTACATCTTTCTAACTACTTGACCTGACGTGCACAGGAAACATGAGTCGGAACAATTGCATTTAAATCATTACCAGGGCCGCTGGGAAGAAGGTAGGCTCTCTCTACCGTGCGAGAAAAATACTAACACCCGAAAGTATCATGTACCTCTATAAGGCCACCATTCGCCGATGTATGGTGTATTGCTGTCACATGTGGACTGGTGCATCTGCTCCTAGACAAGGTTTAAAAGAGGGCCCCCAATCTGATAGACCCTGAACTGGCATCTAAGCTTTAGCCTCTGTGCCATCAACGAAATGTTGTATCCCTCTGCCCGTTCTACAAGTACTCTAATGGTGAATGCTCTGGCGAACTGCAGAGACTTGTGTCCCCACGAAGTAGACATCCTCGATAAACCCGAAAGGCAGCTAACTCCCACTCCACACAGTAGAGATCCCTAGATTAAAAGACCTTTCTACTCCAGTAGCTTCTTCCCCAGAACCGCTAGACTCTGGAATTCCATTCCAAGTCTCTGCTTCCCCAACTGTACTGACATGCAGAAGGTCAAGTGTAACGTAAACCGACATCTTGCTGCCCAAATGCCAACATAGTGCCCCAGTAGTTGTTGCCCCTGATAGTAGTCCCCTACAATAAAGTGGTAATGTACCTTGTTTGGGGTGAAAATGTAATAAAAGAATTAATCAAAAAACATCAACCAGAACTTGCACCCATACTTATCAAACTGTTTGAAGTTGTCTAAACGAGAATCCCTTTTCATCACCCTGGAAAATCTCATCTGCTCGGTATTTAAGAATTCTGGTGATCGGTCATCTCCCTCTCAGTACAGTCCACTAATATCCTGTGCGTCATCAGTAACTTGTTGGAATCAGTGTTAAATAGAGAAGTAATCAACCGTCTTAGCAAAAATAAGCTTCTCAGTTACACAAAATATTGTTTCCGTTCTGCAAGATCTACAGTAGATGTACTTACAGTTTTATCTCATAGGATTAGCGAATCTCTCGAGTTAGGCAACATTTCAAGGGTAATTGCTATTGATATACCAAATGTCTTTGATAGGGTATGGCACAAAGGTTTACTTCACAATATCTCCAGCTATGATATTGCTCTAAATAATTAAATTATTTCTCTCTAATCGGTTCATAAGAGTAGTAGTTGATGGGAAGACAGTAAAAGCTCAAGTCTCTTCCTTATTTACTTTAATGATCTTCCAAATCATATCCTTACATTATTCGTATACCTTCATTCTTTCATCTATAATGGTGACTAAGATGTTTCGACCGGATTTTTCTAATTCCAGAAATGTTGCCACATTTTTTATCAGGTCTTGTTTTTTTCTGCTATAATATACCGCGTTTATATAGAAAGTTGATAGCTACAATTTTTGAAAGGTTTTAGATTTCTAGTAAGATCATTAAGTTCTTCTTTCGACAAAACAACTGGCTGTGACGAAGAAAAAACAATGACATTTAAGACTGGCTTTACTACTGTAAGTGGGCAAAACAGAGGCTAGGTCTTCTTCAGAACCAGACAATTGCTATTCCGGCAAACCTTTAAACACTGGAACAGGTATTTAATGGCAGTGTAGAATTGCAAAATTAAAGTTGGGGTAAACCAACGAATTCCTGTTCTTCCTCTTGTTTTTACTGTATAAACATATTAGTCATCGAATTATTTCTTCGGTTGACGCCAAACAATTGAAATACAAAAGCGCAGTGACTTTCACTCGTTCTTTGCTTTTTATCAGATATCCCGAACACATGGCAGGCATAGAATATCGGGTGCTCATGTGTTAACTTGATCGCCCAGCATTACTTTAAAGTAAACAAGATTAGTAAACTTCACAAATTCACTGGTACGTTTTCTGATTTTTTTACATAGAATTCAACACTTATCAAGGCCCGGAGGTCACTCGGGGATAAGGATTATTGCGTGTACAGTAATCAATGGGACAATATCGTAGTAACCGTTAGTAATGGAGACCTGATATAGTGTTTTACTTAAGGAGGCGGTTAATAAGAGACTTGTTTATGTTGGACTTGAATACGCCAAGGTTTTTGTCAGGGGAAAACAGGTTCACGGAAGAGAGTTCCACGGGCGTGCACTTCTAAGAAAGAAGCTTTGTTCACGGAGTCTACGTTTTGATTTCGGCACAGATTAAGAGTAGGGGCCATCACTGGCAGTGGTTTCAGCTAGACGGGTGTTATTGGAACGTACATTCCAGGCATATATAGCAAAACACATTTTAATTATTTTTTTAAAAGTTGTGGTCATAATGTAGCACCGCTTCAGTTTCGTTCGAAAAATCTGCAACGGGAGTAAAATAACGCTGCTTTATTATTTCAACCCCTACTTTTAAATTCTTTACATTAAGAGAATATGTTTTACTTTGCCAAAGAAATGAACAATAACATTCCACAAATCGTCCACCTATTTTATAAAAAAATGCCCAACTACATATGTCATTTTATAGCAAATTATATACATATATATATATATATACTTTAATGTTGTTAGAAATTAACATAAATCACCTTCATTTGCAATTATGAAAACAGAATATCTATAAAACACGCTTCGCTTCACAAGTAACGATTTTCAAGATATTACAGAACCCATAATTTTCAATGGATTAAGTAAAAACTAAAAGAGAAAACTTGCATGCATTAGAAAGAAAAAAATAACAATTACAACTTACGATGATAGAAAAACAGAAAGAGTTAAAGAAACCAAATGACTGATTAGGTTCGCAAATGAATACCACAGATTAGAGCAGATACAGAAGAAAGTAAATAACAAATGAAGTTGAAACTAGAAATAAATTACATTTTATTACAGAGTTACTTCAAAGGGATAATAAGGCAAAAAGAGGGATTAAGCACACCTTATTGTACGGCAGAGATAAGTAAATATCATGCAAATTTTCGCAATGTTCGACATTTGATGTCGTATATAAATCATGCACGGCATGTAGAAGTTTCACCTTGCCTTTCAAATGCGCATTTATCATTCGTATGTTAACAAACACCGTTTAACTTCTGCCGGAAGCGTACTGAAATATTGAAAGCACGTTATATTTAAACGCTATTTAACATGTTATGTTTTTTTTAATGAAAATAAATACCGGTTACGTGTTTAAATAAATATGCGCATATTTTAAATTATCCTTAGCATGGAAAATTTCTTCGTTTACTTCTGAATGTGCCTTCAACATTTAACTGAATCGAAGTCCAACACGTTCACTTCACGAGCTATGTCGACAATAAAAAAAGAACATCCAAAAAATCCTCCGGTGTGTTTTTTAAGATACGACGCCAATTCTCTCGATGCTCAATTTTTTGAAAAGTCGACGCAAATAATTTGATTTTTTTTCCTTTTTGACGCCTCCAAACCGTAACACGGCTCCTTCAATCATTTTGTTAAACTCTTCATTCTTTAAAAGTTCGACACGTATCATCTAATATTCTGATTCTCTCGGCATTTCATTGTTCAAAGTTCCTCGTCGAAATATCTTGTAATCAAAGCAAACTTGAATCTTGTTCGCATCTGACCGCTGTTATAATTTTCGGTCCGTTCAGTCCGGTTGTCCAAACTTGACTCACTTCCAGCATTACATGTTACTTTTTATTCCGTCATTTTAGCGGGTACATTTTAATATGCAAATTACTGTACATCTACTACATGTTAGTAATTTGTAATGTCGACGACGAAAATTTTTTAATGCATTTTTTGCAGATATTTTTTTTTTCATAACAAATTTTGATTTTTAATATTTTTTTAGTTATTGTGGGTAAGTCTAAGGCTTATACCTTTTAAGCAATTTGTATATGAGTATTTTCGTGGTAAATAATTTAAATTGTGTTTTAAAGTAAATATATGGACTCATGTTCAGTCGTGTTATAATTGAGGAATGGAAGGAAGAATAAATAAAAAAATAGGTCATGATATTTATTTGGGAAAAAGCGATTTCTGATGTACCTTTCACCGACCTCTTTTTGAAAATAGGAGTAGAGAGCATATGATGCGTGAAGATTTTTTAATTTCAGAAAAAAAAACACTCTCTTTCTGTTGTTGACTTAGGGCTAATAAGAAACATTCATGAAAACCTAGGGAAATGTTCGATAGGATTGCAATCAAAGGACTTTCCATCGCTACCCATAAAACCTGTCGGTATATTTTATCATTGAAGATAGCTGAGACCGACTTTGTTGCCATGAGTTCCAGAAAATGTTCTCTGGAGATGCAGTAGAAAATAGCTTGCAACGCTGAGGCATATCAGCACATTTCTGTATGATTTCAGCGCGAGAAACGAGTGTACATAACATCAACCGCGTATAGAACGCTGTTTGTGTATAACAATGTATTCCCCGCATGAAAGCTATGAAGTGGAAAAGATCCGCTATTCAACTACTCGAAAATTTTCTAAACACACGATCAGCGATCACGGCCAACCGTTGGACCTTTTAATATTGGAGTGACCAAATCTGATAGAATACGCCTAAACGGGAACACGTCATTGTTGACATTGGGTAGCCTGTATATATTTGCTTGTTAAATAACGGTCCCGATCAGGCCAAAGGCATTATAACTAAAAACATTCTTTCTATGTAGCTGAAGAAAACGTGTTTGACATTTTGCTTAAGTGTTGTCGTTTTTTTAAAGTCCAAACACAAATTCTGTTTCAAATCCAAAATATATATGTACTTGTGATCTACGTTATCGCTTGGAATATGACAAAGTGGAAATACATTTGGATTACAGACGAGGTCAACATATTTGATTGTTCATCGTATCATTAATTATCAGTAATTTATCACCGAACAAAGGATACATTTTTATATGTCATTTAAAAACCTAAAGATCCAATGGTAATGCTGAAGTTAATGTATGCTTGATTATAGAGAGTATGGGATTAAGACACATGCTGGTCATCCTTACAAAAATAACATAGCCGACTCCACTCAACGCTCGATTATGTACACGAAAATCAGCCATCATTTCAGTTTATGTGTCTGAAAAAGAAACAAAGAATAATCTAGTTCGAAACTGACCGAGATCATAGACGAAGAAATAAAACAATTCCTATACGATCTGTATATTTGTTGGTTTATTAAGTTGTTAAAAACATTCGTCTGAAAATAGCATTTTAATTGTTAAACATGCCGATATAAACGATGACATATGTCATTAACCACAAACTTTGCCAAGAGTCTAAGATATGCAACGAGTACGCAACACTATTTCATCGGTATCTTCAAGGAAAATAAAGGATTTCGAGAAAGCATAGCAAAATAGTTAAATAGGTTGACATAATGGAGTTTTAAATCCCTTTGCCAGGCTTCATAATAAATATTTGTAATATTTAATTATTTAAACAGGACAAAATATATAAAGATGTATATTATTCAAAATATAATTAATGAAGGTGATGCGGAAACTAGGATTGAATTTCTACAGGGGGGTCGCTTTTTTCGCAGATATTTTAGAACGTCATCCTTTCCTTACAATTGTTTAGCCTTAATAAAACACTTACGCCATTTCCGGTTGTACGGTGGGCGTAACAGCAAAGACGAAATATTTTTCCCGTTCTTTTCCTCCTTTGAGGTACGGGTTCGAACCTGCCTTCCTACTACCACTTTTTTTCCTCAACATACATCTCCAAACATCCAGGCAACGCCGGGCCATCATGCTAGTTTATAAAAATAACATTTTTTTACGGGGGGAATATTTTACTGTCACCGCCTAAATTACAACTTGGTAAAAAATTGACTTATTCGATATTCAATACTTATTATATCAATGCCTGAACAAAACACGTCTAAAAACTTCCAGAAATATAATTTGTCATTGGGAGAAATGTGCAGGCGTTTCAGAAATTATGAGGAAGCAACTCACACACAGTGACTTTTATACAGTACTAGATATTTATGTTTACACATATTTAGAATCTGTAGTTGGTGGAACGTCCTTTAATTTAAAATGCAACATAGATCGGCATAAATGTGAATCTTTTCTTCTGTATCTCACGTTACATTCTTATAGCAACTGATTTTAATGAAAGGTTGATATATTATGACTTTCGCTTTATGTAACGATCCACGGATTATTTTCCTCTCAAATATAAAAAGCAAGTTGTTATAATAATGTATTCATGTCAAGGGCACATGCTCTACCTTGACCTTATTATGGCCTGTCATATTAAGCGGGATTGAGTGCAGGGGTCGTTCATTTAATTTGGATAATATCGAAACATTCCAATATACTACTACATCTATTTTGCTTTTCAATGATTTTCCTTTCAGAATTCCGAAATAAATTGATTCTGTAGTTAAGTAAATTAAACGGTTCTAGACGTCTTTGAATATCTCAATGTGTGTTTCTTTTTATTACTTTTGCAGTTTGTTTCTAATCAAATATTGGGTGTTGTTTTACGTTTGTTGTGTATATCATTTTTGCCTTACAATTTCATTCTTTTTTATAAAATTAGTATTTCCTTGCTTGAAGCTTAATAATTGTATTTTTCTACCTAAGGTATTTTTATTTATTCCATATTTTATCTTAATTTTTGATTAGCAGGACACGTTAACTACGCTTAAATATGGTATTTTGCTCAATGCAAATTTCGAATTCGTTATGAAATTATATTAGACCAAATATATATATATATATTAATGATTAGAAGTGTTTTTAATGACTAGTGCGTCGCCAACGAAACGTACGTGACTGGTCCATGGAGAATGTTTGCTGCAAGGCGAAATATTAAAACATAAACCAATAGTTACTGCGTTACGCATGCATACACATAATAGTGTCGTTTAACAATCACCAAGCAAATTTAATTTTTTAAAAAATTTTCTCAATTTAGTCCCAATTTTCCAGGACTGAAAACCAAATATAAAGTGTCAGATGGGTTTGCATTACCTATATATGAAGCTAACAGAGGAGTTTTGCAGGCAAAATTGTTAAACAAATACATATATATATAGGCGTCTACATAAATTCATATAGAAAGACGTTTGTTGTTACTATACCATTTTAGCAATTATCACGCAAGTATAAATAATGTAGAATACCTGCATGAATATAATAAAACGTATTACTTAAGTCAACTTGTTCATATTATAAAAAAGACTGAAAGAGCTAATAATGAATTAAATACAATGTATGTTTTAAAGAATATGCAAATTAACTAGAGTTTTGCTAATTAATGTAAATAAACAACATATTCATGAAAAATCAATTTCCATTTAGTAAATACAAAATGTTTTATATGAATATCAATAAAAAAAAACTCTCATGAAATTCAATTGTTTTACTTCTGGATATTTGTACAAGCACGTTCTCTCTTTGTAACCGTTACGTTGGAACAAAACAAAGCTGGTTCTGAATACACGGACTCACACGGCTGACTCTTTTATGTCGTAATGGATTTATGTATTTGTTGTTGAAAAAAAGACCTTTCAGGGATGTATTCAATTGTGATGTTTTAACCAAGACTATTATTTACATTGACAGTGATATTTTTACAAATATTGAATGCTAGTCTCAATATGTTTTTACTTAATATTAATCAGAAATCAAGCGAGTTTTTTATTACACATATACATATATATTCCGCAAGGAAATGCCATAAATATTCCAAAGACTGTACATATATAATCGCATCAATCTTGGTCTATTTCCTTGTGCCTTTCTGTGTCTTAGTCGGTTTCACTTTTCCCTCAATACTCTGTGGGAGAGAGGTTGCAGGGAAGAGAAGAGGGCATCCCCCACTAAGCCACGAAGTCTATTATGTACTTCAAGGCAGGATAGGGTGTTAAGCTCCTGTCAATATATGGCAGCAGAAATCCATCCTTGGACGTACTTGGCTTTTATATAGATAGAGAACTGCATCCATTACGTGTAATCACCTTTTTCTTCACCATATTCCCTCTGCTTCACTGTTTGTTATCAAGTAAGATCTTTGACTTACTTGCAGTTCCATCAAATACTTTTGTATGCAAAATCCGATCCGAATTTTGCTAATTCCTACGCACTGACAAGAAGGAAAGTATTTCCTCGAAACTCCGCGCATTAAGGACTATTCACTTATGAAGTGTTTCCTTTTCAGATGAAACATTTTAAACTCTTTTTAAAAGTGTTTTTACATGTTTTATTAACTGTTTGCTCTTATATATATATATATATATATATATATTTCAGAATAAAATTATTTAGCGATCAGTTATTTTTAAAACCTGTGATTATAAGATTTACAAAATATTACTGCCAGCGATATTCTATAAGTATTATATCATCTTAATAAGAATTGGTCGATATACAAGATAGAGCAAATAAATTAAAGTGATTCAATGAATTTCCAAAAACTTTTTTGAAGTGAACTGTTTGAGTTTCCTACCAAGATTTTTATTATTCTAAGCAAGACAAAGAATACTTTAGAAATTGTTTCTCCTTAACCTATAGGGTTCCGATGTCTACCATCTCTTTATAGGCGGACATATTTATAAAAATATGTACCGTATTTGCTAAAGTCATTGAGACATGGAAAATCAAATTAAAAAAATAATTGGTAAATCAGAAGTAATTTACAAGGAAAATTGAAGAAAAGGATATAAACATTTTACATCAAAATTGCGTGGTAAAATCCATGGTGACTTTTCTTTACAGAAGTAGGATAATACATTCCAAGCTGTATATTGGGTAATCCACATAACTGAGTAGATGATGAGTTGGCATATTCCTGGAGAAATTCTTCTTTATGGATTCAGGGAAAAGTATTTTAAATTCAAAGAAATATTACATTCAGACATGCATATATATGCATATATATATATATATGCATATATATATGTAGATATATACATGTATATATATATATTCATATGTATATATATATACATATATATATATATATGTATGTGTGGATGTAATATTTATTTTTTCTTTGTCTATCGACTTGTGCCTACAGTCGATCGATGATAATTACATATTTTATTCTTAGTTATAAATGATCAGTGTAAAGTAATTAGCAATTAGTTATGCCGACTAATTAATACGATACAAAATTTACGCATAGATACAGCAAATTGTTTTATCTATAATAATCGAATGAGAAGAAAGAAAATTGAAGCAAAATACACGAAATCGATAGCGAACTCATATTTAATTACAGGACCATTTCATCGGACTTCATACACAACATGAACAGTGCATGTCTGTTGTTAAAGAAAATTATATAACAGTTGGAAATTGTTAATATAGTATCATTGTTTTGAGAAAATGTTATAACATAACTGTTATTACTTTATTATAACTAGTATTATTCCACAATCAATGGTATAACAATATTTATTCTTCTATGATTGATGTATTATTGCCAGTCAACCGCCTACGAACTCCACTCCGAGGACCACAACCGAAGTCCTCCTCCGTGGTTGTTCGGCCGGGGCATGGATGCATGGAAGTTACTCAAACAGAGTTCAGTCTTGGCCGGTAGTCCAGTCTGTTCAACTATCCACCAAAGGGTGCTGCACCAACACCGTGTTTCACAAGCTCTAGCAAGCCTGCTGAAACCAGTACCCAGGGTGTAAATCTTGGAGCTAATATGTGAGGGATTTAGGAGATACGTAAGCACCAGTGAGACCTGTCCGCCCTGTTGGATGCAGCAGCAAGGAATCGAAAGGTGCTTTCTCTACCAGAGCCTCCTATACCCTATCATAGTTGATAATCAATAATAATATTAATAATAATTAACAATCATTTGTAATCAGCAATCAATGATCAAACAGTATGTTAGCTTATAAGATCGATGGTAAATATTAAATGATGGATAACAATTAGTTTTCAGAATGTTATAAATTTCATGAGTAAGTATTCCTATTATAATGTGATTCTATAATTTTCTGAACCCCATATTGTTTACTAGACGTCTATCGATTGAAAATGTATGCATTTATTCGTAATATACTATCAATTTCCTAAATTGTTACCGCGTAAGCCTTGGATTCCAAAGCGTTTTCACTGAACAAACGGTCTACGAAATTATATTATAATAACATATTTACTCTTATGACTTTTTTACTGATGTATATTTTTATATTCATTTTTATCCATTGTTAACCGATGGGAAAAAGCATTATCTCCGGGGGTGTTTTTTTTCGATGAACATATATCCCTCTCTGATGGTTTGTTTAATTAAATTTTATTAAATCTACGAAAAATGTGTAAGAAGATAAATACTACCAATAAAATCGCATGATTGTTAAATAAATGCATCCTAAGTTTAGCATTTTTTTAAATTTTTGATGTATGGTCTGAAATATAAACGCATATTCCCCAATTGTTCAAGGTCGACTGAACACATGGAATAAATACCTACAACACGGGAGTTATATTAAAAGCAAGAAATTATATACATAGATTTACATTGTGTCCATTGGTATAGCCATGTGGAAACCGTCCCTGGAGAAGGTGTCAACTGGGTGGTGTTCGACTCTCGATCTAATTTCTCCCTGAGTCTCTCGCTGAGTCTCTCCTTGGGTCTCTCCTGTCTTTACGGTACCAACAATATTTATATTGTTGACACTCCCTTCATACTAATTAGGTAGATCCTACTGCAACACTAAGCTAAAGAAAATGCGGGGAGTTAAAAATTAATATTAAATAATATACATTAAACCCTCTTTAAGTAACTCCTTTCTAATCGTTGGCCCCGTTACAGTTGAAATCACTCGGGCACTAAATCTCGCATGGACAGATAATGATATTATTATCATTTAATGACTCTGAAAAACGGAAGACATTTTAAAATGAATAGTTAATTTCAACGGTATTTCTGCGTTTGGCGTTGGCTGTGGGGATTTGCTCCTTGCTAAGAGAAGTAGAGATAGTTTCGTTGCCGGATTCGAATCTCCGACCGGCAGTAATCGTGATACTCTGCGTTGATGATTTCCGAAAGAATTAAACACTAGTGCATTTAAGTATTCAACAATTATTGTTCAAGTCATTGTGTAAGCCCTGTTGACCAACGTTTTTATCCTTAAGAACATTAGGGTTAAAATAAAGCCGTTAACTTTAGCTCGCATGCGCAGATCATGATATTATAATCGTTAGATCACCTTGATAGAAGATAGGACAGTTAAATATAAATGTTTAAATTTCAACAATATTTTCTGATTTCAAGGTATATATATATATATATATATATATATATATATATATATATATATATATATATATAGCCTGTTTATCATACAAGGAATGTTGAAATAGTTATTTGGTTTTTATTTAAATAAGATAAAAAAACATATACCAATTCCGTGTATGATTGCTATATTACTACGCATTTCTCCCTATTGCCAATTACGTAATTAAATAATAAAGGAACAAAAAGAGAAAGTCCACTGAATACGATGTTTCCCGATAAAACACCGACTAATAACTATACTTACTAAAAACTGGCTCACCTCTAATGAATAACTCTACTTACCGAAAAAAGATACATAAATAACATAGCTTATTGAAAGAATGACCCATCCAACGCTAACCCTAAGCCCTCAACAGCATTTCAAACGCAACCGTTTAATACTTAACATAAACGAACTAAAACAAAATATACTACCAACTGCCTAAAGGAGCGTGCACCTTGCATACTAACTAAAAAATCACACAAAAGCGACTCAGTAATCAATCGATGCGGCCGAGATACTTATAAATAAAACAATGATATATATATATATATATATATATATATATATATATATATATATATATATATATATATATATATATATATGAGAAGCATTATCCTAAACCAGCGTTATATAAGGTAAGGAAGTTAACTCAGATTTAAAATGAAAACTAAAAATTCTAACGAGATTGTTCGTATACGCCGATAATTCTCCAGATAAAGACATATCTGTGTTATTATGCAGCTGTTTACATGTCTGTAAAACCTATCTCATTAACAAAGCATATTAATAGACAAAATCTATAAATTAAGAATAAAACAACTAAAACGAAACAATGCCGACCATAGATATAATTTTTTAATGCAAAAACAAGAACTTTTGCATGTCTAATAATTTCGGAATCATCGGAGTAAAACATGTCACAGCCACGATACAACCATTATTTAATACATAAAAATTAGTTTGTTTATTTGTGTGTAAGCTGTTAATGTGATCATGTTGATATATAACATTGAAATAATCAAACAGACGGTAGCAAAATGTAGTAAGAAAAAGTCAGGAACAAAGATAGGAAACAGTCAGTTTCGCCCTGCACCGCCCACATCTAGAAGAAAGGGGTTTCTTGGCTGTAATAACCGTAGAGAAAAAAAGAAGAGAGACAGAAAAATGGCAGAAGAAAACTCGCTTCTCGCAGATACGTAGTTCGTCACAAAAACAATCCAACGCCAGAATCACCTACACACAATCTGCAGGATACTGCCTGACGGCTTCCAAGCAGCCTGCCTTTATAGCGTCCTCGAATTATATATTTTCATTATCGCGGGAGAACACACGCGATCCGGCGAGAATTGCAGTGAGTCACCGCCAATACATACCCATCGACGCCATCTTGGAACGTTCTTCACTCTCTTCCTCTCGGCCCGTAACACAGCAACAGACGTATTATAGGTAAGATCTTTATTTTCCCCCATTTCGTTTATTACCAATTCCGCTACACTCTCGCCTGATCTCATGATCACAAACATGGCAGTCTGGTTGCCGGCGGTTTCGTCTGGTGCTCCTTCGTACAGGCAAGGTGCGTGGTCCTTCTTCCGCGTCTACGGTATGTGCATTAAATGGCTCAAAATCCTCTTCGTCGCCCTGCATCGTACTCTCTGTCCTTTCAGAAGACTTTGTATTGTCTTCCTCTTCCTCTTACTCCGATGTAACAACATATTAGCGAGGGGGCAGATCCTTCACGTTGCGAGGCACCATGCCCACCAAAATCGATTGAGGGCTGATTACCTTGTCGACCTTACTCTTACCGAACCTCATGGTACATCGATTTTGCGGTTTTTGACCCATACCCGATTTCCAACATGGTAAGAGCTATTCTTGGGAACTGGGGACGCAGTTGCGAGATTGATTTCCTTTACTCGAATTTCGTATCTGCAGGCGCAGTAAAGGGAGATACGTCGTCTCTTGGTCTGATGTTATACCAGTAGATAACCTCCTGTATTGGACAACGTCATCAAGCCGCTATTCGTTTCACTGTACGGTGACATCGCTCTGCTATGCAATTCCAGTCTGGAGCGTATGCACAATGGAATCGCAAGTAAACTCATCATTTATTTGCAAATGCCTGGAGTATGTTGCTGCATAAAGCCGTATCATTGTCTAAGAGGATTTCATGCGGCGAGCAACGTTCGGGGAATACTGCCTCCAACTGATGAATCACGCTTGCCGAGTCCTGCCTAGCCAATTTCCTCCAATTAGCGAAAGGCGGTGGACCACAGTCTGTCAGAGTTAAAAACTACAAGGTGTCATAATGTCTGATATCCAATCCAATCCAATTTTCTTCCAATTCTCGTTCACTTCCACTGTCCCTTTTCCCAGTTGACCGGCGTTGTGACAATGGACTGACATTCCTCACATTTCTATATGACCGTTTTAATGGTTGCTTTTGTCGGGGTTGGGCAACTTTTCCTGACTGAGTAGGTAGTGGATGTCCACTATCTTTGCGAATAGCCAATTATTTGACTCTCATCCAGCTCATCTGTGTGAACCCCGCCAATCACGGCGTCAATCCTGTTTTACTTTTTTATCGCCTCAACCCACCACTGTGGTACTCGTGCCAATCGGTAATCGATGTTTCCTGCTGATGGAACTAGCGTCACATCATCTGTGAACCTGTACTAATTCAAAAGCTCCTTGGGAATGTTTAGTCGCCTCCTAGTAAGCATATCGCTTGCTGCTTTGGTGCGTACTCGCGCCTTTCCAGTTAGCGTGTTAGAATTCCAATCGAATAAGCACACAGAATCTGTCATTATGTGTAGACCCTTGCCCTGCCACTGAATAGCCAAATTGATACCTTCCAATACGGCGTCCAGTTCAGCTTAGTTGATGTGCTTAGAGTCATTTTCAGGGCGCAAACAACATTCGTCTTCCAACGCAGTTTCACGCGTCTCCAAGGCCGCACCAATTGCCAGAAAGCTAGCATCGATCCATACATCTACCTCCTTGCCGTCCCCACACCAATTTCCCCGGACCGGATCGTCTTGATGCACGGATTCTAAGGTCTAGAACATCATACGTCCCTCGTGCCTGATAATAACCACACGTCGCGTAACAATACTGGGAGCCCCTGGAATGGAATTTCCTCTCTTCTACCGCAGTTCATTGCGTTCCATCCCGACTGCCACTCCCAGTATTCGGGCACCATCCTTCAACTGCTCCGGGTTCTTGCACTCCACCCCAAACTGCCCTAGGTGTTTTCTTACACGGGTCGCAGGCACCACGTCTTCATTGACAAAAATGTTATCAATGTAATTATTATCCCAGAAACTTTTTCCTGGGATAATACATCGCTAACAATTGCTCTAATTATTAGGGGATCCAGATTCAAGCCGAACCCCAAACAAGGCAGACAGTATTCTCCCGTCGATTTCCACAGTATTACATAGCCACGGTGTCTCATGGACCCGTACTTGTTGGTATGCTTTCCTGAGGTTCAGTAGAGATACGTTAGCATCTTTTTGTCTTCATACACGCAGCTTAGCCGCACAAACATTTGCGTTGGCCGTAATGATTTAGCTCCCGGTAGTCCATCAGCGGGTGCAATTTGGCTTTGTTCTGCTGTATCAGAGCCATCAGTGAAATTAGGCCTTTGGAGAGGGGGCCCAATTTATTCTATGGGTACGGCACGAGTAAACCATTATCTATCCAGGTGCGGAGCTCCTGCATGTATTCTGCACGATTTTTTTCGGCACTGGGTATTCTGACACTCGATTATGTAGCCTTTCAGGGGGTTGTCCTCAGACCACTTCCACAATGCGGTCCACGTTCGGCCTTGATAGTAAAGGTTTGCGGTGAAATCCTGTTCATTAATAAAAATTGCTGCGCATTTAATATTTTCCTGTCGCCCAGCCGCACTGATCCTGTGGGCTCGAAAACGACACCTCCCAGAGTTTTATGGCATCGGACCATAGAAGTAATTCAAACTCCAGTTGTTTGCCACGCAGCACCGTCACATTGATTCTGGCAGACACACCTTCATCACGTGATACAGAGACCGCTCCAACACGGCAGCGCGTATTGATATCCTACCAATCGTTTCGACATTGACGTTTGTTTTTCTCCACGACCGGTACCGGTCTGCATGTAAAATCGTCCTAGAACATCCTGTATTAATAAGCGCCAAACATTGCCTCCCGTAAACATACATGCCTGTCACTGGGAGCGTCATGTTTGAATTTTGGTGGGGTAGGAGACTGGCGCTTATGCCTCTTCCCCTTGCTCTTTTCCAGATCAGTTCCGAACCGAGTGTCCACCCTAACCGCACCGGCAACACCGCGTTTCGCCTTTTCGCCAGTCCTTTGTAAGGTGGACCTTTACATTGCATTAAAAACAGTTCACACTAACAGGAATATTCTTGGTCCTGATGTTGTTGGGTGAGCGTGTGGCCGCAACCACGTCCTGATTTTGATCCCCAGTCGTCGTCAAAATTCTCGCTTTCGACATTAGTTCCCCCACGGTCAGGCTTCGATGTTCGGTTCCTGTTAAAGAGCAGTTGAGATGGCGTCAGGGAAACCAGTGACGAAATTTCGTGATACTCTCGAGGCCATCTCCTGTGAACCCTGCCAATCCAACCAACTACCTGATTTTGTTGTCGTAAACATCCACACCGTCGCCTGCCCATCTGACCATAGTTATTTTTGTATCCTCCAAATGCGTCATCGGTAAATGCTATTTTACTTGGGCCTCAATCCGGTCTATCTTTTTTTGATCGTCCTCCTCCATTTCCATGTATAGGGCCAGTGCATCCTTTTCGAAATATAAAAGTAGCATACTCGTTATATCATCCACCTTTTTTTCAGCCACGCCACAACATCTCCCCCGCCAGAAAACGGCTTGATGATATCACTGCTCCTCCGCACCTGCGCCATAGTCGAGCCGAAATAGCTTGTAGCGAAATGTAGTAGGGAAAATCAGGAAAAAAGATAGGAAATAGTCAGTTTCGTCCTGCACCGCCCACCTCTTGAAAGGAGAGATTTCTTGGCTCTAATGACCGTGGAGAAAGAAGAAGGAGACAGAAAATAAAGCCAGAAGAAAACTCGCTTCTCACATATTCGTGGTTTCTCAGAAAGAACAATCCAACCGCCAGAATGACCTACCCGCCCTCTCATGCGTATAGAATAAGACAGTGCTCAATTATGTTTATCGATATCTAAACGATTTTGCTACAATTACACGCGTTGCAGCCACAAAATATGCATTACCTTTGGGACTGAACGGATGTCTGAGATCGAAATGCATAGCGACAAAACAAGTAACCTAGAAAATAAAAACTGTAAAAATGTGTAATTCTTATATGGCAAAGTAATACCAAGTTCCTGTTACAACTCATAGTGAGATAGAAATTTCTAAGACTTGATTTATGAAAGGACATTCGTATGCATTTCATAATGGCGTATTTCATAAATAGATGTGGTAAAAACCAAAGAGAATAAATCTCATTTATGAGAAAAATATCGGACCGCCTCTGCATTCATTTCAATAATCGTGATTATCCCACTGATACGGATTGATAAAACACGGCGGGAAATAGAATTCGAACAAAAAATTATTATCTCCATCCTTAATAATAATGCGTATAATATTTCACGCTTATATAAATCTGTGATTATTGTATGTTGTATTCTAGTATTTTCAAATTTCTCTGCTTAAGAATGTGTTAAAAGATAATGGAAGGCTATACATATTAAAATACTTTTAAAACCGACTTTGTTTTTGCATATTAAACTCTATACAATGCCTTGCTTTGTGTAGAAGTCTGAGCGTATTCACCGACATTTTAGTCAGATGTTTGAACTAATGTATATTTCAAATGAGTTTTATAAAATTAATCATTTACGTATAAATTTATATACAGGGTGACCCAACAAAACGGCCCCAGCCTCTAATTAGGCTTCGTTTCTTAGTGTTCTGTCCTAATGAATAATGTTTCTTAGTGTTCTGTCCTAATTCTCATAATGATAAATCCATCATATTTCGGTTTTTGGATTTAAAAGCACGTTATACTAATTTCTTGGACGTGTTTATTCACTTTCTAGAATAGACGTATATCTGCTCTAACTGCACCTGTTGACAAGTACGTGGGTAGGTTTTAGACTACAGAAAGTTTGATAAAATCCTATGTTTGTTGACATGCTACAATTACAGCTGCTTCGACTTTGACAAATTTCAAACAAGTCTCTTCCGTGTCTCTTTCATTTTCTTTTTTCTTTCTATTTTAGCTATACTTTCTCTCTCATTTTCCTCTATTGGCTGTCTGTTGTTTACCTCTTTCTAATCTAGATATATTTTCCATCACTTTTCCTGTCTCCATTAGTATATATTTCTTTATATTTATTTTTTTTCATAATTTTATTAATTATTAATCTTTTTTTGTATATTTCACATAATATATTATTAACATTTTTTAATTCACATAACTTCTTTTTTTATTTTTTCTTCAATCATAAATTTCGAATTTCAATCCTAATAATTAATATTGCGTAACCATCCTCACATACCTTTTCCTCTTCTCCTACTTCCTCCTCATCTATGTTCAGCAGTTCACCTCTTGTTTTTCATATGCATACGAAATTTTAAAAGAATTCGTTTTCCCTCGAATTTTTTTTTTTTATCTTGAATTGTCTGTGGAGATGAAATAAGTTTTTTGTTGTCTTGTCTATCGAAAAATTGTAATTATTTGAGTAAAAATCCCTGAGTTTGAAACAAGAAAAAACATATTTAGCTCTACTGACGTATTGGACATTTTTTCTATGTTTTTTTACCAAATATACATCATAACATCCACAGAAATATATATGAAAATTATATGTATATACAAATAAATGCATCCACATTCGCACATACACGCACATACATATATACGCATATACATACATATATATATATATATATATACATATATATATATATATATATATATATATATATATATAGCAGGAAGAGGTAATGTGGACATGATCTTCAGCCTTCGGATACTACAGGAGAAAGCGAGGGAGCAGAATAAGGACTTGTTTGTCACATTCCTTGACCTCACAAAGTCATTTGATACCGTCTGTAGGGATGCCCTGTGGACTGTTTTGAGGATGCTTGGTATTCCGGACAAGATGTTGAATGTGATTGCCTCCTTTCACTGTGGAATGGTGGCAACAGTACGATCTGGCTGTGAACAAAGTGAACCATTTGAAGTGTCAAATTGAACTAAGCAAGGATGTGTCCTTGCTCCGATCCTATTTGCTCTTTTCTTTTCAGTGATGCTTGAGACAGCTTTCAGGAACACCTCAGGAGGCATAGGTGTTGAGTATCGATAAAGTGGAGGAGTATTTAACCAGCAACGGTTCAAGGCCAAAACCAAGACTTCTGTAGAGACTGTTCTTGACCTCCTTTATTCTGATGACTGTGCTATTCTCACTCATAGTCTTGATGACATGCAGAACATCCTCAACAGCTTTTCTGGTGGATGCAAGGCCTTCGGTCTTACAATTAGCATAAAAAAGACTGAACTTATTCATCAGCCAAAACAAACACTACGTCCTCTTCACAACCAGTGGTATATGTTGATGGTAAAGCTTTGAAAACAGCATCTTCTTTTACATACCTCGGCTCTATGTTGTCTGATAATGCTAAATTTGAAAAAGGACATCGAATGTAGAATTTATAAAGCTAGTGAGGCATTTGGTAGTTTGCGACACAGACTCTGGAACAGCCACGACGTGTCTCTTAAAGTAAAGGTGGCAGTCTATAAATCTTTTGGTCTGCCTACTCTTCTTTATGGTGCCGAAACGTGGACCTTGTACCGAAAGCATATAAATCAGCTTGGCTCCTTCCATATGAGATGTCTGAATTTTATTTGCAATGTTGGATGGCAGGATTGTGTTCCGAATAGTGAATTACCGGAGTGATGTGAAATCACTGGTATTGAATCATTTTTGATCAGGATACAAATGCGGTTGTCTGGTCATCTTGTAAGAATGGATGACTCAAGAGTTACTAAGCAACTTTTTTATGGGCAACTGACAAATACTTTCCGTCCAATAGAGCGTCCCCTGCTTCGTTACAAATATAAACTAAAAGACAACCTGCAACGTTGTGAAATTTCTCTGAGTTCCTGGGAGAGTGCAGCAGACGGTCGCAGAAAATGGAGGAAGACGTGTTTCCTCGGGACCAAAGAATTTGAACATAACCGTCTTTGCCATAGGGACACCCTTCGTGCAAATATGAAGGCAAAACACAAGAAACATCCACCTAAAAATGAATATGTATGCCATTGTGGTTTCAGAGCAAGCAGCAAAGCAGGGGTGTCTGTTCATTCGAGAAGGCATCTTTGACCGAAGAGCATATGAATGTTCACCATCTGCGGGGGAGTGTGCCGGACGTCTACAGGATTGCAATTACGCCTGTGGTGTCACAGAGCTTGGGATCTGCTGAAGATTGCATACTGAACCCTCATTAATCGACTTCGATGAGAGACTCCACCACCACCACACATATATATATATATATATATATATATATATATATATATTTGTGTGCGGGGGGGTTGTGTGTGTGTATTTGTGTGTAAATGTATGTTTTTCAATAATCGAAAATCTAAATATCCACTCAAAGATTCCTTCGATATTTTGGTATAGTATTTTCATCGTAAGCATGCGTGTTTTTATATCTCTCTTTGAGTTAGACCGGTTGATTTAATAGAGTAGGTGTGGTTCTTTGTAACGATCTTACCAATTTTTATATAATAAAATATCACTACCGATGATTCACTATTCATGTGACATCAGTAAAACATTAAACTTTCACACCATTTGGTTAGGTCGTAAGATTAATGCATACGGCAAATTTTCAGAATTTATAATGTACTTCATAACATCGGTGAACCGTTTCTGTATAATATTTTTTTATTTAGTTTTAGAGGGAGACTCGGCGTTTATTCATACAAATATATTGGGAATATTTAATCATTAAAAGTAATACTTTCGACCAACACCAGTATTTCGCTTAATGTTTTTGTTTATATGTATGAAATAAACGAGATAACTGTATTAGAAACATTCTGCAAACTTTAAATGGAAAACATTTTATTATGTGATTATTGTAAATTCAATCTTGCGATTAAAATTCAATTTTTTTAATTAATGTCTCTTTTTTGCTTATTATTCTTTGAACATGTATAAAAGCAACAAAGCAGCCATTGTGGATCATGTTTTTACCAATACGAGAGATTAAAGAATCCCAATTACATTTGATTTTTATTTGGTCAGTGATTAATAGCTCGAAATACAACATTCTTAACATAGAATATCAGTTTCGTAATAATTGCGAAACTATACGGAAATTATATTAGGTTACAACTAGAACTGAAGTTGCATACCGAAATATTATTCAAACTCTTCAATGTGTTGAATTTTAAATTATAAAAAGGGCACTTCACGTGGCAGTATTTTATTAATTGTTTAACAATTATACAATAAAATTGTTACATTCTGTTTAGATTAAGCGGGATACCGTGTTGATCATAGAAATACATTTTAGTGATTTATGGTTTGAACATATTTTTACAACTGAATGTCAATTCTGCCTTTTTTAAATGTATCGTATCTATTTTATTTAAAAAATGAATATGTGAATAACAATAAGTATTAAATATATTTAATGTAAAAATCGTTAGAAAAATACACCGATAAAAAGCGTACCTGTACAATACACACACACCCACACTATTGTTTTTTAGTCTTGTTATAATTTTTTAATCTACCGACAGAAAATTCCAAAATATGAATATTTAATGGCATAAAATGTGAGCGCATTTTCAAATAAAGTCTTCTGGTAAATCTATCTTCTGTATTTTGGAACCGACATATACACAACGCCGGTTTATTGAAGTGAGTGTTTTTTTTTTTGTTTCTCATTTTAAATAATTGTGGTTAATTCTTATTTCATTCATTTACATGATTTAAAGTGCAATAGGTTTGGAATTTATATCCAAACATTATTATTTTTACGTAAAATAGCATTAAGGCACTAATTTATATGTGTTATCGTGAAATAACCAAACACGTCTATATATTCTTACGTTATATTAGAAACTGAGCTACCCCTAAAAATCTTCGAATGTTTTATTTTAGTCATTTAAGAAATAATTTGCACAATCTGGTAGATAGATATCTAACCAAAAATACTCTTCTGAAAATATTGAAAAAAGAAGAAAAGAGCATCCCCAATCATAGGGGCAATACGTTGGTTTACTCTTATCTTTAAAGTTTTCCAATAAGAAAGATAGATTTAAGATGTGAAATTTACCACCCGTTCAAAATTATGATAAATTTAATTTTTTGCATTTTGGTGTAATTTGATTGTTTGCTATTGCAAATAACCTACAGAAAAATTAAAAAGAAGAAATGAAAAAGAATTGCAATATTTTACCTGGATTCTTGATCTTTTTCGTAAACCTACGATTCGACTAGAAATCATCGGATCCAGCAAGCCGTTGTTCAAATGTTCAAATGTCCGAATACTAAATCGACTTGTCTTTTTGTGTTTTGTATAAAAATGAAAATTTGAGTTTATTTCTTGATGTTTGTGTATTTTTCCTGTTTTTTGAACATCTGTCGACAAAATATTTAAAGGTTTCCTTTAAAAAAACGTTTATGTCCTTTCAGATAATAATTAACAGTTTTTATAATACAATTTATGTTTTCTTAAACAAAAGGTTTACCAAAATGGTAACTGCAAATGTCATTTAAAAAGAAATAAAGATGTAAGTGTTCTGTAAAACCATTTCTTTCACAATTTACAGTAAAATAATTCATCTTTGCATTGAAAAGAAAACAGTTTTTTGTTGATAAAATACGGCAATAAAATTAATAAAAATAAATAATAAATAATAGAAAATGCATTCCCTCTTAAGGAATATATATATATATATATATATATATATATATATATATATATATATATATATATATATATATATATATATATATATATATATTTAGTAGGGATTTCATTTTATATTGCATTCTTATTTTTTCCGGTTTGTTTATTTGAAAATTCGTCTGTTGCTTTGCTTTACTTAATATGTTGACTTCCAATCGACCCAAAAGCTAAATAGCCGAAAAATCTGGTGGTTGGTAAACGTGACAATGTAAATGCTATTATTTGCAAATCTATGGTTTCTATTTGTTCTGGACATGTTATGTGTAAACGATGCCATTCTGGTAACAAAAGACAGACATAGAGAATATAATAAATCTGTCAAAAATCTTCGCTTTTTTTTAATTTGTATTCTCCATAACAGTGTAACCTTTCAACAAAACAGGTAAGTTCTTAGCTACCTTATTTATTCTTTACTCTGACAGATACAGCCTTACAATAAGACAAACCTTACACTATTATCTGTGCATAAGTATTCAAATCACTCTAATTCAGTAAGTAATTCCATAATACCCTCTACGGTATCAGCTGACAAATAGACATTTGTTCAAAACTCCATGTTGTATAATTACGCTATTATAATTTGGGGTTATCCGGGAAGATTAGATATTTCCTTAAAACCCAAGAAACTTGCCGTTTATTTATTACCCTCATTAATTACGCCTAACGTATCCAGAACTAAAAAAGATTTTCGAATAATAGCAATAATAATGTCAACCATACGAACCACAAGCGCACTAACATAGACTAATCTCCCACTAGAAAAGGACGAGAAGAAAAAGTAATATTTGGTTTAATCCTCCTTTCAGTTTCAATGTAAAACCTAATATCCCCAAGAGGTTTTTCAATATTGTTAAAAATCTTTTAAGTACCCGCATAGGTATAGTACTTTGTTTAAAAAAGTTTCATCAAGATATCGTTTTCTACAATGCTTAATTTAGCCCGGAAAATAGCGACCAGGAACCTTCTTTGGATACTCTAATGAAAAAAACTTTAATCTAAGAATATTTGCTTCTCAATTACTTGGAATATTATATGCACATCGCAATCGTACACCCCTGGCGCTAAATGTTGTTACCTCTGACTTTCTGAGGAAGTTAGTATAATAATGTCTCCTCAATCCAAGAATGTGATCAGTGCAAAGGGTGAGCTGATTTTCTAATGCAAACATAGAGTAAAATACAAGTATTTAAATTTTGAAATCACATAGTCGCCCTGTTAAAATAAAAATATGTTAGTGTTTTTTTTTATTATCATATAAAATTTTGTAAATGTACATATATGTATAAGAGTTGTTTATATGTGTATGTATAATTATGAACCCATGTATATCTGCATCTACTTTGTTTATATATATATATGCGCGTGTACGTATGTGTCTGCATGTGGATGTTTAGAAGTATACATGCGTATGTATAGGTATGCATGCGAATGTGCGCGTGCGTTAACCTATGTAATAAAAATAACCCATTAGAAGCGGCAAGGAACAAGCCGACGTGTAACGACTACAAACATTTAAACGGACCCCGTACGTGTAAAACAAATGACCTCTCCATTAACCCTTTGCCTTTCTCTCTCCTTCTCTTTCCCTCTATTTCCCTCTCGTTCTCGCCCTCTCTACCTCGCCCATCTATTTAATATACCTTTCTTAAAAACCAAAAGCCAGTTAAAATTTAAAACCAAAATACTGAAACTTTCCCCTCCTATCCTTACCCACTCACTTTTCTCTTTATCATCCTCTCTCCAATCAATTCCCTATATCAATATCTCCACCCACGCCTACCTGAATCTACTACCCCCCACACATTACAATCGAATGTATCTTTAACCTTCAGAACTGAAATATTGTCAACACCCCCTCTCCTCTTTTCTGTCTTTCTTTTTTTCTTAAAAGTACTTTTGTTGTATTAGGAATCCTAGCTTAAATGCTATCTAGGTAGTTTTTAGAAATAAAGACTATCTAGGCTGTTTTTAGAAATAAAGAAAATAAGAATGTTTATTTTCTCATTAGCTTAGAAATAAAGAACATAAGAATGTTTATTTTCTCATTAAATAGTTTAGCAGGGTTAGTTTTGACAGCTGTCAAACTCAGTTACCTGGAGTGGCCCAGATGGAGTGCACCGGAAATTGAGAGGTGACACTAAATTCTGGGTAACTTCCGGTGATGACGAGACGGGAAGAGAGGGTCTAGGCAGCAGATTAAGCGGACGGGAATTTGGGTGCCTCCCGAAAACAACCAGGATCCGAGATGTAGAATTTGCCTGGAATAAAGATTGAAATTTCAAGTCCATCTTGTTTGTTCATCAATGAATCTGTCTGCAGTGACCCGACTCCAAGCAAGATGGAGTACCAGCGAAGGAGAGAATATCATCGCTGGCCAAGGCAAATTAGGTATGTTCGCATTGAATTTTTGGCGCATACACGTCATCGGAAACATCCCTAGGCAAGGCAAAAAAGACATAAGAAGAATCACACACACACACACCAACATAATACGCAAAGGCACACACTAATGAATGTCCTTCTAACAGATGCCTTCTAATATAATCAATATGCAAACACTTTTTCCAAAAACTAACAACCACTTCTACGAGGCCTGACGAGTCTGTTGCATCGTAAACATGGTCAAACATCTGAAACATATGTAGCCAAACAGGTCAAACGGTAATAAAAAATAAAACATATTAGCTCTGCAATAGTATTGAGCACACCTTTCAATTTTTTTTTTACTAATTACCAGTTTTACCAAATATATATCTATATATATATATATTCATATCTACAAAAAAAACTATGTTTATATTCGTATTCATAAATATATATATGCAAAAACAGAAACACGTGCATACACACAGACAGATATATATATATATATATATATATATATATATATATGTGTATATATATATATAGAGAGAGAGAGAGCGGGAAAGAAAGAGAGAGAGAGGGAGAGAGATTTCAGTAAGCAAACGTCATACACTTATATTACAAAATTTGATTCCAGTTAATACCATGTAATATAATAGTTTCGAAAACATCCACATTTATTTTGTGTCTTGTATGTTAATATATAAAGAAAGTGTTTAATGTGTATTTAAGCAAATATCCGAAGCGTTACAATATTAATGCATAACACATAAAGACTCCGAATTCGTTGGAGTTAGTTATAATTTCAACAACACATTTACTTAAAAATAATATGTATATAACTAATTTGATATGAATGGGGATGTATACCAATATATGTAACTAAGCAATAGCTTAAATAGCAATGCTTTCACAAAAGTTTTTAAACAATACACTTCACTTTTAACATAGCATTTTCATGTATTTCAATCTTGGTTGGAAAGAAAGCTTTTGTGAACCCTTTCACTCCAGTATTTTCAATCAGAATAACCGAATCTGTTTATTCGCCAGAAAAGTTATTGTCGAGGTGAATCAGATCAAATACTAAAGATTAATCGAAATAAAAATTAATTGTTCTTTGACGCAAACATCGCTTCTTATCGCAAGGATAATACCAAGATTGATAAAACTTTTACTACTCTTATTTATTATGATAATAAAATTGGCAAAGCTAATTTAAGCAAGTATTTTCATTAACGTACGGCGTAGTCCATCAAATAACTTGATTAAACACTTTTATACGTCAATAACAAAACCAACAAGGAAGGCTAAAATTAAACACCAAATCATAGCAATCGAACGTTTTGAACGAATGTAGAAATTATTGATTAAAGGATATTACAATGAATAATCGATTTTTGGTGTATAATTGTAATAGGGAAATGTGTGTGATTTGGTCAATGGATAATTGATGTACTACGAGATTGTCGATGACATTGCACTAATACGCCAGTGTTTGTTAAACATCCATACATTTCTACAATCTGTTTTCAAACATCTAACTTCGTTGTATTTTAGGTCAATGAGACAAAAATGCAATACATGCAGAAATGCTCTTCTTCCAACTCAGATCACTCATGCAAAACAACGAATCAAGAGCCATAAAACAGGTCGGTGATTATAGTTACCAAGGATCCTTCAACGCAATTTATCCAATGATTTACACAGCAGAACTGAGATGGGCGCGTGCACTTCTAATGATATGAGCAGACTATTGAAATATTGGCATCACCTATCAGCAAAAACGTTTTTTTTTAATCGAAAATGAAACGCATACGCTATTCTTCGTAAATATAAGCATTGTCGAAAACGTTAAAAACCCTCCTAAATTGGGGCAATCCTTACTTTCACACAAATAGTAAAAAAAACCCTTGGGCCAATCAAAATTTCCCTAACCAATGCTGTGTTTTTTTAAGATGCCCCCCCTAAAGCTACATCCGATATAATGCTATCAAAATATAAATATTCATTACTTTAAAACGCAATGCAAACAAGTTCCTGCTATAAAACCAATGATATATTTTAATTTATCCGAAACAAATTTATAACTCTTTAAAATTTACAATTGTTTGTGATTAGACTACACTATTCGCAGACAATATTTGTAGGAAAAAAACTTTAAGAAAATTATCTAAATACAATACGCATCAAGTTCGTTTGAAATTAAATCAACGTTTCTAAAACAAAATCACACACCTGAGCTTAATCTCGCGTTGCAAACGCACAACTTCAACATTTCAAAATACAACCGCTGTGTGAAAACGCGCGAATCTTTACAAACAGACTTTCCTTCTCCAACTTAACAACATGGCAAGAAGGAAGAATGATAAAAAGAAAAAAAAACGACATACTGAGGGGACAGTTTTACTTGGAAATATATGTAAATTATACATCTCAAGCAAGTAACATATTTGTTTACTTTCTAATACGGCGTTGTGAGTTGGAATTCAAGCGCGGTTAATGCGTATTAAATTTATTCAAATTAAATCAACCTGTCTATAATTGAACTAACACACCTGACGTTAATCTCGCGTTGGCAAAGCACAGTTCCAACATTTCAAAATGCAACCACTGAGCTAGAAAGCTCGGGTCTAAGCAAACAGACTCCCATTTGTCAGACCTTACTACATAGCAAAAAAGAAGAAGAGAAAAACTAGGAAGAAAAACATACTGAGGATGAAGTTTGACTCAAAAATATATTTAAATCATAAATTTCAAGCAAATAACATATTTGTTTTCCTAATAATGCGTATTGATTTGGTTTTCAGGCGCACGTGATGCGTATTTCATTATGTGTGTATATATTGTGTGTATATATATTGTGCGTATACATATATATATATATATATAAGTATATATATACAGATGCCTACATAATGAATATCCCAAAAAAAAAAGAAAAAAGAAAAACGAGAAAAACAGCAGATACACAGAGCAAGCTAGAGAGCTAAATGCAATATGCACAATGAAGTAAAATAGTAGAGGTACTGGGAAGAATTCCGAGAAAATTTGAAAAAAGAATAAGAGAAATGGGAATAAGAGGAATGGCTGCAATAAAACAACGAATAGCTGTAAGAAAAACAGCTAAAATATTAAGGAAACCCTTAATTGCGGAGACTAATACACTTGGGCCACATGTGCGAGACAGAAAAACTGCTGCAGAGCAAAAACATAAAGAAGCATTATACGGAACTTGGACCTTGGGGAGGCTTATATCCACTCAAATTCCAGTGGGAACCAACGGCCGCTGTAAATGTCGTGGATTGGGATATCTCTTCTATTAAAATGTCATCAATTATTTATTTAAGTCCCAAAAATTAACCCCTGATTTGGGTAAGAAAATTTCACAACTGGCGTACGTTGTTCGAGGCTGTATTATCCCTCAGTAATTTCCAAAATATTATCTTGGAAATATAATACATCTGGAAAAAATAATCATTATTAATGATTGTTTTTCAAAAGAAAATGTTTTTTAACTCATCAGTGACTTTTTGGATTTCTGTATTCAGTGATATATTAGCCACATAAAATTAATTGCAATTTTTTTTCAGCTGTAAAGAGTTGATATTACTTTATATTTTTTAAGTCAACCCCCCACATCAGAATTCGTGAAGTATCTTCAACCACACGCACACAGACGCGCACACTATGGAAGAATAGGTTTTATGTATTACATTGTGAACACAAGGGTTGCGGCAATTTGTTCTGCCTATTCGTTGCAAGTATTTCGATGATTTATTTTCAGTAAGAAAAATGTAAGCTACCTCCTAATCGCCAAGTTGTTATGCGTGTTCACTCATTTGATATTTGAATAATTTATTTAGATTTTTCAAGAATGACTCCGAATATAAAAGCGTACCAATCAAATGCTCACAACAAATGTTCAATAATACTATTTCTTTTGTATAATGATGTTTGGAGAAGTAAGACCAAGGGAAATGTAGTGTATTAGTCTCCGAATTTTAGGTTTTCTTCTAATATTTCCGCAATTTTTAAATTCTATATATTGTTATAATCTCAGCCTTCCTTGTCATTTGAATTTCTCACCATTCATGTTTCTAAGAAGTCCGTTATTGTCCATAGTGCTATTAGGATTTGAAGTGTAATTTTGCTTAATTTCTACATCGTCCATATCCATTTTTGCGAATGCTCTTATACCTGCTTGAATATTCCATCAATTTATAAACTCCAATTAGTGTTTAAAAAACTTCAACTTGGTAAAATTCAAATATTATCGTTTATCAGTAACTTACAATGTGAAGGTTTCTATGTCCCCACCTGTAACTGGGGACATAGAAGTCTAATTAATTTGTATTATCGAGGCTGCCCTTTATTAATCCGTTATTTGTTCCTCCCGATACAAAATATCTAAGAAAGCTCATGATAATAACCTGTATTACTAAACGGTGTTAGTGATACTACCTTTCTTCTATGCGTTAGCCGATGATTTTCTAGTTACAGAATAATTTAATCATTTTGTTGACACTTGAATTTTCACACATAACGTTAACGATCACTTATTGATAAAGAGTCAGCGTTAGTTACTGTCAGGTAACCTAGTCTTTTACGTTGTTTACTTTCTTCTCGGCAAATTACAAATGAAAAAAGTATTTGATAAAACAATTATGGTGTTATAATTGACCACATATTCAATTATAAACGAAAGCGCAAAAAGTGCATGTTTAAGTTTACCAAGATATGATCACATATTCAAATATACATATATATGTGCGTGTGCGTGTGTCTCCCTGTCTATATGTAAGTAAATAAATTCTTAAGTAATAGAAATAAACCTGAGTAAATTGTTTATATTTTAAACGCTACAAAGTATAGTACATTTGCAAAGTATAGTACGTCTGCAAATATACTTTTTCTCTAAACAAATATAATATATACTGGATTGAATTTGAACATTTGTTAGAAAATCCCATTCTTAAAAGTATTTTGAGACTTTTTACATGCATTAATGTTGAGAAAGTGCTTATATTTTGCTATGCGCACATTGTTACATATAATAAAAATAAATGTGTAAACTGAACTTACGAAAAATTTATAGTGCAGGTAATTTATTGAACATATTTTCACATGAGTATATTTTTTTATATTTTTGTAAAGATATTTTTTTAGAATTTATATTTAATAATTATTAGCGTGTTTCAGTAGACGGAAGAATAGATCTTGGAGAAGAGGAATAAACATAATATATTTTATCTTAGTAATATGCGAAATGTCTCATTAATGTTAATTTATATTATCTGCCCGATACTTTGGAATACATATTTAACTTGGGCCTGTTTTTGTAAAGTTTTATTCGAATTGTTTGAGTTATATCCGACTCTAAGCTTAGAATATTTAATGGTTAGTTTTTTAAATTGTTTCATGAAGTACTATATTTTTAAATTATGAAAATATTTGGTGGGCGTTGTTAGATTAGGAAAAATGTTTAAACAAATATAATATATTAAAAAACAAACAATGTATAATGTTTTTAGTAAGTACTATAAGAAATAATTATGTTGCTATAGTTATATTCTATTGACTATTTATATGGCCGCTTATAATGTAGCCGTTTATAATTTAATATTTTCCTGCTATTTTTTAAAATAACTATAGAACATGAAGGCATTGTAATTATTGAGTTTACCTTTTTTCATTCGAAACTAAAAAAGACACGCTCATTCTTCGCACGGTCGATTTATAAATGTGTGTTGGGGAACCCATGTCTTTTCCTTTATATTTTTTTTAATTAAATTCAAGTAAATGCTGAAGACTGAAATATGACAATTTTAAATCGTTTTTATTTTAATATAAATTGCGAGCTAATCAGTGTGTCGACGTGAAGGGCATCTTTTTTATAACTGAAATATTTTATGAAAATAACGTGCAGCATTTTGCATCGCCGTTGTTCTAAAACGATAAATACTACATATTCGGATAACGGATAAAAATTGCAACATTTTTCGGTTGATTATTCGAACGTTTAGTGTACTATTTAGCTTGATTTCTATACTCGAATTCTCTACATTTTATTTTGTTTATACAATTACCCGATTAGCGGTAATGAATGTTTCATGTAAAATAGAGTAGCCACTGCCATTAGAAGATTTATTCGTGCCCGGATGGAAGGTATGCTAGTGGTGGAGGAGTGATAAAGAGAGTTGCGGAAAGAGTGGCGATATGTAAACAATTACACTTAAAATTTCTGTACACCTTAAAGAACTTGAATATTTGTCTGCACTAATTTATTTTTTTCTGGTTTTAGTTTTTACTATGAGTTTTTACTTTTCTTCTCTTTTTTTATTGTTTGCTATTTTTGCATGACTCGCAACCTTTTATTATTCTACAGTTCTCTTAAGCAAAAGCCTAATAAAAGAGCTTTGTTCCAGACTCCACTTTTAAAATGTAACGAACAGGTGTAAGGCAAATGACATGAAAGGGATCTGTAGAACTACCAGTATCTACTTGTATGTGTTTCTTTTAAACCAAAGTGGCAATTTCCTCCTACTTACGCAATAGGTCTCTAATGTATTTTCTAAGTAGCACCTTCTACGACTCATCCTCTTTCTTGTTGGTTATCTATTGCAACACCTCCGTCAGTTTTCTCGCATGTAACTTTTTCAACCTTTTTATTGCGAGACATATCTTACGTTTCTGCACAAGTTCATGAATATCCTCCTTTTCCATCTTCAGCTCATGGAGTTTCCGATGGAACCAATCACATTCAACACTACCTCGAACTCAATTTGTTTATCATACCCTTAAAAGTCACTATTCGCAATATAATCGGGCAACATTTTTTCTAGACAGAACCGACTAATTTTCAGAGCAATTGCCAATGTTGAAATGTTCCTACCAAAAATTAGAAAGTGTTATTTGAATCTTGTCCGTGATTTCAAATCTCTGCCAGAACAAATGCTTACTATAGAGGTTTTTGTTAGCTTTAATATGACTCGCTGATCAAGGGGATGGAGGATTTTTTTTTGTATTGGTAAAGAGGAAGAGTACGCAGACGAACATGACATAATTCATTATGTTGTCTTTTAGAGCGTAGGGGTGCACGGGAACATTGGAAGAACAGAAAACACATTTCAAGTAAAAGCCTTGCTTCGGAAATTATTGCTTCACTGAAATACGAGACACTAAATTCACCCATCAGTGAAGTACTGTCAGGTTTCCTACGCATTTGCATTTGTATTCCACATAACATGTAGCGGTATACATCTTAAATGCACGTGAGTTCTCTGGATGATAATACTGATAATAATAACATGACATAAATATAACTAGCAATTTTGGGCACTCTCAATCGGATTATAAATTATGAGAAAAGACTCATACATTTTTTTGTATATGTGTGCTTATGATGTGCTCGCATGCAGAGAATCAAGCGTGGTGTAACTAGTAAATATACTCGTTTCGGAATCGATAGAATCACTATCTACATCGACCGTTACCAACATTTAACTGTTAAAATGTAATCATATTTTGTTAAATTGTATTAATATTCAAGTGATATTTCATACAATAATTTTTCTTTACAATTAGTTTATTCTTTTCGATAAGTGTTTATCTACTAGACCAGTGTGTCTTTATTTATTTATTTATTTTTTGCTTAGGTTTTATTCAGTTTAATCATACCAGTTTATATTGCGTTATCATTTATATAAAATAAAAGTAAATAATCAATATAAATGAAATAACCGGTAACTAAAAGCAAACGGTATGCATTAAAACAAAACAGAATATGGTAATTCACATCATAATACATCGTAATACGTCATTAGAATAACTTAATCATTTAAAACAAAACAAGAAAAAAGTATTTTCATAATAGTCACAAAAATAGGTATCGTGCCCCCTCTACATGGAAGCTACTTTATTTACGATAAATTTGAGACGATATATTTTCGAGCAAAATATCCTCACCTACATATAAGAGAAAACCCAACTTACAAGAGCTTCCAGATGTTGCCCCCTAGGTTGTCGAGTGGACGAGACTGTCCTGCATTTACTCGACCCAGTTGCAACGTGTTTCCCACCATACAGACCTGAGTCAGCGATTTTGTGTTGTGTTGTATTATCATATTGTGTCTCCTTTTTGAGATATTTTATCATCCTTAGTCCGAGTTCGCAAAAAATATAAAAAATGGAAATATGCACTTTAGAAAAAAAAATAAGGATGTCAATTGAAATAAGACAAGAGATAATATGCAAAAATGGGGATGGTGTTCGCTTGATGATTTCATGAAGCAGGACGATCGTTCATTGGTGATCTGTACGATATTGATGCCACAAAATCTATAAAATCGGCCATGTGTGTGACTATCATTTTAAATTGAGGATCGACATCGATGACAGTTTTGATAGTCGTCGATACAGACCAAAGAGCTGCAGGATATACCGCTACGTAGACCATCATCTACGAGAATTCGTTCTCCATCTACAAGGGCCAAAACATAAGGCACCGTCAACAAAACCTGGAAACGTCGGGTTTACGTGGAGCAGATTTAAAGGCAGCCATAGTTTGTCGTAAGGCAAGGCAAAACAGCGAGTACAAAGACCAATGTTAAGCATCACTTCGCTTCATTAATTTCGGAAGAAGGTTATGTATCGCAGCAATAGATTAACTGCGTCATGACGAGCGTTTTGTGGAAAAAATAATGACAGGCAGGACATTCATCACCGTTAGGAAAGAAAGTTTGCCAGTCCACAAGCCTATGAAACATCACCTAAGCTAGTGGTGGCTGCGATATTAAATTATTATATTAATAGTGCCTATTCTCGCCCTCGTTCAAACCAGATAAATATAGGTTTCAATGTTTTACTTGTTTACTTAACATCTACCTATTACATACGCGATGTTATTGAATATTGTAGAATGAAAATCTCGCCGTCTGATTTATTTTTCAATATTCGACACCAACAACACAGGACTTGTTGCGTTTGCTTGAACCTTTACTCATTTTTGTTTTGTTTTATCACATCGTTAAAGATTTGACATGCATTATCTTTAGTCTGATAAACGTATTCTTCAAAATACATTATCACTTTGGCATCGATGTCCAATGTCTGCAGTTTAAATCGCCCACACGTAATTAAATTTGAAGAAATAAATATATGGCGTTATTTAGGAAAAGGTGGAAAGACTTAGTCACAGGCCCCTAGTTCCCCTTACCATCTTTATGAAAACAATTTCTCTTTCAAAAATTCAACAGTGGTTTGTTTGTCCACACACGTAAAAAGCTAGAATTTAATATCAATAATCTGAGATGAAAATATTGCCAATGAGAGATAACTTTTTATTATTTATTATTCCTAGAATTTGTTGCTAATAATTTTACGTTTACCCTATCTCTATATTTAACGGTTTGTTTTATTCAAGTGTTAGTCCCGTAATATATTTTATATTTTTGTTCTAAAATCCTGTTATCCAACATAAAGTATGACTGAAGTATACTACCATCAATCACTTAAATTTAAATTAGCAACATATAATCAAATTGTAATATATGAATACATAAATGTAGTAAATAATAGACAGTAAAAATGTATGCCAAGCTTACCTACTT
Source organism: Euprymna scolopes (assembly GCF_053919585.1). Classification (NCBI taxonomy): domain Eukaryota; kingdom Metazoa; phylum Mollusca; class Cephalopoda; order Sepiida; family Sepiolidae; genus Euprymna; species Euprymna scolopes. The sequence continues at coordinate 5,919,652 of NC_136509.1, forward strand.
GCCCGACGTTTTGCCTCACACTCAACTTTGGATCAATCATATAAGTCTCTCGTGGAGAGAAACCACATTCGATCTTTAAAATGACTCATTTTAAGGTTCGCGATACTATAAAACCTTAGACACCTCAAAGTTATGTATTTTTTATTTATCTCTATAACTAAATTTTACTTGACTATGAATTTAAAAAAGTAATTCTACTGTATTCTGTAAGTTAATCTTTTCCAAAACACTAAGTCTACCCTACTCCCCAAGCTGCTACTAACACTCATACATTACACACGCTTAATATAAAGTCATTCTGTAACGCATTATCCTACTCCTAAGCCAACATATAAATAAATATTTTTTTTTAAAGCTATAAATTTAAAGGAAAAATATTAACTCATGTCTTAACTCTTTCCAACTAACCTATAAGATTCTCACTAATATTATAAACACTGCATTTCACTGTGCTAGCCTACGTCTCAGAGACAATGTTCAGTGTTTCATGAGTATAATTCAAATACAATATTTTTGACATCAGTATAAACAATGAAATGTTTGTTAATCAACGAAAATATGTAATAGACTTCGGCGGTTTTGTTTCGTTAAAAACTGTATTAGTCCTAGCCGGAAATTAAATCCTCAGCAGAAAACAAGAATCGTGACTACTTTGTGAAAGAAATAAGACAGATTTTCCTGAAGAAAGTAATATCTTTATTTAAAAAAATAGCAAAATCATCTTACTGCTTGTATTATATACTAAATAGAAAGCTTAATACGAGTAATTCTGAATGATAAGAATAACTCTAGCTTATTAAATTTATTTAAGATTCTCAGCATTGTTTGCTTATTTTAATACGATTCAAGATACCCGAGCACCCCGTAGGAGTTTGCTGTGCACCTGGGTACCCACTTCGTGGGCACCCTTCCAGTAAGTGGATGTTAGCAGTGCAACTATTGCCTACGTTGTTTTTTTATTTTTTTTTATTCAATTTTCACCCCAAACAAGGCACAGTGCTACTTTGAAGCAGGGGGCTACTATTAGGGACTTAATTAGCGGGGTCATCATGAAGGGAGAAGAGTAGAAAGATGTCTGTTAACATTACACTTGAACTTCTGCATATCATTGCAGTTGGGAAAGCAGAATCCCGGAAGGGAGTTCCCAAGACCCGCAGTTCTGGGGAAGAAAGTATTGGAGTAAAAGGCTTTCTTGCACCTAGGGATCTCTACTGTAAAGAGATGAGACTTAGTAGCGTGTCGGGGGTTGTCGGGGGTAGTTACGTCGGGGAGGTACACGTGTTTGCAGTTCGTCAGAGAATTCACCATTAAAGTATTTGTAGAACAGGCAGAGGGATGCAACATCTCGTCGATGGGGCAGAGGTTGAGGCCTAGATGACAGTTCAGGACCTATCAGGTTGGCGACTATTTTTTAACCCTGTCCAGGAGCGAGAGACAAGCAGCAGATGCACCAGCCCAGATGTGACAACAGTACTCCATGCATGGGCGAATGGTTGCCTTATAGAGGTATAGGATACTGTCAGGCGTAAGTAGTTTTCTAGCACGGTAGAGGGAGCCAACCTTCCTTGCAGCAGTCTTGGCAATGCTCTCAATGTATCTATTCCAGTTCATATTCCCTATAAACGTTAGGCCGAGGAGTTTAAAAGAAGTACTTTCAGGCAATGTGTTCTTAGCCATTGCTATTGGTTGTAGAGAAGGTTTCTTGTAGTTATTGAAGGAAACAAGCTTAGTCTTAGCAGCATTGAATGTGACCAACCATTTTTGTCCCCATTCCACTACGGATTGGAGGTAATCCTCTAGTGTTTCTGCCATTTCCTTGGATATGTGTTCATTTGTTTTCCCCTCATATCTGTTATAGAGAGTGGTGTCATCGGCAAATATACCCATCTCCGAAACAATATTATCAGGGAGGTCGTTTATGAATATCAGGAATAATAGAGGTCAAAGGGTAGACCCCTGAGGTACTCCCGCATTTATGTCATATTGTTTGGATGTACGTCCGTCGAGGACAACTTTGATTTTTCTATTACTTTAGAAGGATTTAATTACATTATGAATTCTTCCAGTGATTCCATATGATCTAATTTTCCTTAGAAGATCATCGTGCCATACCCTGTCAAAAGCCTTAGATATATCAAGGGCCACCGCTCTACTCTCCCCTGTTTTATCCAATGAACGGTATATACGTTCAGAAACTAAAGTTAAGATATCTGCTGTTGAACGGGCTTGCCTGAATCCATATTGTTTCTCAGTCAGGAGTTTAGCAGCTGTTAGGTGCTGGACTAGGACTTGATTAACTAAGGACTCAAATATTTTGGCGAAAAGCGGGAGGAGGCTAATGGGGCGATAGTTTAGTGGGTCAGTTCTTTCACCAGAATTCTTGAAGACTGATACCACAGAGGCGGTTTTCCAGCAGTCGGGAAAACAAGATTCGTTTAATTTTTATCTCTGCCTTATAAAAAAGTAAACTCAAAAAGGGAACTGTGAAACAAATATATTATGTCAAAGTTTACCCTGACAGTGTTACACATAGAAAATTCAAACAATTACAAAAATCACAATGATTAAAATTTGTATAATATCACGAGCACATTTTTCTCAAGGATGAATGTTACTTTATGATATCACATAGTAAAATGTTATGATATCACATAGTCAACTTTTATGATATCACATAGTAAAATTTTCAAAGAAGTAAATTTGAACTCATTGCTTAAATTTTATCTAACAGCTTCGATACTTAAAACTTACTACAATAAGGAAAATATCATATTTCATCACATCCTCTTTTATAACGTTTCATTGAAGAGCCTTATGGTAAGTGTTGTAGACTAGGGTTATGGGTTACAAATGAAATAAACCACAAGTTGTGTAAAGTGTATAAAATATAATATGTATTTATCATAAAAAATACAGGAGCCCCTAAATGCTATGAGAAGAACGTGATCGTAGCATGCAATTAAACATGTCTCTATTTTGCCTCTGAAGCCAGTAGTATTCATATGAGTAGTTGACTCCACTTATTTTTGAAATAGGTGTTCTTTACCCCACAACACCTCCTACCCGAGCTTTTAATTCTCATGAGATGATCGTATAGCTCTTTTTGATTGTGTTGATCTCTATCGGGTCGGTCATTTTCCATTTCCTAGAGGTCCGACCTTGTACGGCTGCTTGTGGTGTTTCCAAGTCGACATGTCATATAGCTGGTCCATTACTATTTCTTTTTCAGTAGGCGATTGTCTTTTGTCATCACTTATACGTTTCCGAATTTAGTTTAAATGTGGCTTGTGCGTAAATCTTGGACCATCGACTATTTAGGCCATTCGCCCAATCCTCTCCTGGATCTTTACTCGTTCACACATCGTGCTATTATTTTTGTCTACCTACAAAATACCTTCCTACCAGGTAAATGCCTCTTTTTAGGAACTATAGTGTTTGGCGGATTCGCTTGTTTTGGTAAAAGTTTCTCGAAGACCTGCCTAATTTTTCTCGCAAAAAATAACTCTGTCGGCAACATCTTCGATGGAGTCCTTCATTTGGGGTAATTCAGTAAACTTGTAAAAACTGTTGCAACGCCTTTTTCTGAGGGCGTCTCTTTAGCCTTCTCCAGGACTCTTTTCAACGTGTCTACAAACCTCTCATGCTTACCGTTCTATAGGGGATGATAAGTTGGCGTCATTATGGGGTTAACCTGGAACTCCTCGCAGAAGGTTTAAAAATCTGTTGAAATCAATTGTGTGTCATTGCATAATTTCCATCCAGTGGGCCTGCGTAATTTACGTGTATTCTTTGCAACGGCTGAATTGTATGCGAGCGCATTTGCAGCCATTGCACATCTCTAACACGGCTGTTTCGTGCCTTTTATATCAGTGACATACTCTTCCAGTAAACGTAGGACCTCATGAGGCTCTTCATTTGCGTAGCCCTAGGTTGCCCCGTATGAAAATCCTTTATAATTTTCTTTTGTAGTGTGGCTGGGATTAATACTCTTTCTCGGTACAAGAGTACCTCATTGCACATAGAATAAGGCTCTACCGCCAATTCATACGATTTAATTTTTTGTTTAATTTCTTTGATGAAACTATCTTCTTTAGCCTCCCTTATTATATACTCCAAAGTTAGTGGTAGTTCCTTGATCGTATTACATAGTATTTGTGTATAGTCCTTTTCATGTTGATGTGACACTATTACAGTATCTTCTAACGGTTCCCTTTATTTCAAGATGAATCAGGACACTCCGTCTGTGTGACTTAACTTCGCAGATGTAAGAAAGCGCATACTGAAATCGTAATTCAGTAGAATGGTCACCCATCTTCGCGGTCTTTTGGCTGTGTAAGTTGGCAGACTTCTTTTTTTAGATCCAAAGATGGTTCTAAGCGGCTTATGGTCAGTTTGCAATTTAAACTTTCGACCATTTAAAAATCGATTGAATTTTGTAACACTGAATATGATCCTAGTGCTTCTTTTTCGATTTGGGAGTAATTCTTCTCGGCAGGAAGTAAACTTCTGGACGCCTGGACGATCGTGTTAGTGTACCCATCAGACACCTTGTGTATAATTCACGCCCCGATCCCATAAGAACTTTCGTCAGTTGCAACAATAATCTTTTGTTTCGGATTGAAATGAACCAGGGATAACTATGACGTTAATACATCTTTTAATTTTTAAACGTTGTCTGGCACTCAACCGTCTATCCCATTTTTTGTCGTTTTTAATAGTACATTCTATAGCGCACGCAATTCATACACGTACGTAATGAACGTTTGATGATAGTCCGCGAGCCCATAAAGAAAACTCTGCAATGTAGTTACCTTATGATGTTCTAACATGTTTTTTATATCTGTGGACCTGTCTTGATCTGGTCACCTCACGTCCTTATCTATAATATGGCCAAGGGATTTAATTCGTTAAAAAAATTGCATTTTGCTTACTTTAATCATATATTGTCTCGGATTGAAGTAAATCAGGAATAAATCTGGCAGTAATACCTCTTTTAATTTCATAAAACTTGCCTGCCACTCAGGCGTTCAGCCCCATGTTTTTGTCCTTCTTTTAATGGTACATTCTATGGTGCATGCAATTCATGCATGTTCTTAATGAACATCTGATGACAGTTCTCGAACCCTAAAAAATTGTAGTTACATTAGAAGGTTCTGACATATCTGATATAGCTGTAGACCTGCCTGTATCGGATTTCCTCCCGTCTTTATCTATGATATTATCCAGGTATTTAATTCCTTCCAAAAACAGTCGCATTTTGCTTCCTTCGTTTATTCTGTCAAACACTTGAAATACATGATCTTTATATTGTTCAACATTTTGACTACGCATGAGAATATCGTCCAGATAGCCTATTGCGAAATCCTAACCGCTTAAAAAGTATCAATGACTTGTTGGAATATTGCAGGTGCAACTTTTATACCAAATGATAACCTATTGAATTAAAAAAGTGCTTTGTGCCTTGATATACACAAACGTTTCGAGCTACCTGCCTCTACTAGTATTTGTAGGTATGTCACGCTTAAGTCTATTTTAGAAAAATATATTCCGTCATTTAACTAAGCGAATATTTCGTAGGGGTTTATGTAGTGCGTAGTGATGGTCCTTGAGTGCCGAATTAAATCCGATCAAAAAGTCCGCGTATACCCTAATCTCTTATTTTTTTTGTTCACGTATACGATAGGGGCTACCCATTCATTATAAAAAAGGGGGTAAAATCCCAGTGATAACTAGTCTTTCCAATTCTTTTTCAATATTTTCCTCCTTTTAAGCGAACGGTACGCTCCGTGGATTTTTGAATATTGTTTTTCTTCGTCCAGCAATTCGAATAGCGCCTTTATTTTTGTGCAGCATCCAAGCTTTTCAGATAAAACACTTGGGAAATATTTTTTGAGATCCTTTTGGAGTTTGTTAGCTCCGGCGGTTAGGTATTCTACTTTGTGATAAAAATCACTGATTGGTTAGTCGCATAATTCAAATTCCTGAATCTACCGAACCATTTTACCTTTTTAGTCGTTCTTTTTTGTGACAAATTTATAACTACCTCAACCTCCAAATTTATTTTTATCACCAGTTACCAATCTTGTGATTGAATTCGTCTTTGTCATGGTAGGCTTTCCTGTTCTCTTCCCCCGTGTGAAAATTTATTATTGATAAATCCAACCCCAAATCGAGCTACAGTTTAACTTCTTTATTTCTGATTTTCACGTGCTGAGGATCAATTTTAGCAGTGCTCACATAACCCTTTATTGCTACATTTGCTCTTGCATGGGTCACATGGTATTTTTCTTTCGTACTGACATGCATTGTGCCCATGAGGTCCTCCACATTTGCTACAAGAGGTCCTACGATTTTGTGTATACTGATAATTTTGTGAAGGGGTATTTTTCCCCTTCGTTCGCAGTTGCTGGCAGATGGGTGTTTGAAGCGTATTTGTTTAATGTGAGCGATACCTACTTCCTCTATGTTTCGGGAATCTTGCTTCATTGCCACGAATCGCTGACAATCTTCACCCAGTTTCTGAAGTGTCAAATCAGGTTATAATTCCAATTTATTTGGAGCATGACGTCTTATATCGGTGTCTTGTCTGGCTATCAAACCTTGTGTGATTATTAAGCATTTGGAATTATTCGTCGTTAATGACGACAATTTGAAATCATAACAGTGTTTATTAACTATATAGGCAAATGTCGTATAGTCCTGACTCTACTTACGTGTAAGATGCATGCATTTCCATTTTTTATGAAAAAGGATTCTTTTGGGACAGTATACCTCCATTAATAGTTTGATTGCCTTGTCAAACGATAATTCATTGTTTTTATGGTAAAATATAGTCCACAAATCTGTATGTTCCGATGTACCTAACTTCCCTAGCAATAAAGCAACGTTCGTTTCATCAGCCCATGCACTGAAATCAATTTAAAAAAAGGTCAACTTTCGAAATATGCCTCAAACATAAAGTCTTTCTCAGAAGCATAGTGAAATGTAATAATAGCTGACCAGATCACATTTTGAAAAAATGCCGTGCTGGTTTATTCTCCGATGTCCTTATTCACTAAAACTTGCTTTATCAAATCCATTTTAATCTGGCCGGTGTTGCTCAAAATGTATATTTTTCAATTCCAATATTTATTCATTCATTTCTTTCCTACTTCTCTCCTATTTTCCCTTGAAGACTTTCATTAAATCTAACTGCGTTTCCAATATTTTTCGTACATTTCTTTCCTTTCTCCTCCTCGTTTTTCTACGAGATATGTTATTAAATTTAACTGCTTGTCTATGTTTTGTTTCTATATTTCCAATATTTTCTCTTCTCTTTGTTTCTGTACTGCCAATTGCTATTCTCTGAACCTTTTCAAGTTCTTATTGTTGAATTTGTGGAAATCTCAGCATTTCCAAAATGTATTTGGAAAACTCGTCCATTTTGATATTTTACAGTATTGAATTACTTAATATAACAAAACAACCCAATTCGTTGATTTACTTTTCTTATAGTACCAACTCTTTATAAAAAACATAACAAGATTTGTGCCTGGTAATTTAACGAACACTTTTTTCATATATTTATTTCTTCGTGTGGCAATTTTTCTGAGAAAATAATTCGGTGTTTGCATTCATCCAGAAAGCAGTAGATTTCGTTTTTCATTTTTTTTAATTTTTTGTAACGTGTAGGTACTGGGGGCAATTCCATTTGGGTTTTTCCTCTTTTTTCTTAAAACAAAAAGAGTTACTTATTTGTAAAAGAGAGTGTATTGCATTTATTTTATATTGGGTATTCTCTTTCATCTCTGAGCGAGGAATTATGTCCGTTTCTCGTTAACACTTTATTTGCCGTGCTTAGCGAACACGTTTTTTTTTTCTTCGACGTGCAGTCCCGTCGAACAACGAAAAGTTTATTTTAATCGGATTAAACTCCGACGTCTTTTTTTATTTATGTAAATAGTCGATTTAGCCAATGTAATAAAACATATCATTGACATTTGCAGTAATTTTTGTTTCTTTTTCCAACTTTAATACCTTTTAACCGTGCTTTTTATAACGACAAAGTTTTGTTTGTTCTTACTGACAGCTTGGTCTCGTTAATTCAGTAATAATAATTCTCCATGCAATTTGTCTGATCAGTTCTGTTCCAACTCATAGTTCAAGGTTTAGTAGCTTTTTTTAATCAGCAAGATAAGTCTTTTGACGACGTATTTGTAAAATCCTTTTTTCTGCAAGAATTGCTGTCTTTTTTTTTTCGAAGTGCCCTTTATTCCGTATTTGTGCAGTTTTACGCCCGAATTTTGTTTTTTATCCCCACGTAGACAGCTAGTTACCGCGTTCTTAGCGTGCTTTAGAAAAATAAATACTTTTGAAGTTTCGAATTTCCCCCGAGTGCAGAAAAATTATTTCGAATATCCGCGTGTGTTCTTGTTTCTTGGATCTTTTTGGTCTTCCAATGGCTGTTTTATTTTTAGAGTGAATTCTTTGCCCGAATGTTTTGCATTCAGTTGTTGCTAAGCAATTATTGTAGATTGATCCGGGAAGTTCTTGAATCGTCCTCGTCAGCCAGTTGTAGAGCCGTGTTCGGGGCTACAAAGGAAACAAACCACAAGTAGTGTAAAGTGTATAAAATATAATATATATTTATCATAAAGAATACAGGAGCCACTCAAGTGCTATGAGAGGAACACCTTCGTAGTATGCGGTTAAACATGTTATGGTTGTCTCCATTTTGTCTCTAAAACCAGTAGTATTCAAAGAACTAGTTTATTCTACTTAGTTCTGAAATAGGAATGATTTGTAACCCACAACAGCAAGCGATATGTCTGCTGCTTTGATTTGGAGCCAGAATGTAGAGGTTTTCTGAACTTCTTGTTCGACTGATGGAGACGTAAAACATACTGTAACTGAAGCATTTCGATGTCAGATATACGCTAATGTTTTTCTGACCTTGCATTATATTTAGGCTTACTGTAATATACACATTCACAGGAAACTGGAGTCTCAACAATTTGAGGAACAGTTCCGAATGAGACATAACTAATGAGGATCCTTGGAAGTAGAACTGTTTCGCCTTTGTAACGACCACGAGAAAAAGTGGTCTTCAGTACAATATTATGCTATCTGATTTCGTTAGTTGATTTTGGGCGTTTCAAGGACCGAAGAATGATAATTACATGTTTGAGATTTAAAATGTTAAGAGGCATTTTCTATAGTTCCAAAGAGTCTAGGGAGTAGTTAACAGCTTCATCTTCATAGTAGTCGAATCAACTAACTTGTATGCTTTTAGAGTCCCCGAACCTTTTATTTATTATACAATTAACGTTTCGGAATCCTGTATATAAAGATTCGTTATTCGTATTGTTTGGATTCATTTGACTACTGTTCAATCTTGAATCTGATTTTTTACAATGTCGATGTAACATTAAAGCTTCTTAATCCATTGTCGAAATCGGATTTTTTTTCCCGAAATCGGAACACTGTATTTACTTCACGGGGTAGCATTCTCTTGTTCCACTTGAATATCATTTTTTTTACAATTGATTTCTCCAAGTTATACAACCACTGTACCATGGGTATTTGCGGGTCTTCGTGGACTAGTCTGGTACGGATTCTAGGAGCCTAAAACCTAGTTGTTTTAGTTGTAAATATCAGTATTTATTACTAAGTATTACTATGTATTAACGTCTTACCCTCGCTCTCTTTCTCCTCTCTCTCTCCCTCTCTCTCTCTCTCTATATATATATATATATATATATATATATATACATATATATAATATATATATACATCTTTTTTCAGAACAACATATATATATTAATGTGTATACTCCTTACTTGTGTATATTATCTATTGTTTATAGTTAATAGTGTCATATCGTATTAAATTCTATACTCGGTCCATGCTGTAATTGATTAATTCCTATGATATAGTTCGTCTTACATTCAACTTTGCTTCTCTATAGTTTCCCATAATGCTAGATTGTTTCGGTTTTCCTCCCAGATAGGATCATCCATACCTGTTTTGTCAACCCTCCACGTACTAAGATTTTTCGATGTACATGACTCTGACAAGATGTTTCTAGAGGGTTGAGTCACTCCTGAATACTGTCCGTGTATCATCCGTAATACATATTCGTTTAAGTTTTTCAGACCAGCCCTTCATATATAGTATACAAACTGTGGTGCGTATCTGAGTGATGCCTTTTTGTGTCTACTCCATATTTCCTGGGCTGATGTCATGCTCTCTAAAGAAGGCCAGAGGTTACATCAACCGAATTGTTGTAAAAACCACACTCAAAATGAGAACATTACTTCGATTAATTTAAATAGTACAACTATGCAGTTGTTCCAGTCATCCATATTGTTGTCTGATGGTGAAATAATATCCCTCACAGCAATTGAGTTTCCGTTGTTTTACAGGCCGTGTAAACGTTGTTGTTTATTTGCTTCAGATATCCGACAAGCCCGGTCTTAATTTTTAATTATGTTAGGTGGAATAGTGATTGCAAACTAACCATTAATAATATGGATAAGCAGTTGTGAGTATTCGTCTTCGACCGTGTTTACAGAGATTTCTCTTTACTATAACGTACCCCCAGAGAAAGAACTGCTTCCATCTTGCATTTACAATGTTTGCCTTTGTGCCATTTTTACAACCGGGAGGATTTGACGCTGCTCTCAACAAAATAGGGTTGGAATGCCACCCATGGAATTCTTGTTTTATGTGATTTCTTGCAGTGTTCGGTCAGTTGCTTCATAATCATTCTCGTGTATCATCGAGGCTGGGTTTATAATAATTGCTGAGGTGTCAGGAATAATACTTGCCAAAGCTGAGGTACCAGTAATATTGCAAAATTACTCATCCATTCTATGAGTACGCAAGGGTAAATAAAACGTTTTGTGAAGAGTGCAGCTCTCTGGCAGTAGAGTGGCAGCAATTCTACTGGACGCTGCTGCAAGCATAATCTGTAACATCATTTAATCTTTGCAAGGATCGACTTAATAACAAAAGTGTTGAAAGTTTCATGGGGCATCAAAAAACATCATGTTTTGTTCATCTAACCATGTGCTTCCACCAAAACATAACTGCATAGATTTTGAAGAGTCTCTTAATATGAGACTGTTAGCGAAGAGCAAATACTGCAGCAACTGAGGTAGTGGCGGGCAGCTATCAACCCAACCTTGTTAAAAGAAACAACATCATCGAGGGGTTTCTTCTTTAAATTTCGCAGCTGAGCAACGCTGAAATACTTAGTCTATTTTCCCAATGCCGGGTGTAGTGAGACAGTCATTTTTGTTGAAGAGCAATCCTTTTCTATTGCAGTTCTTTTTTCTCGTTGTGTCAAAGAAGGCATTCGTTGTCTATTTTTCTGTTTTATTGCTGGAACAACACAAGAGTGTCTCTCCTTGCAGCCACTCGATCTTCCGTTGATGAAAACGAAATATCTGCTGAGCTTGTGATTCATTCTTTCGTCTTTGAGATTCTATCTTGCGACGTTGTGTACATCTACTTGTTAGTTGGTGTGATTCATTTGATCATAGCTTTGCTTTCCTTTTCCAGCAGTCTCGTTGCCTTTGTTGCAAATTTGTCTTCTGATTTATTTAATCGTCTTGCAGCATGTCTAGTTCTGTCACCTTGACGTTGGATTGGTTTTTCCAAATCTGTAAATCTTGCTCGACATTTTCTTTGGTGTATTCCATTGAGCACCAAATATCTTTCTCTCTGGGAAGTGCTTTAATTGGAGCGATTTGCAGCAACTTTGAATCTCTTAGGTTCTTATAGTTTCGCTCTTTCTTTGTCAGTTTCATTTCTACTTTGTTTGGGTAGAATTATTCCGGTTTTAAATGCAAATGTTGAAAGATATAATCAATTGAAATCAATTAAATATAAAGGAAATATAACATAAATTAAATAAATCAATTTTAAATAATATTTCTTTATAGTACAATTTCACCAATTATATTGAATCAAACAAAAATTAAGAACGCATTACTTTCGGTTGAAAAAACAACTGTGCAAATATATGAATAATTGAAAAAAAAGTAAATATAAAATAAAGGTGTATTTTTGAATGGCTACACCGAATTAAAAAGCAGCAGAAGATGGTTAGGAGAAACACCCACATTTCCTCGCACCTTCCCTACAGGTTATTTTTTAAATAATACCTGGGAGTATGCTATCACCAACACAGAACGGATACTATATTATAATTATTAGAAACAGAAGCGGAGAAAACAATACTTGTTTTTTTTTATAACAGGATTGTGAAATGACAATATCTTGAAAAGTGTATCAGTTCCGAAACTACATTATCACACACCTACCGTTCTGCTCTCCTTAGAGTAAGAGTAAATGAGAACATTATTTAAAATCATTTTTCTCTACCCCCATAAAACCACCGGTCACGGAAATTAAAATGTAAAAAAAAAATATTTTTAACTAAAAGTCATACATTTCTTAATTTATCAAACCGTGTGTATTTGTTAAGGCCATAAACGCAGTTTGTTTTTAGCAGCTCCATCCCAGATGTGGCAGCAGTACTCCATCCTTGGGCGTACTATGTCTTAATACAGATAAACATGTGTGTCAGTAGTGGGATATCTTCTGGAGCGGTAGAAGGATCCCACCATTTTCCCAGCGACCTGGTAAACAGAATAGATATACGTGTTTAATTTAAAATCAGGAGTAAAGGTCAAACCCAGGAGCTTGTCAAAACATGGAGCCTTCCCAAGATGAGAGCCATCCATTTCAATTGATGCCGGATGGAGATCAGAACGTTGATGATGTAAATAGAGAAGCTTGGTTTTAGAGGCAGTAAAAGTAACCAGCCACCCCTTTCTTCAAAATACCACGCGCAAAAGATCAGAGGGGAAAGAATCAGGGAGATTTTTGTAATTTACGGACTTTAATGCGTTGCGATAGATGGTCGTGTCATCAGCATAGATGTCAACGAATGATTTAAGAATGTTTTTTGGGAGATCATTGATGTAGATCACGAAGAGAGTTGGGCCAAAGATGGACCCCTGAGGGACAGCAGCATTGACACTGTGGGTCTCTGATTTCTGCCCATCAACCACTACTCTTATGAGCCTATCAGAGAGAAATGGTTTAATAATTGAAAAATATTCCAGCTATATGGCTGTATATCTTGTTAACTAGACACTTATGTCATACCTCATCAAAGGCGGTTGATATGTCAAGAGCAATTGCCCTAAAAAGGAATCCTTTGTCAAAAGATTCACTTATACTATGAGAATACAGCGTTAGCACATCTGTTGTTGATCTAGCAGAACGGAAACCGTATTGCATGCCATTAAGAAGGTTATTTATTGCATGCCATTAAGAAGGTTATTTCTGCTGAGGTGGTTGATTATTTAATATGGATTACAGCAGCTTACTCATGACACACGTGAGACTAATTGGACTGTACTGAGAGGGAGATTACTTATAACCAGAATTCTTTAATAAAGGCATACTGATGAGGTAATCCAGGGTGTTGGGAGCCATTCCTCCGTAAGGCAACGTTTAAACAGTTTTGTAAGTATGGGGACGAGTACTGGTTGAAGCTTTTTCTACACTATAATTGGAATGCCGTCTAGGCCAGTGGTTTACTGTAATCAAGGTTCTTGATTAGTTTGGCGACCTCACGCGCAGATATTTGTATGCTGCATAGTGTGTTGTCTGTTATAGGTGGAAGTACGAGGAGGTGATGGCCTTCGTCGCATGGAGTAGACTTAGCTCCAAAGTTCTTGGCAAATAGTATGGCTTTGTCTGATGCGTAAGAGAATACCTCAGGTCCATTGATGATGTTTGGGATAGAACGTGCACTTCTGCTCTGGATCCTGTTTGCTATTTGCCAAAACTGGTGGGAACCAATCCGCTGCTAAGCTACCTTAGATTTAACGGACTGAGCATATAGCTCTCTTGCATTTTATTACTCTTTTACAGTTGTTACTATCCGTCCTGAAAGCAGCTTTAGTCTCAGTACATCTATTAGGCTGGTAGCTATGGAAAAAGTGGTTCCTCCTGTGGGATGTAAGCAGCGCATTCTGGGGAGAACCATGGCTGGCTTTTAGGTTTTTTGTTGGAATTTTTGGATGGTATTAATCGGAATATGCCTACAATTAACCATTCGGTCCGGTCTGACATTATAGAGGACACATCCTTTTTAAACATGGAATGCCGGGTTTGATCATATATGAGTGTACGGAAGCTATCCCAGTCAGCCATAAAGTACTGATATACAGTACGGTGGAGAGATACGTCTGAAGACATATTACATTTATTTTTTATCTTAACTGATACATTGAGTGGTCGGAGGATCCCAGGAGATATAGAACGGAAAATTAACATAGCTCAGGCGAAGTTGAGAGAAAATAGTCTAGAAGGCTTGCACACTGACCGGTAGTATCGGACACACGGGTGGAATTGTGAATAAACAAAGGGAGGTCATAGGCAAGAAAAATCATGATAGGACATGGGTCAGCCATTCCACATTATGGGCATTTACGTCATCACAGATGTGAATGTTAGCCGAACGAAGAGCAGCCAGGATGTTGTCAATTTTCTCAAATATATTCTTAAAGATAGTAACCCTGCTGTTGCGGGGCGATAGAGGGCAAATATAAATGCGGTGATGTAAGCTAGTGCAATCCAGAAGCACATATAAGGTAAATTAACGTATTATCGGTAGATATCCTTACTACAAGGAAACCCATCTTTAATGTAGGCACATATTTCATTCCTATGGCGATCGTGGGGGTCAGATGTTTATGTTAAGTCAGAGTATCTGTTAATCAAGAACTCATCTGGTGAATTGGTCGGTCCTATGCCAGTTTCAATTAGAAAGAATATGTCCGGTTTCGTTTCCTGTAATTGGGTTTCAACCGCTGGAATGTTGGAACGTAGATCCCTTATGCTGGATAAGAAGAGATGGTAGTAGGGGTCTACGTTGGAGGATAGGGTTCTTGGTTTATTACTGTTTTAGGAGATATTTCATGTGGTGGTTTTGGGATTTGTGAAACAGGTCGACAGCCTTGGTTAGGGCACGACAGAGAGGGAAAGTAAGAGAGAAAAGACTGAAATATTTCTTTGTAGCACATGATAAGGTAAAGCCGTAAAATTACCTACTAGTATGGCATCGGGAGCCTCCACCTGACACTGCAGCATGGTCTAGAATCCATTCACCAAATGGCAATACAACATGGTCAATACTTTCACCCTGCTGATAGAACACTCTCTCTAGTTGTTAATCGAAGGTTCGGGTCCTTGACTATCAGGCGATTAACATCAGCCCAGATGAAACGTTTACCTCAAGCACCCTTTCTAGTGGTGTGGCCACAAGGATAGACATAGAAACAGAGAATTTCCGACCTCTAAGGCTACTGTTCACGAAGTAATTCCGACCTGGAAAGCAACTTTTTCTTCACCCTTTGTCCGAAAAATCACTCATTGGAAATGAGGAATAACAGACAAAAAAAAAAGAAGAAGCGAGAATTTCCGGACCTACCGATAACACATCCTCAGTGTCTTTACTACTCTGCTTTCATTATTTAAAAAAAAACACATTTTTTTCCAAATAAAAGTTTTGTTTTCCTAAAAATGGCTATAGATGATTCGCATTATACACATAATGATGCATTTATAGGCTGAATTATCGCGCTAAACTCTACGGACTTCATACATTCATATTTATATATATTTAATGCATGTCATTTGACACTAATCAAAAATATAACTCATACTTTTCTATTTTCACCTAACACATGATTCTCCATGAATCAGTATGTAACTGGTCGTCTAATGAAAGTATAACAATTCCAGAATTTAATGTCGAAATGTATAAAACAAAATTTAAAAATATATTTAGTTTAAAGCTATGTACAGAAACACATTTATCTACGTACCAAGCACCTGTCAAATCATTAAATACTATACTTTATTACATAGTTTGTTTGTTTTTTATTCTGTGATCACATTTCGTGCACTTTCTATCACTTAGTAATTTTATTTCTTCAAGTTCCGGTGCCATTTCCTGTTCTAAAATAACGGCAAAATCAATCGTTAATCATCCTTGTTGTCCCTGCAGAATTGTATATTCTTCATAAAGAAATCAGTCCAAGTGAATATAATTAAACGGTTTTGAGTCTTAACACGTGGTCTATCGATCTAGACACCGACTAAGAATAATGAATGCGTTTCATTTCACAAAAAAATATAGGGATTTTTTTTGTTCGAAATTATTTCTTTTCTTTATAATTATTTTTTTCGTTTTTCTGGTTCTTACTTATATCCTTTGAATTTTGTTTAAAAAATGATTTCTCCTTCAAACATTAGATTACTATTCGCCGAAGTTGTTCCATGAAATTAATGATAGTTAAATTAATCACACCGTATTTAATTTTCCTCATGGTATTAATTACCATAAACTTGTTATTGTTATATAGAGAAAACAGTATCTTATACTGCGTCAGCTATACTATCTCTGTTTATAAATATGAGACTGTAAATAACTATTATTGTATTATAGTTTTATGCTGAAATTTTAGGGTGGTATGTAATATGTACGCATTGTATTGACAATTTTCTGAGAGGTTGTAGTGTACAATGTTTTCTGGTCTCATAAGACTTTCTTCCAAAAATTACTTAGAATCTTGAATGTTTTGATGGGCTTGTGTTTGTGGCAAAGCATTAATTTCTTCTACTGTCTATTTTTAATATATATTTATACACCATAACACCGTTATACAATGGTTTATCAATATAATCATTGTGCGTTTTGTTTGTCGTAGTATTATTTCCTACGTGAAACACTTTTTTTATGGTGGCAATATGTCCATTCGATAAAATAAATTCCTCCAAAATTCAAATGTCTTTATTATATAGATTAATCGGACTACTGTTCCTATTTTAATTGCCATTTTCAATAGGCATTGGTTTACGTAACCTACGACCTTCTTCGATTGTATTTTTTCGAACAAAGGCATGTTTATGTCGAATTCTCAAAGTTAGGTTGAATTTCGACATTTTCAGTAGGGCTAGCGCAACTAGGGCATGCTACTCCGGTACGTAAATTAAAAGTACCATTCTGAATTCTGCCTGGACTCCCGAGATCAATAGAGCAATTCCCGATTTCGAAAAAAGAACGCATAGAATGTGTCTGAGATACATTGAATAAAACGTTGAAAAATTACACTTAAGATAAGAACAGTAGTCCGATGAATCTATATAATGTGTATAGCCAATCAGCATCTAAAAAATTCAGAAAGGTAATATATATATATATATATATATATATATATATATATATATATATATATATATATATATATATATATATATATATAATTTAAAGAGGGTTTAGAGCAATTTTCTTTACGGGAGAATGTATTTTACTGTTATAGTAAAAATACTAATTAAATTAAAATACAGGAAAAATAATGCTCGTTGTAAAGCCGATGTATCAATGCTGACTAGTCTAATATCCTAGAACCATTTTAATATTTGGAAAGATGATTGATAATTTATAATTCAAAATTAAAAGTAAAAATTAAAAATCCGTTTCATAAGAAAGAACACAATAAAGCCAATTTCGGAAACGATGTGTTTTATTGTGACAGACATTGAGTGAAGGGCAATTATTTTAGCATATAGTTTTTTTTTTAAAAAGTCTCCTCATCGGAAAAATATTGGGTGTTTTTTTTTTTTTAAATAAAAGGTACCATAAATAAACCTAGCATTTAAGTAGTGCAGATGAATCTGTAAAATATTAAAATATAAAGAAAAATAGTTAATTAATGATGTAGATTAGTAGAGTAATATTGGTTAATAATAAAATTTAGAATAAAATTATATATATATATATATATATATATATATGCTTTCCGTCCAAATAAGATGAACAGACGGCAATATACGAAAAATATATAGACAACACCGACTTTCAAAGGATTTAAAAAAGAAATTGCGAAAATGTACATTAAAATTGGATATGTGTTTTATAGGGAGATGATAAAGAATGCTAGCAGAATATCAAAATTAATATATTAAGAATTCTTTTACAAAAACAATAATACAAAAATATAAACGTTGAAACTTTTTCAAGATTAATAACCTAGAAACAATATTTATATATATATATACATACACACACATAAATATATATATATATATATATATATATATATATATATATATATATATATATATACATACAAAAATTCATTTGCAATTAATAAAAATCTGAAGCAGTGCTCAATACTATTACAGAGCAGCACAATTTATATTTTTTATTACAGTTTTATTTGGTAACTTTCACGAACTTATAATTAAGTCAAATTGTACAGAAATATTTATTATAAGTAGGGAAAAAATTTGGAAGTACAAGAATTCCAATAAATTACAATACTCAAGTTTAAAGTCATTGAGAGGTGATAAATGGCGAGGGGAGCTTCAAAATATGAAATTAGATAGGTAGTAATAGAGAAAGAGGGGGAGACTGAGAAGAGTAAAAAAGAACGTGGGTAAGAACAAAATACAGGAAGAAATACATAAATATGAAATAAAATGAACAGAAAAAGGGGAAAAGTTTTTTCGTTCTTAATGGAAAAATTGTTATCACCAATTTTAATGATAAATAGCTAAATAGAAAACATGAACATACTATTAATTGGCGGCACTACAAATCCCAATTTTTTAGCAGTTTTGCACCGTATATCGGATCTATCCCATATAAACTCCCAAATATTAAATGTTATATATATATATATATATATATATATATATATATATATATATATATATATATATATATATATGTATATATATATATATATATATATATATATATATTTAGGAATACAATTTAACCTGCATCTGTCTACTCTCATTTAATAATTAATCTTTAAGTATATATTTTATTTTATTTTATGTTTTATTGATCTTTTAAAAATTTTACTATTTATTTGTGAATGTAATTTTATTATTATTAGTAGTAGTAATATTAGTATCAATATTATTATTAATATTATTATTTTATTTATATATATACCTTTTTATAGCACCCTTTTTGCATACGCATTTTGATAATTTTATATTTTACATTTAAATACATTACATCCCTTCATATACCGCATTTTATTCATTGATTCATCTACCCATTTACTGACTTACTGAGCTAATTTTAAATTATAAATCGACGCATTCATTCCCTTTTTAAATAAATGAATGAAAGTTGAATGTTAACTTCTCATTAGACGCGTATATTAGTCATTACAAATAACGAAAATTCTCAAATTGTAGTACTAACTAATATGTCGATCCCTCCATGTCCTTTATTCACCGGCGACCCACACCCTGCTCTCTATGTTTCTATCTCCTTGACTTCCTTGACAATTTTACGCCGCTATCAAAATACACTGCTTATCACTTTAACTTTACTTTCTAATTTTCATCTATTTATTTCTTCTACGACTTCCATCAAAACGTTTTACTTCTCTGTTTTGAACCTTCTCTCTATTCACCTGTTTAGATTTGTGTATGTTTTTTTTTTATATTTTAAATCCTAAATCATTTATAACTGAGTGCAGCTGCTGTATTTTATTGGGGTTTTGTACTTTCGCTAAGGTTTTTCCTATTATTATAATATTTTTGTGAAGTCTGATGAAATTATTTAATCGTTAGCAGGATTAAATAATCGAAATATGTGTAACTGAGCAGATAAAACGAAACGTAAACAAAAAAGAATCCTATGGTTTTAAAAGCCTTTAAAATTCGAAACAGTAGACCTTTTGATAAATTTTGAAAAACCTAGAAATCCACAATCAACCTAACAATTTCCAACGGAAACTACACAAAATCGTTAGAAACATAAACAACTCTAATAAAATCTTTGTAAAAGCAGATAAAACCAGAAACTTTTACTAAATAAATAAGCAAAAATATAACAAACTAATCACAGAAAACATTACAAAAAACTACAAAAAACTACAGACAAACGAGTGCGACTACATAGATATAATAAATACTGAAAGTAAACAAATTACCGATAAACTAAAAATTAGCGATAAAGTTGGCAAATTGAAACCTAGAGAGTCATACATTCTGCTTAAAGACCACAAATGGGACTTTAATAATAATCCCAGCACCCGCCTGATAAACCCAACTAAACCAGAAATAGGTAAAATAGGCAAAACTATACTTTCTAGAGTAAACAAACAAATCAAACAGGACCTAGAACAAAACCAGTTGACAAATACTACCGAAGCAATCACCTAGTTTAAAAATATAGAAAAGAAAGATAAATGTACGTTCATACAGTTTGACATCATAGACTGTTATCCCTCGATATCCGAAGAACTTTTTAACATTGCCCTAGAATTTGCATAGGCATACCCTGATATATCCTCAGAAGAAATCAACATCATAAAAAAATGTAGAAAATCAGTTCTAATAAATAACAATAACCAATGGATAAAAACTAAAATGAAAAATTCGTTCGATTTGCGGATGGGTTCCAGAGACTCTGCAGAGGCATCAGATCTTGTGGGATTATTCATTCTATATACCCTCACAAGCATATTCGATACTACGGATATCGGCCTATATAGAGATGACCGACTAGCTATAATAAAAAAAAAAACTCCAACAAAGTCAAGGGAGAAAACTTTAAGAAAATCGTACAAAAAGAAATGAAAAAAATAGGCTTAAAAGCGGACGTATCAGCTAACATAAAAATAACAAACTTCCTGGACGTCACGTTAAACTTAGATAAGGCTGTCTACTTTTAGCGATATATTTTTAGGAAGTTGGTTGTATTTAAATCTGCTACCGCATGGTGATATATAAACCAGACCATTCTTTCAAGTTTTCTGCATCTTTTTCTTAAACATTTAAACATTATATTTTAAGGTGCATGAAATTCATCCATGTTTTTTATATACACACGTAAAAAATAATGAAATTTTATAGCATATTAAAAATATTATGTATGTATATATATATATATATATATATATATATATATATATATATATATATATATATATATATATATATATACTGGAACCGAAGTTGGCCTGTATCGAAAGTGGTAAGAAATCAGCCACTTGTCAACACTGTTATTGTCATTGAAATGAGTTAATTCACACATTTTAACATCAATTTGACTGAAAGCAAGTTCTAATCAAGTCGCTTCGCAATGTCAAAAGAAGAAGCACACTTAATTAATACCAACTACATTGTGGTCAATATTACACTCTATCCAATGTATTTTTCATTTTATTTACTAATTCTTAAATAATGGCTTGGATAAACGTTCAATGGTACTTTAATAACCGAAACATTCATTTTTGAACCCTCTGTATTTTACAGTTTCTTTTATGAAATCATAAATATTTTAATAAAATATTAAATTACAACTGTGAATCTCTATTGTTCAAGTGTGCGCTAAACATAAATAGTTATGAAAACACGTCCATCTACGTTGCAACTAACACCATACTTATTGTATACACTTAGCTGGTGAGGTGATAAATCTTCTTGCAATTGAAATGTTGTGTTTTATAGATGCTTAATTTGTTAAAATCATTCTTCACTAGCAAAGACCATATGTGGGGTTGCCCCCACATATCTGACCTTGGTCACTGAAGGGGCAACCCTTCATACCAACAGTTTCTAATCCAGCTCCCATTTCCCACCTCTCGGGAGCTGGTACCCCCTTTCCCCCCTCCCCCATCTCCACATTAAAAAAACGGCCTTGTGCCTAATTTGCTCAGTGGGGAAGCAAATAAATATCCCCGGCCTTTGCGGCCCGGGCGACAAGATCAAAGTGTAGTATCTGTCCCGACGGATACTGCAAGCAAAGACCATATGTGGGGGTAACCCCACATATCTACTTTGGTCAATGTAGGTGCAACCCTTCATACCAACAGTTCCTATCAAACTCATATTTCCCACCCATCGGGAGCTGGTCCCCCATTTCCCTCCACCCTCCATCTCTCTCCACATTAAAAAATGGCCTTTTGCCTAATTTGCTAAGTGGGGAAGCAAATAAATACAAACTGTGGGATATGTATAATATATCCACCAGTCCACTACACTTTACCGTAAAATTCGACTTAAACAATTGTTGACGAATTACCTCCTTTGAATCGATATTGTCTGCCTATGACAATTGAAGCGAAAACCTTATTAGGTATAAATGCTAAAACATTTTAATACCGCTGGCTAATTGTTAATTAAAGTAAGTTATTCCGAACTTTGATCTAACATTTTAATTTAAAAAAAAGCTTAACATTTTATTGTATCTTGTTTTTATGTAAAGAAAATGTAAGCATCATGCTGAAATAATAAAAATGCCATTCTTTATAAGGGGAGAGGGTTTGACCATTGTAAACCTTCACCTAAAAAAACATTTAATGAAAAAACTGTTTAAAATGTTCTTGTATCTTATTTATAATTTTTGTTAAATAAGAAAAATCAATAAACTTTGATAACACTATTGTAAGAATCATGCTGAAAGCCATTCTAAATATGGGGAGGGGGTTAACTATTCTGAAACTTTACCTAACAATGTAAAAAAAATAAGGGAAAAATATATGTATGAACAATAAATATTTTTTCAGTTAAATAAATTGATAAAGCTGTTGTAGATTCCTAGGACTTCCTGTATAAATTATACTTCCTGTATAAATTATACTGTAAATCTGTAAATAAGGAATAAATATTTATTTAAACCATAATTATTGAAACAGTATTTTACTGCATAAAAAAAACGGTTAAGGGGAGAAGGATTAACTATTTTGAACCTTCACCTAAATAGCGATTTAATGAAACAAAATGTAATGGTCTTGTATCTTTTTTTTTTAATTTGTTTAAAATAAAAAATAAAAAACTTTGATACCGCTATTGTAAGAATCATGCCGAAAGCCATTCTTAATATGGCGAGGGGGGTTAACTATTTTGAAACTTCACTTAACAATGTAATAAAAATAATGGAAAAATATATGTATGAACAATAAATATTTCTTCAGTTAAATAAAATATACTGAAAATATTTAAATAGGAAATAAATCAGTGGTTTATTTCATATTAAAAAAAAATTGTTGTGTCCCTGTCGGTGGGCATTAGAAGATGATGAATACCTGTAAAAGAAGAAAAATAAAACAGATAAAACATAAACAATAACTATGTAAACAACGTGAAGATGTATACATGTTACAAAATTACTCGATTCGGCATTAAATAACACGAAAAAGGATTGATATGCCGTAAAAACAAAACAAAAACAAATCAGAACAAGACGTAAAATATGTTTTGACTCTGTGTTACTGTTACACATTTGCGAATGGTGTCTTTGGTTATGTATTTAATAAAGTCATTCTTGACTTTTGTAACATTTATTTCGAAACATATGTTTTGTTATATAAGGCTTACTCAAAAGTAAATAAAAAAGTTACACAGTAAAAAAAAAACAAGAAAAGAAAAACGAACTCGTAACGTTAAATGTAAAAAAAATATATTTATTACTGAATAAAATAAAATAAGCGTTCCGTATTCACTACTATAGTAAACAGAACACATCGTTAAAAATGTAAGTAAAATACTATTTAAACTGTGGAACGATACCTTGTATGCATAATTGTCTTTAAAATAGTACAGAACCATAAACAGACAGTTCATATATATTTTTTGTTATTGTTATTGTTCGGGAAGTTTTGGAAAATAAAAGGGGTTAATGATTTTTTAACTAATAAAGAGTGAACAATAAAGGGAGATAATTCACATTAATAAATGTTTGCGATGATGATGACGCGTTTCATTAATTAATGTTTGCGATGATGATGACGTGACACCGTACGGACAAGCCAATTAATATATAGATTCTTTAATCGTTTTCCTTCGATCCGATTATCGACTGTTTATACGTATTTTAGAAATTCTCATAAACCCTTTTCTGGGCACACTTCTTTATTTAGTGTTGACATGATTAGTTTTGGCATTTGCTTTTGTTTAATGCAGTGAAAATAACAGTTAAACTACACGTTTGGATATCGCGATTGTTGTTATCATAAGATAAGTAAGAATAGATCATTTTAAGCGTCGTTATTGACAATTAAAAATCTAATGCTTAAGTGATTGCTTTTGACTTGGTGTTTTTCTAGATTTTCATTCTAATAATTCGCCATCAAAACTCATTCGGAATTATTATTATTTTTGAAAACATGATCAAAGGACTCGGCACATAACGTCGGATTTCGTATCGATCGAACATGATTTTTGCGATGGAATAACTAACGATATGACAATTGAGAACACTAAAACTTAACATCAAACGAAAAGTTGCGAATAAACGCTGAAGATATTGAGTAAATTAAAGTTTTAATTCTAAAGGGTACCCTCTCTAAAACACATTGATAGATATATGTATATATATATATACATATATATACATATATATATAGATATATATATATATATGCATATATACATATATATGCATATATATATATATATATATATATATATATATATATATATATATATATATATATATATATACAAACAATATAATAGAACAACAACAGTATGAAATGAAGACACAAAACCCTATATTGGTAGATATATGATTGATCATTTATTAAATAATGGAATACAGGCAACATTTTGGGGATAGAAAAGACTATGACAGGGCGTTTCGAAGCATAATGCTTCTCGTCAGGTGAGTAAAAAAAAGGTGCTAGGTAGCATCAGAAGAGTAGAGACGGTGGGAGGTAGAATTTATGGAATTTAATTTTCTCTTTTCTTCTACATTAAGCTATATATATATATATATATATATATATATATATATATACACATACACATATATATATATATGTATATATATATATATATATATATATATATATATATATATATATATATATATATATATATACGGAAGTGTATGCTTCTTATTTACCTAATATCTAAGAAACCTACTGCAGGATTTTTTCGATTATTTATAGCATGTTCATTGTACCTAGGCGTGTTTTATATGTCACTTTTTTTAAATAATGTTCTATTTAATGTATTTTCGATAAAGTAGGTCGTTTTATTTGTAATAATGTTACCGTATATATTATGGAGAATTATCTACGCCGGTGATTAACCAGTCTCGTTACACCGATTATTCCCTCACAAAATATGAAGTGTCGGCTGAATATGCTCAGACGAATTTTCACGATAATAAATTACTGCAGATACCGTGCATTAAAACGTTTAATGTTATGTTTATTTTCTTCATAAATGTATCGTGTATGAATCTTTGTTGAATAAACTTGTTCAAAAAATCAGTACTAAAAACATTTGGTTACTCTATATGTCAGTGTTGCCTCGATTTTAGCCGGACAATAACCACCAACCGAGTTTTGCCGAGTTTGACCTAACAGGTTGATGAGCTAATCAAAACGCAGCGCTTAATTGCAACGGATTTTAGATAACTATTGGAACAAATATCCTGGACATTATGAACTTACTGAATGCTTTATACTTTCTCTTCCCAACAAAAACAATAAAAATATCTGTAACAGACATACTTTAAAACATACTTGAAAAAATCAATCTTATTTCCTGTTTTCTTGGCAAACAGAAATGAATCCAAAAATGAAAAAACAAAAAGTTCTTTCAACTTTTTCAAAATCATTTCTTTAAACTTCTTTGACCTCCTAATTTTCTTCTTCTAAATTCCTTACAGTTAATATTTAAAACTGAATAAATACATCACATTACGATTGGGCGATTTTTGTTTTCTACATGTTACATGTATCAATTTTGGTATTGTCTTTTATGTGGCGTTCTCGTGATTAATTCGGCGAAGCACACCAAAATCTGGCTGTTGAGGTCATATTCCAATTAGAACCGAGCGAACGGTAACATACGCCTGGTTTAGAATATGCACCAGTATCGACAGTTAATGTGAAAATCGTTAAAAATTTAACCGACGAAAAAGGTACCTGTACAACACCATTATACTTTTTCCTTTTTCAATGTTTCCAATTTATCGAAGGAAAAATAAACAACAAAAACATAAAACAAAAAATATTAAATGATTTTAGGGGGTTTGCCCGTTTTTTAATGCAAACCTTCTGTTAAATGCATACCCTATATTCGAACGACTCGTTGGATACATGGAATCTATTTATCGAAGAGTCTTTTTAATTGTTGGTCAGTGTTTGTTGATTGTGGCTAATTCCTTTTAAGTCGCTTTAATTTGGTTAATGAGTTTTGAAATTTATAACCATACAACGTATTTTTACAGTTTAACTACTAAGCTATAAAAAATGTCGCCGTGAAACTATTTCAATCTTCTATTCTTACTCACTATATTTATATTGAATTTTGCTCTGTTATATATTTGCATAATCTAGTAAATTATTGTTTAATCAATAATAGACTACTCAAATATTGAGAAATACGAAAAGAACGTCTAACCTATACGCAATGATTCGGTTTTAAATTTCCGTTATGTGGTTCCATAAAAAGGGAGGTCTATTAATTTAAAGCACCCTCTGGAACTAATTTCATATGACTTTTCTTGCATTTTTTATGAGATACTCAAGAAGATTAGATTCCAATCGCATATACTCCGCTCAAACAATATATGAGGGGTGTTAATTGTACATGTCGGCCTATAAAAAATGTGCGTCTCATTTTACTGTAGTGAAATCCAACAGCTGAAAAGTTGATTTCCAATTCTAAAACAATGATAACTATTTACATTTTTGTCTATTCCAACAATATGTCAACTCCCCAATTGGCATGTGAAAATTAGTTAAGCATTCTGGAATATCGTAATAGAATGCGCAGGTTTAAATAAAGTATATATTAATACAATATGTTTACATAAAGTACATGGAAAACGTAACTGTATTTGGAAAAACAAATCGCAAATATGTTTTAAAAATATATTTTAAAAGTATCTTAGTTTTTGTCAAAATATATAAGTAAACAGTTTTGAAGAATAGCGTAAGTAGTGTGTCCGTTGTATGCTTCAATACCTCAATTGACAAACTTGTTGGCGTGTTTGAAATTCATGCACTTTTAAACAGGTTTTAGACTTACCTACGCTACAGTCCGTATCTAAATTTCATAATATAGAGAATCAATTATTGATTACAAAATTGTTTTTACCGACATTTTTAAGTCTGTGCAGTAGTTTTTTTTTTCATTTTAATTTCCTGGCTTATCCTCGAAATTGCGCTCACGTTAACTTTTTTGGCTGTTGGGCTAAATTGTAAATTAGGTTCACTCCCACAATTTTCTTTATAAGTTTCGACGATGCTCTCGGCTACAAGTATTTAGAGTGATATAAAACCTGTATTATGCAGTGCAATTCATTGACTGCCAGATTTCTATGAAGCTCGATAAACAAGTCTACTTATCTATTAACGACAGTGCCTTTGTTAACGAGCATCTCTCCCCCCTCTCTGGCTTTCTTACTCTTTCTATTTTCTCTCTCTGTGTCTCTATAAGAGAATAGAGACGGAGAGAGGGAGAGAGAGAGAGAGAGAGGTGAGTAAACGTGGAGGTAGACACGTTTACCAGAACCAAAGGTCAGCTGACCAAATTACGTATGTGTGACGTGGTTGGCTAGATCTGAGAGATTTGATTTGAGCTTTGAAGAAGACGGACGTTTTTCCGTGGTCTCCCCCCTCTTAACTGGGGAGGGGGGAGACGAACGCTGACGTGTGTGAAGAAGAACCACACAAGAAGATTTCACTTCCACCGGCTGCAGGACCTCTGGGGAAAGTGAAATACAATCTATAAACCCATTCATCGTCTTGGAGTGATAAATCTTCGTCAAACAGGTATCAAGTCTCCCTCCAGGATGAGAAATTCCCAGATGGTCCAACAGCGAGAAGAAGCAGAGGTAGGTTCAGAAATTACATGTCACACACACGAATTCCCTTTATGACACCATTCCCTTTATGATACAAAACGAATTTCCTTTATGACACCCCGCTATATAACACCTTTCTTCAATGTTTTTTTAGCATTGGCGGGTTGGTATTCTGAAAATGATTATCACGGTGTAATCTGGTGAAATTGTCCTCCCTCAAAATGCTTGTCTACTCTGAAAGCTGTTATTTATTTTTGGATGCTGGACATGTCTATTTCGAAGGGCGTTCTATACATGGGGAATTTGGATGGCTCTTCCTAACGTCGTTCTTAACATGACAACACTCAAGAAAGTGAAGTAAATCATTTTTGTTAGTTTTAAACGTTAAAAAGAAACTGGAATTTAATGTAATAGTATTAGTTGAAGAGTTAATAAATAAATAAAAACGGAAACAGTTAAGACTGTTGGCATTTAGATCCCAACAAACAATACATACACAACGAGAATCCCTAATGTATCATTTTGGTTTTAGTTATTACTAGCGGGGGGGGCGTTGCCCACGTGTTTACGGGTGTGTATGTAGGGGGGATAACTTCTAAAAAATCGGAAAAACACAAACAAAAAAAAAACAGCCAACGAACGAAAAACGTTTTTTAAAAAATCGGAAAAACAACCCCCCTCCCCCCAAAAAGACGGCGATAACCGGGTGCTTGGAGGTGTGTATGTAAAAGGGGAGGCAAAGAATAAGCGAATTAAAAACCCTGTTTAAACTTTTTTTTTTAATCGGAAAAAAAATAAATAAAACAGCGAACGGACGTAAAACTTCTTTAAAACAATCGGATGAACAAAAACCCCAAAAAAAGGAAAAAAAAAACAACAAAAAAAAAGAACAGCGAAACGCGAACAAAAATTGTATAAATAACCTCATGTCAATATTAAATGTTTAAAAATCGAGAAAAATGTATATCTGATAACTGGGGTCGAACCTGAAATATTTAGATAACGACGCTGTAACATAACCCATCGCGCTATAAACGCGTGGATAAAAGTTGGTTGGTTTTTACAAGATTCAAAATGTACAACGTCTTTTGCGCGTAATGACGCATGCATAAAGCAATCCTGTCATGAAGATATCATTCCCCCCTCCTTGTAAAAAAGAGAGCCGTTAAGGATGAAGGAATGAATGTTTTTGCCCAATTTTCCGATATTTACCGTCCAAAATGTGGAACTTGTGAAAATCCGTGGCCGTGTCGAAAGTTTTGGCAGGCATACAAACACACATCCTCACACACATTTTGTCCTTTTATATATATATATATATATATATATATATATATATATATATATATATATAGATAGATAGATAGATAGATAGATAGATAGATAGATAGATTATTATTCTAATGTACCTTTTTTCTAATTTTATTAATTCATACTCATTTACGTATACCCTGAATTGCTTCTTCTTAATTCACACAGTAACTGCATTTTATAACTCTAAACTAGCTTTAATCGTCAGTGAAATTTATATTATTTTATTTCTGCCAGACGCCTGAATGTCCACAATTGTACAGGGACGTCATTAGTGTAATAATAATTTAAGTTTTTAAATTTTGTTTATGTTGTATGATTTAAAAATACTTTTCTTTATACTGGCGTTTGATAATTAGCTCTTGCAGTTCAATAAATGTTTGTATATTTGAAAGTAGGGTAGCTAATTATCCATATAAAATTAATTTACACGGTCAGTCTAGGTTCTACATGTTCTCACTTTCTGTGCTATTGTTATCTTGACTATCGACGAACGCCCACTTTCCTAGATGTTCTATACTTTTTTTTTAATATATATTCAGCGTTTTTCATTTTTTAATATACTTCTAGGATCGTAATACTCATTTAATCACCTAACGACCCTAATCACACGCAGTATTTTCTGTTATTAAAGTTTGACTTTGCTAAGTTTTTTTAGCCCAATATAAAATGCGTGCGATCAAGCATGTATTTTGAAACGGTCAGACTTTTATGCTCTCTGTTAATCTGTCTTATTTTTATTTCTAATAGAATGATATTTATTATTAAAACGCTTTCTAATACTCATAATTTTTCTCTTTTTAGTGTAAACTTGTGTTATTATGTTGGTAAATTTTTGGTGTCAATTTGTGTTATTTTGTTGTTAACTTTTTTGTGTAAATCGGTTTATTATGCTGGTAAATTTTATTGAGAATTGGTGTTATTTGTGTTGGTAACTGTTTGGATTAAATTGGTGTTATTATGTTGGTAACTTTTTGGTGTAAATTTATGTTATTACTAGCGAGGGGTACCCGGCGTTGCCCGGGTGTTTTTCAGTGTGTGTGGTCGGGCGGGTGTGGGGGTGTTGAATAAACAGAAAAACGAACGTTAAAAAACCCTGCTTAGCGAGGGGGGGGGATCCGGCGTTGCCTGAGTGTTTGAACGTGCGTGTAGTTGTTAATGAAAAGCTAAGAATAAGCGAAGTAACAAAAGCGGGGCTACCCGAGTGGGGGGGGTGATCAAAACATCGAAAAAAACAAAAAACTAACGTAAGGCAAACGAACGATGTTAAATGTAAACATCGAAAAAACAAAAAAAGAAAACAGAAAAATGAACGTTAAAACAAAAAAATCACGTGAATAATAGCTTAAATAAGCCTGTTTCGGTGTTACAATTTAAAAAATCGGTGGGCACCCGGGCGTTTTTGGGTGTGTGTGGTCGATCGGGTGTGTTAATGAAAACCTAAGAATAAGCGAAGTACATTAGAGGACGGTTTTTGTTGTCCCCTCTGTCGAAAATTGCCGATTACGGTGTGAATAAAATTAATGTTTTTGACCAATTTTTCGATATTTTTCGTGCGCAGGATGGAGCTTCAATATTATAGCGAGTTTGTTACTTTTTTTCTGTCTGTCGAAAGATTTTAGCAGACACACAAGCATACACACATACACACATACATACATGTATGCATAAATTTTCGCTTTTATATATATAGATTAGTAAATTTTTGGTTTAAATTGGTGTTATTATGTTGAAAACATTTTGGGTGTAAAATTCTGTCATTATGCTAGTAAATTTTTGTTTAAATTGGTATGATTATGTTGGTTATTTTGGGTGTAAATTATTGTTATTACGTTGGTAACTTTTTTATCGATTTTGTATATTTTTCTATTAAGGCTCCCATTTGATATTTTTTTATTGTGTAATATATTTATAATTTCTAGGTTTGCAAATTAGCTATAGTAAAGCTTTAGACTATACTTATTAAATATTTTGTGCAACTAAATTTTCTAGATAAGATGGAGACATCTTTCGCTGATTTTCAATGCATGACTATAATGCGGCATATACATAATAATTTTTCGTTTATCGTCTTTTTTAATTCTGTACTTACTCTCCTATCTATGTGAAAGTACATGTGTTTTTATGTGCCTATGTGGGTAGATGTACGAGTATCCTATTTAAGCCCCGGAATACAAATATCGAAAATTAGCACCAAAGAACAATCAGAAGTCCGTCAACTGATCGATTTTCTGCAGGGGGGGCCCCAAAAGTGACATTTTAGTGTTTAACATTACATATTTTTAAATCGATTTATAACTGCCCCCGAAAATACGGGCGCCAACTCTTCAACATAAAGTATACACGGGGCCCGTTATTTTGAGTCAACTTGTATTTAAAACCCGCTGAGTCATGTAACGTTATTTTGACGTCAGCAAACTCTAATGGTAGTCTTAATTTAAAAATTGTTGTTATCGGTAAAATTAAAATTAAGCCTCACACAAGCTAAAATATGAACTTCTACGCTATGACAACGTTGCCAAAGTTATTAGCACGTTAAAAATATTTAGATTCGATAGTTAAACGCAAAATAACAAACCAAAATGTGAAGTAAAAAAAATACGCTTACAAAAAATATTAATGATCGAAGTTGTTACAAAAACAAAACAGCCAGACGCCATTTCCTTTTTTAGTAACAGTCACAGTAAGCGAGAGAGACGCAAACAGAGAGAGATAGAGAGAGACAGAGAGAGAGAGATAGAAAGAAAAAAACGTTAACTTTTTCACCTCGAAATCGACAATTTTCGACAGGGGATGGGGTCAACAACGCATGCGCCAGATGACGTCATACCGTAGTGACCTGATTTACTTTAAATAGTTGATAAACCGAACAAATTTCGGATAAGTCGGTTTAACCCATGTAGTTAAGGCCTTGGTGCATTATCTAAATGTTTTGGGTTCGAATCGTGGTGTGAGATGGTTTTGTTTTTTTTTTCGATTTTTTGAAATTTGAATATTGAACCCTGTGTTATTTAAGCCATTTGTCACGTAACATTCGTTTTCCTGGGTTTTTTTTCGCTTATTCTTAGCGACAACCAAAAACACCCGGGTAACCACCTGTTTTTTTTTACTTCGCTTATTCTTCACGACACCCAAAAACACCCGAGTACCCACCGATTTTTAAATTTTTAATATCGAAACAGGCTTGTTGACGCCATTATTCACGTGTTCGTTTTCTGTTTTCATCGTTTGTTTGCCTTACATTAGTTTATTTTGTGTTTTTTTCGATGTTTTGATTACCCACCCCGCTTAACTAAAACGTTGTTTTCTTTTCTTACTTCGCTTATAACAATGCTTACATCGGCACCGTCATCGTCGTAACGGTCGACGACTTTCAAACATCTATCACTTAATCGCTTATAATAATGCTTCATTCTGGCTGGCCGATTTTATTTTCAAACTTCGCCTCAGGGCTTCGGCTTCGGTCCTACCCCTCCCCGGTTTCGTTTTTATTTAACAGCACACACACACACCTACAAACACCCGGACAACGCCGGGTACCTTTCAGTAGTCTATATATATAGAAAAGCGAAAATGTGTGTATGTTTGTGCGTGTGTATGTATGTATGTATGTTTGTGTGTCTGTTAAAAACTTTCGACAGATGAAACAGAAATTCACAAACTTGGTCTCATATAAAAGCCTCACCTTCCGGACGACAAATACCGAAAAATTGACTCAAAGTGACCATCAACTGATCGATTTTTTGAAGGGGGGCCCAAAAGTGACATTTTAATGTTAAACATTACATATTTTAAAATCGATGTATAACTGCCCCCAAAAATACGGGCGCAAACTCTTCTACATAAAGTATACACGCGGCCGTTTATTTAAGGTCAACTTGTATTTAAAACCCGCTGAGTAATGTCACGTTATTTTGACGTCAGCAAGCTCTAATGGCGGTCTGAATTTACAATTTAAAAAGGTTGTTATCGGTAAAAAATATTAATTAAAGCTAAACTATGAACTCCCACGCTATGGCAACGTTACCACAGTTATTACCACATTCAAAATAGGTAGATACGATAGTAAAACGGAAAATAATAAGCGAAGCATGTGAAGTAAAAAAAAAGTACGCTTACAAAAAATATTAACGAAAGAAGTTTTTAAAAATAAAAACAGCCAGACGCCATTTTCCAGTCTTTAGAGTAAGGAAGACGAAGTGAGAGAGAGACAGTGAGAAAGAGACGCAAACAGAGAGAGAGAGAGAGAGAGAGAGAGAGAGAGATGTCTAGACAGAAAAGGAGAAAACCTTAACTTTTTCACCCCGAAATCGACAGGGGGGAGGGTCAACAACGCATGCGTCAAATGACGTCATGACGTCATAACCTGATTTACTTTAAATAGTTGAAAAACCGAACAAATTCCGGATAAGTCGGTTTAACCCATGTAGTTAAGGCCTTGGTTCATTATCTAAATGTTTTGGGTTCGAATCTTGGTGTGAGATGGGTTTTTTTTTTTTTTCGAGTTTTGAAATTTAAATATTGACCCCTGTGTTATTTAAGCCATTTTTCACGTAACGTTCGTTTTCCTGTTTTTTTTTTACTTCGCTTATTCTTAGCGACACCCGGGTATCCACCGATGTTTTAAATTTTTATAGCGAAACAGGCTTATTTAAGCCATTTTTCACGTGTTCGTTTTCTGTTTTCATTGTTCGTTTGCCTTGCCTTAGATTTGTTTGTGTTTTTGTTTTGATCTTTTGATTACCCCCCCCGCTTAATTAAAACGTTATTTTCTTTTCTTACTTCGCTTATAACAATGCTTCGTCGTAACGCTCGACGACTTTCAAACATCTTTGACTAACTCATTCTGGCTGGCCGATTTTATTTCCAAACTTCGCCTTAGGGCTTCGGGTTCGATACTACCCCCTCACCCCGGTTTCTTTTTTATTTAACACCACACCCACCTACAAACACCCGGCAACGCCGGGTACCCCTGCTTGTATATATATATATATATATATATATATATATATATATATATATATATATAAGCGAAAATGTATGTATGAATGTATGGGTGTATGTCTGTGTGTCTGCTAAAAACTTTCGACAGACACAATAAAAATTACCAAACTTGGTATAATATTAAAGCTCCATTCTTCGCCGGACAAATATCGAAGAATTGCTCAAAAACGTTATTTTTTCATCCCTAAATCGGCACTGTTCTACAGGGGAGTCAGTAAAAACCGTCCTCTCATGACGAGATCGGTTCTACGTATGCGTCAGATGACGTCATTAGTTTACATATTTGAAGAACTGACACAATTTCATGTACGTCGTGTTTGCTGTTGGTTAGAGTGTTGAGTCATTATCTAAATGTTTAGGGTACGAATCGTGGCGTGAGATGTCTAGTTTTTCGATTTTTTTTAAATTTAAATATTGAAGCAGGGTTATTTAAGCCATTTTTCACGTAACGTTCGATTATCTGTTTTTTTTTACTTCGCTTATTCTTAGGTTTTCATTCACCCCCCACGCCGCCCCCCCCAAAAAAAAACACCCGGGTACCCACCGATTTAAAAAAAAATGTTATATAAAAAAGGTTTATTTAAGCCATTTATCACGTGTTTTTTGAATGTTCGTTTTTCTGTTTTTACTTCGCTTATTCTTAGGTTTTCATTAACACCCCCAAACAAACCGACCACACCCACCTCTAAACACTCGGGCAACGCCGGGTAACCCCCCGCTAGTCTATATATACACAAGCTAAAATGTATGCATGTATGTATGTGTGTATGTTTGTGTGTCTGCTTAAAACTTTCGACGTACACGACGAATATTCACAAGCTCCCCGACCACCACACACACCCCAAAACACCCGGGTACCCACCGATTTAAAAAAAAATTTATATCCTAATTTTTTTTCAAGCCATTTATCACGTGTTTTTTTGGGGGGGTGTTTTGATATTTAAGAAGTTTTAACGTTCGTGTTTCTGTATTCTTTTTTGGGTTTTTTTTTCAGATATTTTTACATTTTACATCCTTCGTTTGTCGTACGTTACTTTTTTTTTTGATTACCCCCGTGCAACGCCCAGGTTCCCCCGCTTTATTTTTCAGATAAGTTTTAATGCACGTTTTTTCTGTTTTTACTTCGCTTATTCTAAGGTTTTCATTAACACCCCCAAACAAACCGACCACACACACCACTAAATACTCGGGCAACGCCGGGTACTCCCCGCGCTAGTCTATATATACAAAAGCGAAAATGTATGCATGTATGTATGTGTGTATGTTTGTGTGTCTGCTAAAAACTTTCGACGGAAAAGACGAAAATTCACAAACTCGGTCTCATATCGAAGCCCCATTCTTCGTTCGAGAAATATCGAACAATTGGACGAAAACGGTCAATTTTCGACAAAAACGGTCTTCTCGTGACGACGAGCGGTTCTACGCATGTGCAAGATGACGTCATGACCTGATTTACTTTAAATAGTTGAAAACCTGAACTAACTTAATGTATGTCGCGTTACGTCAGTCTATTAGTGCGCTGGTTCATTATCTAAACGTTTTTGGTTCGAATCGTGATCTGAGATGTCACTTTTTTTCGATTTTTTAAATATGAATATTGAACCAATGTTATTTAAGCCATTTTTCTCGTAAAGTGTGTTTATCTGTGTTTTTTTTACCTTCGCTCATCCATCCTCAACCACACACCCCAAAACCCCCGGGTACCCACCGATTTTTTACATTTCCATATCGAAACAGGCTTATTTTAACCATCTTTCACGTGGTCGTTTTTTTACTGTTTTCATCGTTCGTTTGCCTTACGTTATTTTTTGTGTTTTTTCAATGTTTTCATTATCCTCCCCCGCTTCTTTTTTATTTCGCTTATAACAAACAAACCTGGTCACTGACGTCGTCCTCGTCGTCGTCGTAACGCTCGACGACTTCCGGGCGCTCACCTGTCAATTTGATTCTTACTTAGATCAATTCAAAGATCGTTCACTAACTCATTCTGGCTGGCAGATTTCATTTTAAAAATTTGCCTCAGGGCTTCGCGTCCGATCCTACCCCCCGGTTTCTTTTTTATTTAACACCACATACACCTACAAACACTCGGGCAACGCCGGGTACCCCTGCTAGTATAACTACAGATATAGCTCGACCTTGCTCTGGATATCCTTGTCTTACTAATTACTATTACTACTTACATTTATATACCCGATACATATACATTTAAACCATTTAAGGGAAATAAAAATTGATCCCTCAACATATTTACACATTAAATCCATTTAATTTACAATCGTTATTTTTTCACCACTTCCTTATATCATCTCTATCATCTTTATTTTTAACTCATTCTATTCATATTTTTTCGTTATGTTCATTAATTTTTATTTCATTTTTAGAAATCTAAAATTTTATTTTATAATTTTTTATTTAATTATTTTCTACAAGCCAATATAGCTTCCCCCCATAATGAGAAAGCCAAATGTATTCATATTTTTTCGTTATCTTTATTTTTATTTTTATTTCATATTTAGAAATCTAAAATATTATCTTATTTATTTTTTTATTTTTATTATTTTTCTACAAGCCCATATAGCAACTCCCCCCATAATGAGCATGGCAAATCCATAAAACCCCTTTATATTGAACCAGTAACATGTATTGGAACATATTGTACCATGCGTCTACCTAAACTCCCATTATTTACTATACTCTTTTGTTTATTTATCCTAACTTTACTTTATTTACTTAGTATATATGGACACATATCTATGTATATGCGTGTGTCGATATACGTATGTATATGTTTATGTATATTCATATTAATATATAAGTGTATGAATGTATGTGTGCATGTGTGTCTCTATATGTATGTATATGAAACACTGGTTTGCCCACCACATGTTTTTTGTAAGGAGGATGGCTAATCTCCCAGAAGGATTAAAAACAAGACCTGTTAAAGGGCGAATGAACAATTGTTCGGTGTAAACCGCCAACTTGCACCGTGTATTTTGTGTGTGTGTGTGTGTGTGTGTGTGTGTGTGTGTGTGTGTGTGCAGTGGGCTCCAGTAAGCCGTGGTGAAGGCAACGATTCAAGGAGAAGCAACTCTCTGAATTAAAAAAAAACAGCATACAACGGGAGACCAGTACCCGCATTAAGCTGATCTGCAGTTTTACTTGTTGCTGGGGTATCTTGCTCTTGCTTGTTGCTGGATCGCAACATTTTGAACCTAGATAGACTTAGCTGTCCGTCAAAGCGTAGACTCTGTAACATCATATGTGTATAGATAATCCCTCAGGCATGGGTCTATTAACATGGCCCTGTGGCGATGGAAGCCAATTTTTAGCTAATGTGTCTGAGGGAGTGGCACTCGTCTGACAAGATGTTGAAATCATCATATATACATCATTATCTTACTAAAGCTATGTATCTATACATATACATACATATACATACATATGTATACATATATATATATATATATTTATGTATGTGTATGCGTGTGCATATATGTATGGTATATGTGTGTATGTATATACACACATATATATATATATATATGTATGTATATACATATATATATGCATATAAATATATATATATATATATATACGTGTGTATAGGTATACATGGGCGTGTGCATGTGTGTACATTTGCAGGCATGTATGTTTCCTGGTTGTGTATTCATGTATGAGCGTATGTGGCGGTGTGTATGTATGGTGACATAATTTTTTATATACATATGCATTTATGTATATATGTATGCATATATATATATATATATATATATATATATATATATATATATATATATTCATATGTGTATGTACGTGTGCATATATGCGCGTGTATTTGCATTTGTAGTCACTCTAAAACGATTCATTGGACTACCGTGGCCGCTACGAACGTTCGAAAATGTACTCTTGCCAAAAGGGTGTGACACGTACACTACCCCCCCCGCCACACTATTAATAATGTATTTTACACTTAAAAACTTAATTATTGTCTATCTCTGTCCCGCTTATTTTCTCTTCCCTTCTTTCCTTTTTTTTCTCTCGTATCTCTTTAAATCCTTCTTCCAAATAATAATAACCATTTCTCTAAGGTCTGAGGAGCTTGCTGGATCGTAAATATGGTCCGGCACGTGGAATATTCGTAACTGACCAGATAAAATGGCAATAAAAAATAAAATGTATAAATATATATATATATATATATATATATATATATATATATATATATATATATATATATATATATATATATATAATAGGACAACAAGAGTATGAAACGATGACACAAAACTATATGTTGGTAGATATAGAATGAATCAGGTAAAATTATATACATATATATATATATATATATATATATATATATACGTTTATGTATGCACGTGTATATATATATATATATATATATATATATATATATATATATATATATATGACTACTTCATTTAATCACAAATTAATATATGAAAGAATTATTTCATGCGTAAACTTAAAGTATTTACTTCAACTGTGCTCAATAGTTAAATAAAGATAGGAAGTAAGTGATAAATATATATATGGCAGTTAAGCTACACAGAATATTCCGCATTTCATCAACGTTGGGATTCGTCAGGCTTTGCATAACCTGAAAAATCTGAGAGTGGATGAAAAGCGGATTATTCTGTGTAGTTTAATTGCCATACATATTTTATAACTTACTTCCTAGCTATTGAATCAGCTACTTCTTAAAGCATTTAAGATTTAGTGCTTTGAATAACGGCAACAATTTGTTTCTGTCGCCTTACGAGAAACTGTTACTTTTCTAATAATCAATTTTCCAAAATATTTCCGGCTGCATATAGTGACTATGTACTATGTGTCTATTATAAACAAACATATTATATTTTTCTATTTTGTATAGAGCACTCTTAATAAAATCTTTCAATAAAGGGTTTTTATCTCCTGAATAATTTTAATTTGGTACATATATATATATATATATATGTGTGTGTGTGTGTGTATGTACGTGTGTGTGTACGTGTGCATGTGTGTGCGTGTATAATATATATGTGTGGATATATAATATATATATATAATATACATATATACATATATATATGTATTTGTGTGTATATATCTGTTTTTGTGTGTGTGTTTGTGTGTGTATGTGCTAAATATATATCATATAGTATGTTATTGATCACGGCAATGGACACATTCGCCTCTATTGCTCGATTCTTTTTCCGTTACACACACACATTAAATAACAACAATATTTTTGTATCAACTACTTGTAAAACTTCATTTTTCCAGTATTTATCAGTAAAGGAACTATGCAATTTTCTGTATACGCTTCTACTCGTCGCAAGACACGACTTCGTACGTCGTATTATAATATATATATATTTTTTTATTTTGCATCAATTTTTTTCAGAGTCTGTCTCAATCTAAATGATTTTTTTTTGTGGCAAACCTATTTTAAATAACTTTTATTCAATTCAGTTGTGTCTAATTGAAGCCAATTGCGGCCAGCACATTTCTTGAGAAATAGATGGTATTGCCCTCATTCGTATAAACGTAATTACGCATGCAAAAAAGATGATAGACTCGGGCATGACTGCTTGCTCTAAGGTGACTCAGCGAAATTAATATTGAATTCTTTCAGACACAGATTTTTTTTTTATTATTGATTATTTCATGTTGCTTTCTATATTGAAAAAAAAACCACGTCTAGTGCATTTGTATTGCTGCAGTTAATATTTTTGGCCAATTATTTGAAAAGGGGGCAAAAATAATAGCCTATATACGCTTGCTGTACTTATTGTAAAATAT
Organism: Euprymna scolopes; assembly: GCF_053919585.1. Classification (NCBI taxonomy): domain Eukaryota; kingdom Metazoa; phylum Mollusca; class Cephalopoda; order Sepiida; family Sepiolidae; genus Euprymna; species Euprymna scolopes. The sequence goes on from NC_136509.1 coordinate 5,959,643, forward strand.
ATATTCGCCATATGCATATTCGCAAAAAACACAAAATTATATATATATATATATATATATATATATATATATATGTATATATATATATACACACACGGTATAATCGCGTTGGCACACCGGTTCACGACAGATCACAGAAGTTAAGCAACGTTGAGCCTGGTAAGTACCAGATAGGTAACCATTTGGGAATGCTAGGCGCTGTATGTGCTCTCCCCTTATCTTGCCATTTGTTTCCAGTCGTCCTGTATAAACACTTTACTTGCCACTGGTATTTAACAATGTCGACTCAGGAGAGGTGTGGTTGGGTATTGCGCACCTCCTGCCAAAAAAATGTCACGCCCAGGCACGCCTTCGTTGGTATTCATAGTCTGTCAAAGACTGAAGGAGCCCTAGTATATATATATATATATATATATATATATATATATATATATGTATGTATATATATATATATATATATATATATATATATATATATATATATATATATATATATATATATATTCATTCTCCGGCCGCCTGAGATTGTCCTGTTGTAAAATACACTTAAGTATTTTATTTTAATTCGTGCTAGTGTCGTATATATATAGAATAATTCAAATTCTCTATCAATTTTTATGTATCTAATACATTGTAGAGGTGTCAAATGTAAATTATTGACGCGTGGATTCAGCTAGAACTGAAATCTAAAGAAATATATCTCAACCATTTTCAGGTGGCTTATAATTTAAATCCATACGCATAAAAACACTGAAAAAACATAACTTTTATTAGAAGAGGAGCTTAAAAGCAGAATAAGTATCCGAATTGCAAACTTTTAGTTTTCAACTTTGACGGAGATATTTTTCCAGGTGAAAGCCTAATTTGACGTGGATTACAAGTCCAGAAATACTATTCATCAAAATTCAACATTCTAGACCAAATATACAGAGTGGAGTTTGCTAGATACTTTTCGCAAATAAACAGAGAATGTCACTTTACAAACTCTCAGATATGGATATATTTCTATGTTCTAAAATCATTGTATCTTTTTTTTACACGGTGGTCACCACTTATCAAGGCCCGGAAGCCACTCAGGGATAAGGGTTAATTCCAAGTACAGTACGTTAGTGTGGAGATTTGATGAAGTTCTTACTTAAGGGGGCGTTTCATTAGGAATTTGTTAACGTTGGACTTGAACACATCCAAGTTGTAGTAAGGTGGGAAGCAGGTAGACGGAACAGAGTTCCACAGGCGTGCAGTCTTAGAAAAGGAGCTTTGTTCATAAAATCCACGTTTTGATTTAGCCACAGATAAAGAGTAGGGGGAAATTTTCACAGTGGATTCAGCTAGACGGGTGTTTTTCGTGAAAGATTGGTGAGTGGTGACCAGAGATTGGAGTTCATACGAGCACCCGCCATGGAAATAACGATAAAACAAGGATAGGCTCGCAACGTCTCTTCTGTGGGAGAGAGATTGCAGGGTAGATAAAAGGGCACCCCCCCACTAAGCCACGAAGTCTATTTTGTACACTGTCAAGGCAGGATAGGCTGTTTTTAGCAGCTCCTGCCCTTGGACGTACTTGGCTTTTATATAGATAGAGAATTGCATCAGTAGTGAGATATCTTCTGCGGCGGTAGAAGGATCCCACAATCTTTCCAGCGACCTTGCAAACAGACTTGATGTACGTGTTCCATTTCAGATCAGGAGTAAAGGTCAAACCCAGAAGCTTGTCAAAACACGAGGCCTCTCCCAGAGGACAACCATCCATCACAATTGATGCCAGATCGGGATCAGAGCGTTGATGATGTAAGGATAGGAGTTTGGTTTTAGATGCATTAAAGGTAACTAGCCACGTATTCTCCCACTGAACCACGCGCTCGAAATCAGAGGAGAGAGAATCAGAGAGAACTTTACCATTTACAGCCTTTGATGTGTTGCTGTAGATGGTCGTGTCATCAGCATAGATGTCAACGACTGATTTAAGTATGTGTTTAGGGAGGTCATTGATGTAGGTCAGGAAGAGAGTTGGGCCCAGGATTGAGGGGCTCCAGCATTAATAGTGCACGCCTCTGATTTTTGTCCATCGACCACTACTCTTATGAGCCTATCGGAGAGAAATGATTTAATGATTGAGAAAACATTTCCTGTTATCTTGTATTTTACGCAATTATGCAAGATTTAAGCAACTATGCGTAAATGGGAAAAGATTTAAAATGAATAAGTAATTCATAACCGCTCTTAGTTTACAGGATTATACAAATTACTTAAGCTTAGTATAGTCGCTCGCATATCCATTGACGAGTATATTATATAATTAGCTTTCATAAGTGGGTAATAGAAATAGTACGATATTAATATAAATGTTGGGGTATGAAAACACTAAAATAGATAGGTATATACAGATATATGTATATAAATTAAAAATAAATGCATCAATGAAGCCAAAAATGTTATGAGTTTAAGTCATAAAATATAAAAACTAAATAATCTTAATATAGAAATATTTGGAGGAATAAGTAAATTAGATGTGTATATATGTATAGCCAATCGGTACATCTTCATATATATATAAGAGCACGGATGTACATAAATAGATCCGAACGTATATATATATATATGATTAAGAGTTCAGCATAAAGGCACAAAACAACACACCCTATATAAACAATAGTCCGCTGTAATGGAGGTTATTAGTGGTAGCTGAAAGCATATATACCGATGGATCCATACATATACATGCGTGCTCTTGCATATATGTGTATGTACCAATTGGCCATATACCTATATACATCTTAAGGATATTTTATTTTATTGCTGTGACAATATCGATTGGTATTGTCTTGAAGTGGATTTTGATACGGGAACTAAGCCATGTGCGTTTAATGAAAGAAAAAAAAAGCGAAAGAAGAAAGGAAAAAAGAGAGGATGAAGATGAAGTAAGTGGGCGATCTGAGATTTTTTCGCAGACAGCGCCCGGCTGCAACTATGTTGCGATGCATGTGTGAACAATGGTAACAATCGATGCACGTTCGACCGTGTGCTCCGGCCTCATGCATGGGTGAACATTGTATTTCTTATAACTGTTGTTACTAACTAAAAAAAATAATTGGAACTGTTTTTTGAATGGGAAATTGCGAGACGTTCGAAATGTGAATTACTTTTAGTGAAAGTAATTTCGGATTGTTTGTTGTAATCTTAATTTTTGGGCGGAGCATTGTGCATTGAAATTTATTTTTTAGAAGATTGCGAATTATAAGTTCTGAAGATAAGTATCTATTTGAAGAAGAAGACAAAGAGAAGACGATGGGAATAAAAAAGGAAAGGAATTGACAGGTATCATAAGCTGGTAGATGTGGCCTGGGAAAATAGTTTTTCGTTTTTTTTCATCTGAGTTCTATTGAAGAATTGATTATTTACAAACAGATAGCTTCCGTAAATTTTTATCTGATCTACTGCTGCATTCCATGTTTAAAAAGGATTGCCCCCTTTAGTATCAGACCTGAACGATTGATAATTGTAGGCATAGACTAATTCATACCATCCAAAAATTCGAACAAAAACCTGATAGCCAGCCATGGTTCTCCCCAAATCCTGAAATCACTTTTTCCATAGCTACCAACGTAATAGATGTACTGAGACTAATGCTGCTGTCATGACAGCCAGCAACAACTGTAAAAGAGTAATAAAGATGGCAAGGGAGTTATATGCACAGTCCGTTAAATCAAAGTAGCTGAGTAGCGACTTGGTTCCCACCAGTTTTGGCAAATAGCAAACAAGATCCAGAACAGAAGCATGCGTTCTATCAACACCATCGTCAATAGACCTGAGGTCATCTCGTCAGTTTCAGATGAAGCCAAACTATTTGCCAAGAACTTTGCAGCTAATTCTACACCATGCAACAAAGGCCATCAACTCCCTGTATTCCCTCCTATAACAGACAACACGCTATGCAACATACAAAAATCTGTGAATGAGATCATCAAGCTAATCAAGAACCATGGTTCCAGTAAAGCAACTGGCTCTGACGCCATTCCAATTATAGTGTTGAAAAAGCTTCAACCATAACTTACCCCAATACTTACAAAACTCTTTAAACGTTGACTTAAGGAGAAGTGCTTACCAACACCCTGGAAAACATCATCCGTATGGCCTGTATTTACGAATTAAGGTGATAAGTAAATACCAATAAGTCTCCCGTGTGGCATAGGTATGTGATCCATATTAAATAAAGGAGAAGTCAACCACCTCAGCAGAAATAATCTCCTTAATGACATGAAATACGGTTTCGGTTCTGCTAGATCTACAGTAATAATTGTTATATCTCATAGTATTAGTGAGCTCTCGACAAAGGCGTCCCTTCTAGCGCAATTGCTCTTGACATATCAAAGTCCTTCGATATGGTATGGCATAAAGGTCTACTTCACAAGATTTCCAGCTACGGTATAACTGGAGATGTTTTCTCAATTATTAAATCGTTTATCTCTGATAGGCTCAAAAGAGTAATGGTTTAGGGGCAGAAATCAGAGGCCCAAAGTATTAATTCTGGAGTACCCCAAGTGTTCATCCTGGGCCAAACTCTCTTCTTTATCTCCCAAACACGTACTTAAATCATTCGTTGACATCTATGCTGATGACACAACCATCTATGGCAACACATCAAAAGCCGTAAATGACAAAGTTCTCTCTAATTCTCTCTACTCTGATCTTGAGCGTGTGGTACAGTGGGGGAAGAGGTGGTTGCTTAATTTTAATGCATCTAAAACCAAGCTTCTATCTTTACATCATCAACGCTCTGATCCCTATCTGACATCAATTGAAATTGATGGCTCTCGTCTTGAGGAGGCTCCATGTTTTGACAAGCTTCTGCGATTGACCTTTACTCCTGATTTGATATGGAACACGTACATCAAGCCCGTTGCCAAGGTCGCTGGAAAAATGGTAGGATCCTTCTACCGCTCCAGAAGATATCTCACTGCTGATGCAATTCTGTATCTATATAAAATGCAGTACTACATACCTGGACGGTGAATATTTTCTCCCTTGATGCTCATACTTAAATAAATCAAATTTCGAAGATGTTTGTGAGCATGAAGGAACCGTTTCTGTATCTGTTTTATCACATATTTATACAACCAATTCAATTGAAAACTATTATCAGCTCAAATGTGAGATTTGTGTTTTTATCAAGAGTAAGACTAATAATCTGAAGACAATTACGGATTACTAAAGAATTCAGTTCTACTATTAGTCTTTGCATAAAATAACGAACTACATATAGACGAAGTTACTTACGATTACAAGTGTAATTTTATAGAATGGTAAGTTCAATCCTTTAGATGAGAATGTAATATATTTAAAAAGAAAAACATATACGGATACTTTATACTATATACCCATGCTATAGGTTACTAAAGGATATGCGTTTTGTGCTTTCATATAATATTGTTTAATATTATATATACATATATATATATATATATATATATATACATATATATATATAATATGTTTACATATGAATACACATCAGTTTAGATGTGTATACAAATTTAGATATATTTTGTTCTTTAGAATGAGTACTAATTTTTAAATGGTGCAGATATAATTATGTATTTTTTTTCTAAAACATAAAAATAAAACCATATTTGACATAAAAGTTAGAAGTTGACCTTGATGCGGATAATGCTGCTGGACTAAAATAGCTTTTAGTATGTCAGGGATATTTTTTTAAAATTAAAATGTCGATGAAAATATTTTCGCAAATATCTTTCAGATAATGTTGATATTTTATATATAATGGGATATATGTAGGTATGCATGCATGAATGAATGTGTGTGTGTGTATGTATGTTGGTCAGTTTGTCTTTATGTCTGTCTGCCTGACTGTCTCAATAGTAAACAACTAAATCTCCCCCAGGAATTAAAATTCACAGAGTGGCACTAGGGGCCTCAAACGATTTAATTTTTCACATGCCGTTTTTTATGTGTATTTAGCCAGTTAAATTTGTTTTCAAGGGGTCAAAAGTGCGTTAAAATTTTTAAAATTCTAAAACATTTTGTACAATGAGTTTAGTATATTTTTCATTTTTGAATGTTAATCCGTTCACGTATGTGACACCCTAGTACAGTGATGACGTCTCCAGATTTTAATGCTAGTTTCGGTTCCGATTCTAGCTGATAGCACCTAAATACTTCTTTATTACTTTTGCAATCACTACTTTTTAAACATATATACGAAATCTTGACAAATAAAAATATCATATTAAGGCGTATTTTATACCCGGACAAATACTGCCCCCACCGGTAATCTATCTTAAAATAATATGATTGATATAAACAGCTTTGTAAATTATTATTGTTTTTATGAATGTTTTCAAAATGAGCTAAGTGACTGCATATTTTCTAAATATGTTTATTATATCTTCAACCATAAAATGCAAATCCTTTTATATTATTTCTATGTTTTTAACCGCAGATTGTATGCCCTTTTTTTGAAGGTGCTGTCTTCCTATATTAAGACAGACTTTGTGCCTCTCCCAGTTCGTGTGCAGAGTCAAACATTTATAGATATGCACTAAGGTCAACCATTGCTAATTGCTAAAATTAATTATTTCATCACATGATTGTAATTTACATGGTTTTGTAATTGAAACAATTCAACCCGTCAGTACATTCTCAAAGAAAAAGTAGTTGAAATGGACCAGAAAGGCGAATGCTTTCCTTAATGTGTATGACGACAATAATACAAAGCACGCCCGTGCTATTACTTAATAAAATGGAAAGAAACAACTCGGGCTAAACGAATCAGTTTTTTTTAATAACAAAGCATCAAATTATCACGAGTCAATAAGAAGTAAAAAAAAATATCAAAGGGAGAAAAACACATTATAAAACAAAAAAAGGTGTGAATTTTGAGAAACGGTTTACGAAGAATCTGCCAGCGTTAATTAGCGTTGTGTTTGGACAATCGCTTTACAGATGGATGAAAAATACAACAACGCAGAAAATATGCTTGAAATGATAAATTAGTGCAGGAATAGAGGCTGCAAACAGCGTGCCACTTTTTAATTGATTTTATTTTTTAACGTTGAAGACTAGATAACTTAATAAAAAGAAAAAATGAACATATATAAATATAATGCACGCATGATTGGGAAAATAAAGAAAATAAACAAATTACAATTATTTGCTTATTTATTTGTATTTTGTGGGGGTCGTTCTTTCTCAAAATAAAATTAATATCATATGAAAATATGCCTGCCGCTTCAGTTTTTCCGGTGTTTACTACATATATTTAAACATATATAAAAATGTCCGGTGTTTACTACATATATTTAAACATATATAAAAATAATATATATATATAAGCCTGAAGTTTTTAAATATTTATGGCGAAAAGCTACACTGAATATTCAACGTTTCATTCACTCTAGGACTCTTCAGGCGTATGCGCATAAGCCTGAAGTGTCCTAGAGTGGATGAAACGTTGAATATTCAGTGTAGCTTAATCACCAGATATATTTTATAACTTACTATATCTATCTATCTATCTATCTATCTATCTATCTATCTATCTATCTATCTATATATATATATATATATGTATATATATATATATATATATATAAAAGTTCACATGTTGTCATTGGTAGTATTATATAAATAAATTTTTCAGAAAGCATATAGGATTTCTTCCTTTGTTTTGCCATTCAGTTATCTATATATGTTTTTGACCACAATTTGTCATTTATAAACGTAACTGAAAAACTCATATTTTTCTCTATTCTTTTTACCCTGGACACTTCGAAAACTCTGTAATATTTAAGCAACCGCTTGATATTTTGAAATATGATGATTCGCTTTCTCAGTGTCCTCATCGAATGTACATGTGTGAATAAGTACACTCAACAGGCACATACAAAGATTACATGATTAACTATTTCTACATCGGTAAAACGTTTTTTTTTATTTCAATACGCATAAAAAATTAAAACGTAATATTAAAATAAGATAAACCATAATCTTTTATTACCATACAGCATAGCCCGTTTCTATGAATACTGATGTTGAAAAGCTTTTTTTTATAATCAGTGTGTGAAAATTAGATCAGATAACTAACTATACCGAAATTTTGTAACGTCAAGAGTAAAAGTCTTATAGTTGTTTTGTTAATACATGTAATTAAATTTAAACAATGTGTGTTAATATATATATATATATATATATATATATATATATATATATATATATATATATATATATATTCAATAGAATGTGAAATAAGGAATTTGCTTTAATGGTACTCCGTGTGCATAACATTAATTTCAATATTCATTAATTCCTATAAAGAATGGTTATTTGTTTTCGATTAATTTAATTTTAAACTCCATTTCCATCTAATAAGTCGAGTGTAATAAAACACCAAGCTGTGTTGTTTTAAATTGAACACAGTATATCTGATAATGTAAGTATATATATATATATATATATATATATATATATATATATATATATATATATATATATATCCGAAATAGCTTACAGATGAGTAAATACGAATAAATGTACAGGTGCGCCAGGGTGTTCATGCGAGAACACAGGCAGTGAGTTAGTGGACATATGCTTGGTATTTTACTCTTGTATTATTTGTTAATTTTTTACAAGTGAGTCGTCAATCATCACGGGCTAATGTTTAATGAGTCTCGTGCTGTCTACGCGATAACAGCGTAGTATTAGTTAGTCATGATAGTTATGTATCGATTATATAAGTGGACGATGATGATTATATATTGTAATCAGCTGGATTTCAGCCCACTGAAACAGAGTTTAACAGCTGGGTAGATCTCCGACAACAAGTTGTTAATAGAATTTTCGTTTTTTTTTTTGTTTTTTTTTTTGTTTAGTAGCAGAAAGTTCCAAAAATCGTTGATATTTTTATATCTAGGAAAACGATTTTTGTGGACGTTTAGTGGGTCGCCATAGATTTTCGCCGACGATAATGATAGAACAGAGAAATTTTACTCTCTTCAACGGAAGGGCCATTATGCTATTATTTTGGTTCAGTAAAGCAAACCGTTCGCTTTATATACATTTTGAAGTAGACATAAGGTTCTTTCAATAAAGTTCCAGACATTTTTTTGCAGAAATTTAAAATAAATGTAGACTCTTGAAAATTCAGTATCATGTTGCGATTCATCATCAAATGGCCGAATAATTTGTATTATTTCAGGTATAAGTGTACAGCAACAGGAGGAATTGAAATACCCCTTATTAAAGATAGTGGTCAATGTTGATGAATTTCAAAAATGGAATCTTGACATGAGAACACTTTAGAAGATATGCCATACAATTATGTTTAAAAATTTGGAGAATGACACAGAAATATATGTAATGATTTAGTTTGTTTTAGGTTAAAACTGAATGAATTAGCATCAGTTTTTCATTAGCATAAAGGAATCAAAAGGCAGGATACCTGTGAGGGAGGATAGTGCGTGTAGGTGGAGTAGGGAATCAGTACACGAGAGTTAATTTGGCAAATAAAAAGTTTCAGGATACGCTGTTTCCATAGAACAATAATTGTACGGTTTTATATCAGTGCGTTATGTCAGTAACTGAAGATGAGGAAGATTTGCGCGAAGTTTTTTTCACAAGGGTCCTCAATGCTTGTCGACACTATTTGACAAATATAGCATCAAGACAATTTCTGACTCTCCTTATAGTCAAAACCTTGCTCCCTGTGACTTTTGATTATTCCCTAAGCCCCAGGTACACCTTAGTAACTGTCGTATTATTCAATAGATAAAAGAGGTTGTAACTAGGGGCATTCCCACGCTCATACTAGAGAAATTCCATGGTTACTTTCCAGAATTGGTGGAACTGTACAAGTGCAGCCGGATGAGATTGTTTTAAAGAGGACTAGAGGTTCGTATATGTAGTATCATTAAAAGTCTTCATACGAAAATGTCTGGAAAATAAGTTAAGCTACCTCGTATAGTTATTGTAATCAACGATGTATGAAATGTGAGTTTCCTGAAAGGTTACTAAGTTCATAAACAGGATCAATATCTTACTATTTATCTATAGGAAAAAAATAATAGAAATATAATAAAGTTCAAAGCATATTCGAATATTTTAGGTGTCGAATATATATATATATATATATATATATATATATATATATATTAAAGATAATTATGTTGCAAGTATTGCAATTGAAATCATTCATGTACTATTAAGTTTGAGTCTTCAATTTTAGATATTTTCTGGAGATCAAAATATTTAATGATTTACGATATACACTGAGTAGATATTAAATATATAATTTTCTATACTTAATATACAAATACTCATGAAATTTATGGGACCGAAAATTACTTGCAACCTTTATAAATATATATATATATATATATATATATATATATATTTCAGCAAGTTTATAGAAAACATGTATTTCATTTAATCTAGTTAATATAATAAAAATACATACGAAATTAATCTAGAAATTTAGAAAAATTATTGCAACCCACATAAAAAATAAGTAATATATATATATATATATATATATATATATATATATATATATATGTATATATATATATACGTGTGTGTGTGTTTAATATACAAAACTCATACTTAATTTGGCATACAAATTATGACATATTTGTATATATGAGTGATGCCGTTAAAGAATTTTTTTAATAAAAGAAAAACATTCAGCAATCAAATGTAAATATACTATTTTCTTATAGCCAGTATCACTTTTACATCTTTGTCTCTACGCAAACGAAAATTGCCGAATAGATGTTTCCGACAGGTTCAAAGTAGTAAAGTTGTAAAAATGTTTGAAGCGTAGGCATGGATCTCTGGAAAAAATGTCTTTACGTTGTCATTCTACATGATTCGACTATTTTGCTCTCTAAATATTGTCGAAAATTACATAGTTTTATGATCCTGCGCTTTTGGCGACCTGATAATTTTTCGGTCTTCTGACCTAGCCGTTGTCGTAATTTTTTTCGGTTATTTCTATTCTAAATTATTTTCCAATAAAATGTTCGGTGAGCATGAAGATGTCTCTTTAACTTTGACTTTCGAACCAGCCTGACATCGAATTTATACGATGCTACAATCATGAAGATGTCTCTCTTATTTGCCATCGTAAACATGATGCACAGTTCTAACAGTACAGAAACAGATACCCAATTATATGCACTAAATAGAAAGAACAACAAAACGGAAAACAGAAACTCAATCATAACAAAATTATTGCAATGTAATGTTTCTTTTTGTATTTTACAGAATGTATACTTTTCTTATTTTAGTAAAATAGAAATAATTTATTGAATAAATATCAGAAATTTACATAAATTCTATAGAATATATTTAAATAACCTAAACAAGTGTAATTGCTACGGCTGAAATTACATCTAACTTGGAGAGCTTAATTAGAGAGATTTCATTTGTGTAGAGCCAACAAATATGTATACCAATAAGAAGAGAACTCTTATAAATAGGACTTGTAATTGTGAGAAACTATTTTCTTATAAGTAAAATAGACAGCATTGTTAAAAGTGTTGAAAAATATACATAATCCCGTCTAAAAATAAACTCATAATTAAAAATATCAAAAATAGATTCACCTTATGTTCTTTTGCCTGGAGTTGAGCGCCAGGTTTCAGTAATCGGAACAATTCAGAGTTCTCTCTGACCTGGCGATTGACCCGAAATGCGCTTCCCCTCAACAATATACAATGCAGTACTGGTTTTATGGAGTTGCCTGCCTGCCCCCGTTGCGGGCCGATGACCGCAGAAACAACTGATCACGGATTTTTCGATTGCCGTGAACACCGCCAGTACTGGTCGTATGTTCACGAGGTGACGGCCCGCATCGACCCCGAGCATACTCGCCTGATTACTGTATCAAACGTAGTGGACAACGTGAGGCCGCCGTGGGATAGGGAAAGACAAATGGTCTACATCACAATGCTGGCCGTGGTGAGAATGGTGATTTGGACGTCGAGACTGAAAGGTGACCGGGGCGGTGCTGCCTTTTTCTGATCAGGATCTGATCGTTTTCTTTAAACGAAGGGTTCAGATGCGACAGACGAAGGCTGCATCCCGTGGCTTTTGAAAGAAGATTGATACAGTTAGCTAGTCTGTGTGTACGAAGAGGGGCCAAATTTGAATAAGTGTTTCCCGCCTAGGTGTGAGCACTCAGTTCTAGGGTTTCTGTCGGACCCCTGCCCGTTTCCAATTCTACTTCCTTCACCCTCTCAACCAGCCGAATAAATCTTCTTTCCCTTATTAGAAAACCTCCAAGATCCCCAGCCTCCAAAAACAACAACTTTTTCTTTTGCTCCTCCCCCTTACTCTCGAAATTCAACCCAGCTTGGAGGAAATTAAATCAAACATTAACACCCTCGGCCTCACCACTAGTTCTCTCTTTTCTTTCCTATTTAGGGCACACACCCTCACCCCTTCATTTAGAGGCTGCTCGCGAAACCCTGTTCCCTTTACTAACCAGAGTGGAACGAATGATCTACCATAACCAAGTTATTTTTCCCCCAAGTCCCTCGACACAAATGAAATTTTATTAATATTGTTATCTTTTTGTATGTTTTGATATAAATACAAAATGTTTTAAAATACGGTAATTGAGTGAGGATGCTCGGGATCGATGCGAGCCGTCACCTCGCTGACATACGACCAGTACTGGCGGAGTTCACGGTAATCGAAGAAAGCGCGATCAGTCGCTTCATTGTCCCGCAACAGGGAAAAGCAGGCGACTCCAAAAACACAGAAGTGCATTGTATGTTGTTAAGTGGAAGTGCATTTCGGGCGAATCGCCAGGTTAAAGAGAACTCCGAATTGTTCAGATGACTCGAACCTGGAGCCCAACTCCAGGCGGAGCGGATCACACCCTGCTGCCAATCCAAACGCGCGCATAGCGGGTCGTCGGCGCCCCCTTACTAGATACCTGTGGAGTTCCCTACGGGTAGCAGTCACAAGGACGCTGGACCTTATTAGTCGTTTTAGCGGGGCTCGGCACTCTTTCAGGATGGGTGAGTCTCCCCGAAGCCTGCGACGACTCTAGATAGCGGGGTCGAGAATGAGGTCGGGGAAGGCGGCAGGCATCACGGGGTGCCATGGTTCATCTTCTTGCAGGTGGTGGCTCAGGAAGGTTAGCCTCTCCCAGTCTCAATGACACTTCAAGTCTGGAATTCCCAAACCTCCCTCACACGGACGTTGGAATCAGATCAATCTGCTTAGCCAGTGTATTCCTCTGTCCAAAAGGAGGGAGGGCAAGAGTTCGACAAGAGCATTTTGGTGTTGTGCAGGCAGGGGAAGTACGGCCGGGGGGTAAATGGTGAGAGGAAGACGTATGTAGCGCACGCCTCAGCTCTAACCTTTAAGGAAATTTTCCTAGGAATCCATGCCTTGACCGCAGCTGCCAGCTTTGACCGTACCTTCGACCAATTCTTATCAAGCTTGAGGCCTGATCCGAACCACACGCCGAGGATCCGAACCGGGCCATCCGTCCAGCTGAAGGGTGCCGGGAGGTTTGCATTACCACTCCAGGCGCCAAACCGCAGTGCGACAGACTGGCGGCCTCCAAGACATATGCCAGGAAACGATGGTCGACCCTATCGAACGCTTTGGACTGATCTAAGTTGATCAGCGCGGCTTCCGTGTCGTCATCTATTTCCCCCTCTAGGTGCCTGCGGATCAGGTGCAAGTTTTTCTGTATCGATCTCCCCTTCACAGCGTAGTTCTGTTTAGGTTCAACCAACTCTACGATAACAATCTTCAGCCGATTCGACATGATCTTGGCTATAATCTTCAACTCTGTGTTAAGCAGAGTTATGGGCCTGTAGTCTTCTAACGCTTCCCCTCCATGCCCGTCACCTTTCTTCAGCAATGTGATCACTCCCTTGGTTATCTCAGAAGAGGCAGAAATATGGGCGACAACCTCAAGTACAGTGCGTATGATAGACAATCGAGTCCCGGCGATCTGTCATAGCTGACCTACTTCAGCGCAGTAAAGACGTCCCTCTCCGTCACCCGGCCCTCGCAACTAGCCGCTCTAACCACATTTAGGTTGTGAGAGTCGGCCAAACAGTCGCTAAACTCGAGGACCGGAAGATCGGTCTGCTGCAAAAACGCTCCACGAAATGTTCTCGAAACTCCTCGCAGATCTTCCGAGTCCATTCCAGGGTGCGTCCATCCGGATCTCTAACTTTCGAAATGTATTTGTCCGAGCCATGCCTAGAAACGCCACGGCGCATGTCTGCATCAGAATTGACTATTCGTTGCCTATATTTCTAAGCCTATCTCTAACTACTCGGCCTTCGTAAGGCTTGCTAGTCTCGAGTAGAAGGTCCTGCCTAGCTAGTTTCTGACTAACCCTCCACCGTAGCTCTGGCTAGTTTCTGCTCTAGCTGTTTCTTCATCTTAGTCTTATCTATTGTGAAGCGCTGGGCATACTTGACTGAGAAGGATCTGATCTTGGCTGGTGAGACCTAACCAGCATTTACTCCCGCTTACTGTCCTCACTAATGCCTTTTTCATCAATTCTCTTAACTGATCTCGGAATCTTGTATCTCCAGAAGGGAGGTGTTTAACTTCCAATACCCCGCTAACTTAGGCTTATTTCCTAGCTTCAGCCGGGCATAACTAATTTCTGCTCCGTCTGGCCTAGCCTAATGAAAGTGGAACAGGATAGGAAGTCTACTTCGCCTCTCCTTATTAACATCCTGTCCAAATAGGTAGTAGGATATGAGGAAGCGCTATTGGTCCACGTCCACATCTTCCGCCCTGGATGATCGACCCGAAACCTTTCGAAAAGCCCGCATCTAGCTATCAGATCAGCCAGGCTTCACTCGCACCTCTCCGACCCTCTAGCTCAGCCTCCTAACTTATCTATGTTGGGTATAAGATGGCATTCCAATCTCCCATTAGCACTACGCACTTCCGACAATCTACAAACGCGTCGAGCTGACTGAAGAATGAGACCGTCTCACGAGCGGTGCTGGGTGCATGAACCGCAATCACCCGAAACACGGAATCTTATGGTAACATCCGCCACGACCAGCCTGCCCTCCGCATCCCTATGGACAACGTCGACCATCGCGGACAGGGTAAGTTTAACTAGCGAGGATACTCTCTTCCCACGCGGGCTGCCATATGCTGAGAAAACCTCGAAGTCTTGGGCCAGCACCTGACAGTCCACAGAAGAAATGAAATGCGTCTCCTGAATTGCAGCCACATCTACTCCCAGGGACAAGAGTTCGTATGGGAGGCGAGCCGCACGGCCCGAATATCTCAAGCCCCTCGCATTCAGACTGGCAAAATTCAAAGCCATGGTACCTACCTTAAGGTGTGTTACACTCAGCTGCGAGTCAGCCGGGGAAAGAACACCGACCTTATATGCAATGCTCAAGGTGGTCAGGTTTTTCATGTCCTGAGCTTCTCTCACAATGCATTATGGACCAATACTGGAACCCTTCCCTTGCATTGTTTTGGGAGTTCCTCAAGGTCATTTTTCCTAATCAGTTCAATTCTAGGACCAGCCCGCTCAGCGGCCTCCAGCATTGTCCACACGTTGGTCATACAGGCCTCTGGAAGCCTGAAGAAAGTTGTTAGCCGCGGGGCGTCCGGAAAACTAGAGAGGTCATTAACGTCTTTTCCCCCTATCTGTTAACAGTCCAGCAGAGGTTTTACATTTTTTCTCTGCCGGTGTGGTAAATCCATTGCCACAGACAGAGGGTCTACAAATCAAACTTCCTCCCTCATTTCGAGGGCGAGGGTCCCTGTTGGAGTAAGTTCGTAATTCGAAGAATCTGAAGGGTCTCTCCCCCTCCCGGGGTCATTCTTTTCTTTCTGTGATGGTGCATGTGTCTGTTAGATACCATACGGCAGAGTGGTAGATATCTGAGCATGTGAAATTAGTTAGTATAGTTGATCTTCATCAATTACGATTGTGGCCTCAGGAAAGTAGGGAGAGTAGTGTAGGGTCCCTTTCCATGCGTGAGATGGCACTACAAACATCCCAGTATTATACAACTCTTGATGGAGCAGCCGCTCCAAGCTCTACCAAAGAGTTAGGGTCCCTGTACTACCAGTCGGAAACAGCAGGCAGGAGCTGTCAATCCGGTACTCTCAACCCATCAGACGTCGGTCAGCACAATCTAATCGCACAGGAATATGTGTCACTCAAGTACTCCCAAGTGCCCAGATTTTAGAGGTGGGATGCGTTGAGAGTGGGGAAAACTGTGTTCATTGCCCAAGACAAGAAACAAGATCTACCACTAAGTGTTTCTGTCTAATTAATGTGATAGCATTTTTGCGCCTGAAAAATCGGGAGAGAAGGAATATTGAAGCCGGGCGATAGACAGAACCTATCTACTTCTTAAGCAGTTTAGGTTTGCAAACCGGTAATTTGTTGGAGTCACAAGCCCTAGGAAGGTTGTCACCCAAGACTGGAGAGGCCTCCCTTCCCTAGGTTTAGTTTCATAATTTTCCTTCTCCTAAAAGATATGACACCACATTGATTTCACAATCAAGTCAAATATGTTTATCTTAGGGCATGTACAGTAATAATATAATGCAACTACTCAGTAACAATACAATAATATTGAACCTCAAAGCAACAGATGTTATTTAAATAAATCCTGAATTTTATGAACAATAACATATGACTAAAATTATTCATCATTACCCACAGAAAAATCATACAATCGTAAATACTATCATAATTAGATATATTTGTTAACAGGGATGTGGTTGTTTGCGAAGATATATAGATGCTGATATGGAAACATATTTGTGTGTCATAAGGTCTGGGTCCCATAGCGAAAAAATTCTGGACAGTTCTTGGCAAAGATTTTTGCTTTGTCTGATACTAACAAGAATTTCTTCGGTCTATTGATGATAGTGGGGATAGACCACACGTTTCTTTGCAGGACTACCCTTATGGCAACAACTTAGATCTTCATTTCTTAATCTTAATGGCCTACAGTACAAATATAATACATATCAAATGGTTCAGAATTACAATTTTCAGCAAAGGCGTATTTCGTATTTGGCATATTCGTTGCATCAGTTGACATCTACTATTGCCCCTCTCCATTGCACTCATGCTTTCCATTCTGCTTTGACTCCATTGTACTTGTTCTAAATATGGATTACGTTGCTATTCATCTATTTTACTTCCTCTCCTTTTTTCGCTGTTTCCCTATTTCTCTGAACTGTTCTCTTTGTTATTCCCTGATCCATGCCGATAAGTTCGCATATTTGCACGGATTTATTTTATGCTCCGATTCATAATAGAGTTATTGAAAAGGAGGTGTTCTTTTAGAGACTATGGCGAATAAATTCCGTAAAGTAAACGCAATACACTAATGTTATTTTGTGCAACCTGTTTAGGATAATCAATAACAATATTTTTTGTATACACTTATTAAGACAGGTATAGATATTAATGCTAGAAATGCATTATTTTTCCTTTTTGATAATTTTAATAGTAATGGAATATATATAAAATAAGTTTAGCAAAGTAAATTATGAATTACATTTTTACCGATAAATGCATAAATAAGCAGATGCGAATTTACCTGAATATTTTCCATTTGTCATTTAAGTTAAATTTAATATTCTTGAGGTAAAACAGTAAACAAAGCTAGATTTAATTCCATTATTAGCTAAAACTATACCTTTAGATATTATTCAAATTGTAAATAAAAACAAATATTTTGAAGTCAATGTGTACAGATCCTGACTGTATATAAAGAACTAAACTAAAACATTCAAATTGAACACAACTAATGTGTACTTGAATATGTATATAGTACCAATGTGTAAGATTTTAAGTTCAATATAAATTTAAAATAATATCTAATAACTCAACAATAACAGAAAGTAAAATAAGCTTTCTTAAACTTTTACAAGTTCTCTAAATCTTGAAGTTTGTTTCATCGAAGTTTTTTGTTAAGAATGTTGATTAAATAGTTTTGTATTAAAAAATGACAAAATATCACAAGAATCAGAAGGAAATAAATTGATTTGATTTTTTTAAAAAAACAAACAGGGTGTTTTTCAATGAAAATGTTAAAAAGTTCTAAAAACACTATAACATACCAATATTACTTTTTAGTTTTGAGTATATACAGTCCTGGCCAAATCATAAGACCACTTATGAAAGTAAGCGTTTACGCATATTATCGAATTTGTAATCAAACAAATGGTTGCCAAAAGGGAAAATATGATGGAAAAAATGAAATCCGCTTCATTCAAAACCTTAACCCTGATCTAATAATTAAAAAAAAACATTTTCACCTGGTCAAAATGATAAGACCACTTTAATAAAATCGGCTAGTTTTGAAAACATGAATACGAAAAGCTTTCTATGTTACTAAAAGCAACTTGTTAGTGGATAAAAAGCATCTTAATAAATTATAAATGTCAAGAGGGAAGTCATTATCAAAATTTGAGAGGGGAAAAATCTTTCAGCTTAATAGGGATGGACTCTCCCATAGATCCATTGCAAACGAATTGAATCGTACCAAAACGGTCATCACAATTTTTGAAAGAAATCCAGAGCAATATGGGAACAAAAAGAGTCCAGCTCGACCTAAAAGATTAACCCCATCCCTGGATCGCCGTATCAGAAGAAGTTTAAAAAAACAGTATGAGCTCAGGTCGATTTAAAAGCCAAACAGCAGCAGATTTTAGTCTTAAAACACTCAGAAGGCATCTGAAAATGAAGGGTTTAAATCATTTAAAGTGACTTCTTGAACAGCACAAAACTAACCGACTTAAATATGCCACAAAATACCAGACTTGGGATGAAGAGAAGTGGGGAAATGTAAGTTTCTCCGATGAGAAAACGTTTAATCAAGATGGTCCAGATGGATTTCAACGCTATTGCCATGATAAAAAATTGCCCCAAAAGACTTTTTCAACTCGGCATAGCGGGAAGGGTTTATAATGATCTTGGTTGCTTTCTCATCAGCTGGGACCCTAACGTTGCAAGTAGTGAAAGACCGGCAAACATCATTGAAGTACATTTCAATACTTGCAAATGCTTCTATCAGGACTGAAGGTCCACGTCTGTGTGGAAGAAATTGATTTTCCAGAAAGACAACGCTGCGATACACACTTCTCGACAAGCACAAGAATACTTTTCTTCAAATAATATAGAATCGTTAGATCATCAAGCATGTTCTCCGGACCTCAATAGCATTGAAAATCTTTGGGGATAGATGGTAAAAGAAGTGTTCAAGGATAACACCCAGTATGATTCGATAAAGGAACTTCCTGATTCAGTTTTCAATACATGGGATAAAATCTCTTCGCAACTGATAAAAAAAACTTAGTAACAAGCATGCCGAAGAGAATATTAAAGTAATTCTTAATAATGGAGGCTATACTAAATACTGATACCCTTTTAGTAATTTGTAATTGCCTTTTGTAAGATAAATTATCAGTGGTCTTATTATTTTGACCAGGTGAAAATGTTTTTTTTTTTTGTTTTTTTTTTATAATTATTAGATCAGGGTTAAAGTTTCGAGTGAAACAGATTTTATTTTTTTTCATCATATTTCCCCTTTGGCAATGGTTTCAACTATCTGTTTGATATATATATATATATATATATATATATATATATATATATATATATATATATATATATATATATATATATACATATATATATAAATATATATATATATATAAATATATATATATATATATATATATATATATAAAACTACTTAATTTACTCACATAAAATTAATATACGAAAGTATAAATTCAGGCGTAAATTTTAAGTATTCATTTTCAAAAGTGCTCAATACGTAGGTAGAGCTAGTTAGTAAGTTATGAAATGTACATGGCGATAAAGCTACACTGAATATTCCGCGTTTAATCCACTCTAGGACTCTTCAGCCCTATGCCCGAACACCGTTACGATTAATACAGAGCAACGTCGGTTCCATTTTCAGTATATATATATATATATATATATATATATATATATATATATATATATATAATATTTCAGTATATATATATATATATATAAATTTCAGTATATATATATATATACTGAAATATTTTATATATATATATATACATATATATCTATAAAATATTTCAGTATATATATATATATATATGCCAGTATATATATATATATATATATATATATACATATATATATATTTCAGTATATATATATACAAAATATTTCAATACATATATGTACAAAATATTTCAGTATATAGATATATATTTCAGTATATATATGTATATATATATATATATATATATATATATATATATATAAAAATAAATATGAAAATGTGTGTGTCTGATGACAATTCTCAATCTATTTACTCGACGATTTTTTTTCTACAAACTTGGAATTTTGTAGATACGGTATTTAGATAATAATCGGTTTTCATCCAAAAGGTACTTTTTTATTGGTCAAAATTGAGAAATTGATATATGGAGGCCATCGGAATTTCTCTCTCTATCAACTTCTTCACGAGTTCGCATGCGCGAATTGTTAATTGTCATATTCCTCATGTTAAAAATAAGTATGTTTGAAAACTTTTGTAAAGATATTGTCAAGCTGGCCTAATTGTTCTCGTAGTTAACTCACTGTTTTTTGTTTTGCTTTCGATATCAGCTCCCGTATTTGTTTTACTTACAAGCAGTGAACTGTTAAGAAAAATATAATACTCGCATGTACGCATATCAGTTAATTTCGTTTTTTTTTTACTTCATTTTGTAAATGTTCATGCATTTCAAGAAATTTTAGCAAAAGCCTAACATGGTAAGCCCAAGAATGTGCCAATGCTATTGCGCAGAGAAATCACGATTTCTATTGCTGTCAACGTAACAGATGTGGGACTAAAGCTTACTTTAGGACTGCACTTATCGATTGTAAATAGTTAATAAAGAAATCAAGAGATCCGTATGCTTAGAACGTCAGGTTTACAGTAGTTAATCAGCAGCTTCACTGCCACCAAGTTTGGAGAATAACAATGGGTCTCCTGAAAAGAAGAATCAAGTCCTACCATCATCAATGGGTCTGAGGTAATTTCGTCGGCATCTTTGAAAACGTAACTATTTCCTCAAGAACTTTGCCGCAAATTCCACATTTCTCCATCAGGACCAAATACCCCAACCGTAGTTGTTCCTGTGACTGAAAACACACTATGCGACATACAAATATATGTACGTGATGTTGCCAAGCTTATCAAACAAATTAATTCCAATGAAGCAACATATCTCGATTGCATTCCAGTCATAGGACTCAAAAGCTTCAATCGGTACTATCTCCCATACATGAAAAGCTCTTTTAACATTGACTTAAAGATAAATGTTGCATAATATCATGGATATTTTAAAAAAATCCGGAGATCAATCATTTTCTCAGTACAGATCAATCAGTCCCCTGTGTATCATGACTAAGTTGCATGAATTTGTGGTAAACAGAGAAGTGGCCAACGCCTTTAGCAAAGTAACCTGCTCAATGACATGCACTATGGGTTCCGTTCTTTGTGGTCTACAGTTATTATGTCATACAGTATGGGTAATTCTCTCCACAGGAATCTCGTTTCGAGGGAAATAGCTCTTGAGATATCAAAAGCTTTGGATAAAGTATTCCATACATCTGTACTTCACAAGATTACCAGCTATGAAATAGCTGAGAATGTCCTCTCTTTTTTAAAATCCTTTGCAAGTGGGAGTCAATTACGATTTAAAAATTCTTGGAATAATGCAACTCTAGGATTGAATCCGGCATGGAAATTAACAGAACCTCATTATACAGAATGACTAAATAAAAAAAAAGGTTATATTTGATTACTTATGAATGGCTTAAGGGCATATATAAAAAAATAAAATAATAACATTTATATACACAATAGAAAATAATATCAGGTTTATCTAAAATTGGGATATTATCTTCTTATTTTATGTGGTGCATTTCAGATTCAAACTGGCAAAACACTCAACATTAAAAATTAAAAAGCTAAATTGAATGATACTCAGAATGCAGAGGTTTTCTTTCGTACACGTTGGTCTAACATCTAATGCTAAATAAAACTGCGGTTATAGGCGGTTATTTAGTTTAAATCTTAGTTGTTACTTTACTTAGGGGGCATTTTCTAGAAAGACTTCGCTCACACACACGGCCTCCTATAAAAACAATGTAGCACGATATCATATGTTTGAAGATCAATAAAGATACTTACTAAAATTAGTATATATTTATATTTATGATTTTATTAGTGTATTTTCAAAACAATTTCTATATTGAAAAGTAAACCCGTCTGTGATTGATTAAGTGAAAACACGAGTCAAAGAATACTTGCGTAACAAAACTGCACAGCTATGATAGACGAAATGTATCTAACTCTGAATTAATGTGTATATATTTAACATCTGCACACGATGCACTTTCAGTTTATGTATTTCAGCATCAAATATTTTATTTGAACATATCGGGACACGTGGTTAATGACCTGCTGTAGACTGTTGTCGGTTGTTGAATTGTTATCTGCTAAATTCGTAACTTTATCATTTGTGTCGTTAACAGGTCAATTCTATACAAAGTGTGTTAGTGTCGTCTGCAAAAGAAATATAAAGTCTCACATGTTTCATCGTAGGCGTGTTGATATTAATGGTCAAATATTGAACGATGTTTTTTAATTATAGTTTATTATTTACTATATTTAAATATGCCTAATAGAGACAACATTTGTACACGCGCGCACACACACAAATACACACACACACCTATATATATATATATATATATATATATATATATATATATATAGAGAGAGAGAGAGAGAGGGGGGGGAGAGATACATATTTATATATATATATATATATATGTATATATATATATATATATATATATATATATATATATATATGTGGGGGGGCGCGTGTGTGAGAGAGAGTTTGTCGACTCGTTTCTTCTGTGGAAATAACGGATTTTACGTTGCCCGACGAAGATTATTAGCATTTTTAAATATGCCTAATAAAGACAACGTTTATACACGCGCACACACACAAATACATACACCTATATATATATATATATATATATATATATATATATATATATATATATATATATATATATACACATATTTCATTTCAAGGCAAACTCAATTATTTTAGGCAATTAAGTATTTCTAGAAATTACTCGTGTTTTCTCTTTTTGGAAGTAAATACAATTACAAATGGAGGGTTTCACCAACACTCTTACGTACTAATTCCATCTTTATAATCCAGACAAAAATATGCTATTACAGAGACTCATTAAGAGCATTAAATGCTTGGTGTTGTTTCCTGATAGAGCAATGAACGCCGTCTTCGACTTCTAGCTCATTTCCTTGTGTTAACACTATGCATCTTGTGTGGTCTTGTTTGCCAAGTATAGTTACGTGATTCGACTTGCCCAATTTTCTCTAACAGGATTAAATGGCCCGATTTGACAGTTTGTCTGAGGTGTAAAATTCCGATTAGTATGTTAAATTTTTCGAACCGCTTTAAACCGCTGTTGTATGATCAGTTTTATTTTATTGCGATGTTTGTAGTGCAATAGTACACATGGAAAAGGGTCCTGCACTAATTTCCCGTAAGCTTCCCCGTGCCACAATTTTGGACGACGTTCGTTGATGTTTAGCCTTGTACATTTGAGGCTATGCTTGGTCCTGCGTGGTTCATCTAAAAACATAAAGTATTAAGTGAAACGACAGCTCAACCCAAACCAAATCAGTTATCAAACTAGATGCACAATACAGATTCGCATCCTCCCTTGAAACTCGCATTAACCGTATCCGTCGTCTTTGTACTAAGACGATGTAATGTCATTTCTTCTAATAAATTCCAGAATATCTTAGCGCTAATATATATTATACATTCCTGCAGCCTCTAATAACTTTAACTTGCCTGGATATCTGACACTTTTTTTGTAAGGACTCACAAAGACATGTGCACGGATTGAGAGTCTATTTTGTCACTCACGCCCCTTGACTAGAAAATCAAAACAAGAACCTGACAAGTTGGACTTAAAATTTGTTCCAAAATCCTAGAAAATATTTAGAAGGGGGCTTGCTGATGCCGAGCATCTGAGATGCAGATTGGGAACCTCAATATCTGTGTCAGAAAATAGGCTATAAAAATGTGTGGTGCTACCAGCTGTTTTTGTAAAACTATAAAATCTAATCCATACACAGTTGACAGTAAGGTAAATAAATAAATGAAAGGGTGATATGGTATAGAGAGGGAGTGTTTTATCTGTGCTGTCAGACACATTGTTTAATAGGTTACTGTTCTTAAACGAGGGGGAACGGTAGCTGTAACATAAGTAACTAACGCTAATTTGAATGTTTAGTCTACGACATATCCACAGCTTCTAAATTCAGAAGCATTCTTACTTACCATTTAATTATCTACTATATAAAAATGCTTGCATTAATTATCCTATGAACCAAAGTATCGTAGGTTTACAATAACAAAGGGCACACAGAAATAACATACATCTATGTTATTATCAACTATCTTATATAACTGTTGAACAACATAGCAGGCACTTTCAGTCGTGCTAACAAATTGCTACATTGCATCAGAGGAGCAATATAATCACAAATACAATATCTACAGAGGAGGGAGACTCTACTGTTCTCTCTAAATGTATAGTGCTTTCACCGCAACCAGTTGTCACTGGTGCTAATTCTAGATTTCCTACACTACTTTGCTAGCACCGCCCGTAACCTGTTATTATAAACTAAAATATAACCTACACTTTATGTAATCCTTCTCATAAATAATGATATCTCCTCCACCGAAATCCGGTCATTCTGATTGGCTTAGCCCCAGACATTCTACTATCCCGGTTCTATTCTTAAACAAACGCTTCGTCACTAATAAACATGGCGTCGAATACGTTGCTTCTTTATATAACTGTCGCATTAAATATTTTTTTTTACATTACCGATTGTATTATTATAATGTATATTTTTAATTAACGGTTAAAAAGGATTACGCAAGCTAAACAACAAAAAAAAATATTAACAAAATTTGATTTTGTATTCCGTATCCCCACAGCGTTGCTGACGGCGCCGACGTCGACTAATAAAAACAGAGTGGTGCTTTCTATACATCGCATGTCATTACGGCTTATCCTTTGCAGATTTTCGCTTACGCATTCTACCAACAACCCAAACACAATTATTGTATTTTTTATTCCTTGCTGTTTATGCCTCTAAAACATTGCTTCTTTTATATTAGGATTTTTACGGACTAAAAAAACACACACACACAAAAACACCAACAAATAAAATAAAAAACAGTACCAGAGTACGAATATGCATTTCTTATGAAAAGAAATATCATGCCGGTCGCAACGATGATGACATCGACCACGACGACCACGACTATCATGACAGAGTACGTTTATACTAGTGATTTTTACACGCCTTGTATGTCTATTATATTTTGAAGCTTGTGCCTCCAAAACATTGCTTATTTTAGATTAGTATTTATACGGACTAAAACAAAAACAGTACCAAAGTATGCCTGTGCATTTCTTAACGCAGCAAGTATAGCGGCGGCGACGACCACCACGACTACGACGACAGAGTGCGAGTACAGTGATTTTTTTAACGCTTTATACATCTATTTATATCTTCACGGTTATGCGCTCAGAACATTGTATTTTATTACAATTTCTACAGACTAAAAAGATAAAAATTAAAATAAACACACACTATCGAAAACGGGCCCAAAGTACGAATGTATACTCCATATCACAAATATGATAACGGCGACGGACACGAGGAGGACGACAGCAGAGTACTGTACAGTCGTGATTATTTTTGAGAGTCGCATCGCATATACAGTTATATACTAGTTTTACACCCGGCATTTCCCTGTCATTTCCTGCAGATTGGGTCTTAATAAAAAAGAACCACTCCTTTATAAACGTATATTTATTTCGAGGAATACTTAACCGCAAATCAAATATAAAAATAACAAAATACAAATACGGATGATAATGCGGTTCATCAATTTCGTCTGCATTTCTTTACTCATGATTTGAATGCCCTTGAAAAGTCATGTCTTATTGATGTGTGGTTTTAAAATATTAAAATAAATAATTAGTTGTGGCAATCTTTTGTCGTAAATTTAACTCATTGATAATAAAATAGTAAATAAATATGGTAACGTACACCCGGTTGTGACTACGGAATCTGGCGTTTTGTTTGTTGGATGCTCTACAACTAAGTGATGCCTTTATTCTCTTTCTTTGTCGGTGTAAAGTATTAAGAATTCCCTTGGTAGATATTATCCCTTTTAAACTATGCGACAAAACAGTTTTTTTTAGGATCAGATTTGCTATTTATTAATAATAATAGTAAAGGTATGATTAAAAATGTACTTTTCTAAGTAATCACTAATATATTGTACTCGCAGTAATATTATTATAGAAGATGTAGCAACATTAGTTTTGACCCTATGATAGCTTACTGATGATTCATTTAGTTTGGCTTTGTAGTTCAGGAATCTATAATTAACATAAATAAATAAAAAGAAGTATACAGTATTACCAGATACACAAATGAACTTTTATATATATTTAATCGTAATCGAATCAATCAGCCTAAACCTAATGTTTAGTTTATGTAAATTCTTATTCCGAGCCAACTAACTCTGTAAATGATGCATTTGGAAGTGTTACCTTTATCTTAAAAGGAAACAAATAAATTAAATGTCGCGCAGTAATAGGAATTCGTTTATATGATTATCACGCGGATACTTAAGATATAGAGATATTTGAAGGAAATCAATAGTTCCATGGAAAGGCGAAAAACAAATTAATATATGAAACGAAGGATGGAATATAAAAGAAAGTCTTTGAGATACGCGTGCCATTACTTACAAGAAGAAGGAACGTAATCAGTTCGCACCGTACTCCATAACACATAGGCTTATTCTCCTTCAAGTGACTGGTACGTAAAAATATCTTTGAAACCCTTTAATCTTGTATGTCGTGATTTTCCAATCACAAACTAGCAAAGGAACGCCCGTTTCCTCTTCACATGTAAAAAGAAGGAAATAAATTTAATGTTTCAAATAGAAAGATTGAGAGAACGAAGGAAAATGTCGCACCAGTGTGAGATCACGGCATGCTATGACAAATCCAGAAGACAGTATTTAACAGAATTTCTTTGAAGCAACTCTCTTTACTTGGACAAAACCAGCGGCATATACGAAATCCAGTTTATTGATTTTTCTATTTCACTATTCGGAATATTCTTTTCTTCTCTTCCTCATCCACGATGTGATTATGCATTTTCTTGCTTCCTAAAGTATTGCTTTTATTTTTGAATATGTTATATATGTGAAAATTATAATTATATCGCACGGAAACATCGATTAAGTAACTATATTTCTAGGCAACACGTGTGTTTCTATTATCAAGCGTATTAGAAATTGATTCAGAATTTCAGTATAATCACGGTTATTGCGTGATGCTACCATATAACGACTGCCATCAACAACTATTAGACGGTATTCGCCAGTCGTACACCTACTCTGGTTGTGCTATGCATATCAGAACGATCAAAATTGTTCTCGAGAATAAACGATATCACGTCTAAAGTTACAGCTTTCACCATTCGTAGGAAAACAATAAAAATCGTCAACAACTTCAATTAATACAAGACGTTTCATGGAAATCTAAGAAATCCAACAAAAAGGGTCCTAATATACAACAGTACTTCAAATATTTCAAGCGTGGTGTATGTACGAAAACATACTTATATTGAGAGGGGTGGTCAAGGATAGATACTTAAATCTTCCCCTTACTTCACTTTCCTAGACGATGTCTCAGATAAAATCGAGCAGATCGTTATATTTAGCGATATCTTCAAGCTCTATAATTGACACAAGGAAGAAGGAACACATAAAAAAGAACTTAACGCTTATATAAGGACGACCATATTGTAGCGTAATTTGACTTTAAATGGGTTGATGGATGCAAGCTTTTTTTTCTTTACTAACTATCGGAAATGTTCTAAGACAATACAAAGTAGCTCGACTTGCATAAATACAATATGAAATAAAAGAAGAACATGCAGGATATATGAAAGTAAAATCTGAAAAAATATATTTAAAACAATACTATTAACAAAGATCCCCACTCTTTACTTATCTCAGTAGATATTTGAAACATACAATTAGATAGGTAATTAAACAACGAAATATAAACACACAAACAGAATATAATCACGTATAATATATTAGCATACATGCCTAGTTAAAAATACTTTAAAACAAAATAAATAAGTAACGGATCCTAAACGTATGTTATAAAAATGAATCTCTAATTTAGCAACAAAAGAGCACTGCGATTTAACATAACTAGGACCGTCTCTTGGATGCAGGAAAAGTAATTATCTCAAAGATTCATGATGGATTACTTTACTTGAACTGTGTGTAATTGGCACAATCAATATAGACAATTAGTTTCGTAATTAGAAAACATACCTCAACTATCCACTAAACTAGTATCCATAATGGGGCATAAATTAATTATATATATATATATATATATATATATATATATATATATATATATATATGTATATATATATTAAGTATATATATATATATTAATTATATATATACATATATATATATTTATATATATACATATATATATATATATATATATATATATATATTCTCTTGGGGAGAGGCATGTCAATATTTGCATTTCTACGTCTGTGATATATAAGCAAATAATTAAGCAAATAATAAAAAGAAATGTCAAAAGGTGTTATTTATTCTACGAAACATTTCAAGTAGATCAATATCCGCATATATATATATATATATATATATATATATATATATATATAGATAGATAGATAGATAGATAGATAGATATATAAACTAGCAAGAACCGTTAACTGTCGTTGGTCGGTGGAATACTCTCACTCAAAAAGAGTAAACTACGGTTGCTGTTAGTGTCTACCGCTGTCCCTAAACAATTGCGAACTCTAGCGGCTGTTGCCAAAATAGAATTATCTGGCTTTTACTGGCGATTAGTATTGGTTTGGGGTCATAATTTGCAGGTCATTTTTAGATTTTAAAAATTCAATTAAGGAAATGCATAAATTAGTATAAATTGCAAAACAGTAGTCGATTTGAATAATAATGAGCATTAAAAACAAAAAACATTGAGGTTAAGGAGGCGATGTGTAAAAAGGTTGTAAACGCACGTTAAGAATCTAAAATAATGGTTTGGCGAATTACTGTGGCGAAACATAAATTCTGTTGTATATGATTAAAATTTAAGTGATATCTTTCCAAATTATAAACCAACTCTTCTACCAATGCTTAATTAGATTAAACTATAAACGAAACTAATTGCATCCCTAACAAATGCATTAAAGATATGAACCAAATCACTACAACTGACATTTCGAACAAATATTAAGACTGAACGGATACCTCATTAATATTGTATGCAACTATTGTAAACCTATAAAACAAGAATCACACACACACACACACACACACACACACACACTTAAACAGGTGTTTTTAACTACCACACCTAAATATATAATAACATCAAATACCCGCATAGCAATTCGCAGAGAATGTTATAAATAAGCTCTCCCACTTCGGCCTCAGACTAAGAAATCACTTGTCTAAAAACGTGAAAACATAAAATAATGACGTATGAATGAATAGCATAAAACTTGTGCATGCATTTACTCTGTTTATTAATTAAAATGTGAGATCTTTAGCGAATTCCACGCAGGGAGAAAAATAGGACGCTATATATATATACGCATAAATATACACACAACCACACATACATTAACAAGCACATTCCATACCATTACCTTAACAATTGCATCAAGATAAAATATTAGCTGCGGAAAGGGATGAGGGGAATTTGATATTATGAGAAGGAATATTAATGAAAAACATCAAACCTAAAGGAAATAGCAGACCAGAACTGACTCACAATCTTCTTATATAATTAACAATATATACATATTGCCATAAATAAGCAGATACTTTACACAAATCAACAGTAGAAAAAATTTTAAAATTCTAACATTATAATAAATAGAGACGACACTTCCGAACTCGCGTTCAAACAACCTGTTAATATATCCACACAAATATATAAATGAACTGCATGCGATACAGTTATAAGTGCCCGTTTAAATTAACTACCTGTAAACCAACACTACATTATATAAAGTAGATACTATATAATAGACACAGTTATATACTTAAATTACAAATATAAAGAATATATATTTATATATATATATATATATATATATTTAGACATCGACATACAGTCATGTTTCGTTGTATCACAAGAGCGCAGCAAGACAACACCTCTCTCAAGCCAAGGATTTAATCTAGAACCGTCGTATTGACATCAAACAGTTCTCCCACTTGAACACGGAGGTGATGCCCGCAAATAACCTGTCCGAATGTCTATTTAAACAAATATCCGTACACCACTTATATATATATTACAATAAGTTTACCAAGGCAATCAAAATGGTAAACTTATAATATATTATAAATATTAAAGAGTGGATTTTTTACCTTCACCGGACTATCCATTCATGTGAAATATTTTGTCATTTTTCTTGTACCTCCAATTCCACTTACCTCACCCTTTTTTTTATCCACGTAAGATCTGGTACTTACTTGTGGTTTCATTAAATACTTTTACATGCAAAATCCGATCCTGCATTTTGCTAATTACTGCCCTCTGATGAGCAGTAGAGTATTTCTTCGATACTCTGCGGATTAAGTACTATCCACTTATCTTGTGCTTCCTTTTTAAAATTAAATTTGTTTGTAACTCTTTTTCAAGATGTGTTTTAACATGTTTTATTAATCATTTGTTCATATATATATATATACATATATATATATACATATATATATATATATATATATATATATACAATAATCCTACTATGAATTATAAAATAAAATACGTACGAAATAAGTTTGAATGCCAAATTACAAGATGATAAACATAAACAAATAGTTACTTGCTTAAAATTAGTATTTCTGCCCTAAATAACATGTATATTTTATACATTTTCCGTACCTGGGTGTTTAATTGAATGAAAAAAACAGTTTTTAAAGAGTCCGCATGTTTGTGTCTGCGGTGTAATTTTGAAATGCCGGGAGAATACATTTGGCGAACGCCATATAAAGGTAAGAGTTGTGTTTTCCGTTATGAAAGCGTTGATTGAAATTTAAAATAAAATACGTATGAAATATATTTGCAAGCAAAATTACAACGGAATATTATGAAGATGAACAAATATTTATCAGTATAAAATCAATATTTTGGCGCCATGCACCATCTTCAGAATTTGATAATTCTTTTCTTATTTTACTCACCATGATTTTTTATTTTAAAAAAGTATACGGTCCGCGTGTTGTTACCTTCGGTGGTCTTTTAAAATTCCAGAAAACTCCGTTTGGGGAAGGCGAAATGAAGTCGGTATATTATTTTCTGTGATAGAAGCGTTGGTAAAAAATTTTAAACTCTGACTTTAATATCGCGTTCGTCAAATACATTCTTCCGGCATTTAAAATAACTCTGCAGACAACAATACACGGACATTTTACTCAATTTATTGTGTCCTCAGTTTAAACTCATAGCGACAAAAAGAGAAGAAAATGGATAAAATTCTAAAGGTGGCGAAATATGAATTATAAACACATAAATATATGTATATGTTCATAATATTGCTTGTTTTTTGGCTTTCGAACGTATTCCCTATTTTGCTATTACAAAAACACAGCCATTACTTTCATAGTTCTTTCACCAAAAGCATTCTTCCGGCATTTCAAAATACCAATACAGACCCGTGCAATATTTATCTCATTTTTTTTTAAATTTAAAATCACCGCGAGGAAATACAGGAAATATCAAAAATTCTGAAAATGGTGTATAGCGCGGAAATATTAATTTTATAAAAGTAAATATACACTTGTTTTATTAATATTACATAATATTTTGACTTTCAAACGTATTGCATGCGTACTTTCTTTTAATAACTATGGACTTCGATGGATGTAATTTTATTCAATATTGTCAACGTTGTACAAAAACAATAGTTTTAAGAATATGTGAATAAGGCGTTAAAATAAGTTCGTTCATTTAGGAAGCAATTAAATAAAACTTCTGGATTTCAATAGCGAACCTATGCACGTGTTTCCTAGGACGTGTGTTTAAGAAATCGGAAGGACAATTTCAGAAGACATTGTTGGTGGTATCCCAGTAGGAATCGATTTCAACTCAGTATTACTGCCTTTCTTATTGAAACTTGTTTTCCTCAACAGAATTTTTGAATGGTAACGTATTTGTCACATTCAATGTTATTTCCCGATTGCCCCCTCTGCGCGCTGCGTATTTAAGGAAACCACTGAAAAGTCGGTAGCAAAAATACCCGCGAAATGAATTGAACTTGAATGTATTATTTTAAATGCTTGGATTATGGTTCATTTTATCATATTTTCCTTTGGTTTTATTTTATGTTTGGCTTTTCTATTTATATACATGATTGATTTCTTCTTTCCAATGTTTTTCAAAACCTCTTCCCGGAAGTATTTACTACTGAGTATGCTTCGATTTTTTGTCTCTCATTCCTTTCATCCTTTCCATGCTTTACTTTACTTTTAATTCGATCTTTTTTTTAACTTTGTTTATATCGGATCAGCTTACATTTGTATAAAGCTTTCCTTTTGCCGCTTAGTTTTCTTATACTTTAAAAATAATCACGTTTTTATGTTGGTAACATATGAGAACATGCTTTTCTTTTCGATTGTAATAAATTGTATTTCATTATCACTCCCGTTATTATTTTATTTCATTAATCAGTATAATCGCGTTTGTTGCATGGAGGAAAAAAAAATGCTGATTTTCTTATCGATTATCGTCATTTTTTCTGCCTCATCACAGTAAGATTTTATCGTCATCTTCATTATAAGTTTAAGACATCTTCGCAATATATTTTGTTTTTTGTTGATATTATCATGGTTTGCGTTCTGCTTTTTAAACACCATGTGATTTATTTCTGTTTCGGTATAATTCACAGCTTATTTCCCTCATTTTCCCAATCCACTACGCATTCATAATCCTCCTTACGTTTTAATCATCACTGCCTCAATTTTTAACCGAGTTGCCACATACTGTTCTCTCGTACGTATTTATGGAGAGTCTGTAATAAAAATACTTATAATCTATATAATTATAACACTCAAATGGGATTGTAACGGATGTTGTACCCCACATCCGGTTTACGACTTTCGGTTGCGCATGTGTACATAAACATACATCCATAACAGTGTAAACAAATAACCACCCATCGCTACTTTGGCAGAATTTGATCTTTCTTAAACACTACCAACATAAATAAATACCCCGAAAATATGTGGTTTCTTTTATTTTGCCTTAAAATAAATAATCAACGCGACAAAAACCCTATCGTTTTATTTTGTACGTTTTCAGCGTTCCAATTGTTGTTGTTTTTTTCGCGTTTAAATTAAGAGATATATCAAAATGTTAAGTTAACTTTAAGTATTATGGTATCTGTTTACCTATAGTAGGGCAAACTACTGGTTGTAAGTGCGTTTTTTTTAAATAAACAATTATAAACAGAACGACTCAGATATCTATCTATATTCTTTTTTCAAGTTAATATACTTTCATAGAAATGTGTTTGCTATGCCACAACGAACTATTTCCTTTACGTCACGAGTATCACGCTCAAATATTAGTCCAATAGCTAACATAAAAAACTGACCTAACCGATCGAGCGTAGTCGAATATTTAATTGAATATCATTCTAAGTTCAATATGTTATTTGATGTTTCCCTTGTTTTGTTGTCTAATATTGAATCTGCTTTGTTTTTTCTGTTTTCCCAATAAATCGTACCTTTTTTTTAATTCAATTTTCACCCCAAACAAGGCACAGTGCCACTTTGAAGCAGGGGGCTACTATTAGGGAATTAATTAGCGGGTTCATTATGAAGGGAGAGGAGTAGAGAGATGTTTGTTTACATTACACTTGAACTTCTGCATATCATTGCAGTTGGGAAAGCAGAATCCCGGAAGGGAGTTCCAAAGACCCGCAGTTCTGGGGAAGAAACTATTGGAGTAAAAGGCTTTCTTTCACCTAGGGATCCTCACTGTAAGGGATGAGACTTAGTAGCTTGTCGGGTTTGTCGGGGGTAGTTACGTCGGGGAGGTACAAGTGTTTGGAGTTCGTCAGAGCATTCACCATTAAAGTATTTGTAGAACAGGAAGAGGGATGCAACATCTCGTCGATGGGACAGAGGTTGAAGCCTAGATGACAGTTCAGGACCTATCAGGTTGGCGACTCTTTTTTGAACCCTGTCCAGGAGCGAGAGACAAGCAGCAGATGCACCAGCCCAGATGTGACAACAGTACTCCATACATGGGCGAATGGTTGCCTTATAGAGGTATAGGATACTGGCAGGCGTAAGTAGTTTTCTAGAACGGTAGAGGGAGCCAACCTTCCTTGCAGCAGCCTTGGCAATGCTCTCAATGTATCTATTCCAGTTCATATTCCCTGTAAACGTTAGGCCGAGGAGTTTAAAAGAAGTACTTTCAGGCAATGTGTTCTTGGTCATTGCTATTGGTGGTAGAGAAGGTTTCTTGTAGTTATTGAAGGAAACAAGCTTAGTCTTAGCAACATTGAATGAGACCAACCATTTTTGTCCCCATTCCCCTACGGATTGGAGGTCATCCTCTAGTGTTTCTGCCATTTTCTTGGATATGTGTTCATTTGTTTTCCCCTCATATCTGTTATAGAGAGTGGTGTCATCGGCAAATATACCCATCTCCGAAACAATATTATCAGGGAGGTCGTACCTATTTTGCAGATTAGTATTTTTTTGGTTTTAATTAGTGTGTTGTTTATTTATTTAAAATTAACACTCATTATTATCAAGCAGTCGTACTGTTTGTATTACCGGCACATATATATTAAGAACATACCAATTTAATATTAATAATAATAATAGAAAACACATAACAAGTAAACATACTAATGCATAAAAGTAGCACTTAACAGAACCGTATTAAATTGCGCATTATGTGGAAAGTTAATAGGTTGTAATAATGTAGTAACTCGAATTTGTCTAAGTTTAATCAATCTAATTGAGATAAGCAACTGGCAAGTTGAGAGGGCAGCATATATTACATTGGAGACTCCTCCTAAAACTCTATTTAAAAAAATGTGAGATTAGCGGTAAATGCATCAGCTCAGCTGTAGAAATAAGACTCCAAGCGAATGGCACCTTTGTAAATGTGCATGCTATTTTAGGTGCCGGTGTCGTTAAATTTACGCATTAACTTGAGGTAAACAAAAAACACATATGATCTTTCATTTCAAAATACTGCATAGCCAAATTAAATTTTAATATAATATGTAGTATTTCTTGTAAAATATTTTTAGACATGGTTATAACTGATATGTATTCGTCTCGTTAAATAATTTTCTCGTCACCGGTATATAATCATCCATTTATACACTACAAATAAGAGAAACCACCAAGAAATTAGCCGATTAGGCATTTTTATAAAATACATGTTATATATTTATTAACCGAACATTTTGTAAATGGCGATTTTAAAAATAATTCAATCCATGTTAACAACATATATACAACTTAAACATGATTTAATAGCCCATTGATTCATATTAATTGTATAAAGTTCACTTTAAAAATAATTTAATTTATAGTAACAACATATATAAAACTTAAACATGATTTAATAGCCCATTGATTCATATTAATTGTATAAAGTTCACTTTAAACATAATTTAATTTATAGTAACAACATATATAAAACTTAAACATGATTTAATAGCCCATTGATTCATATTAATTGTATAAAGTTCACTTTAAAAATAAGTTATGTTAACAATATTTATAAAACTTTAAAAAAAGATTTAAAGGTCCATTGATTCATATTACTTGTATAAAGTTTACTTTAAAAATAAGATATGCTTTGCATTGTCTGATCACATACAATTAATTTTCTCAGATTGCAGTTTTTGCTCCAATGAAGCTGAAATAGTAGCTCAATCAGAATGCAAAAAATTAATGATGAAATACATTTTGCTTCAAATTCGATTATTGATACGAAAATAAGTATTTTAATTCTGCGCACTTTCTGGAATAGTAAACGGGAAACTAAAATAGAAATAAAAAAGAATTATGAAATTTATTGAGAATTACAGGTAAATAAGCGCACACTCACAAACACACATACACACAAATGTATATATATATATATATATATATATATTTAAACTGTCAATGAAATCTATGTTAAACGCCTACATTTCTATTATATTAATTAAACATCTGCGTGTCAGTACAGTCAGGAAAGCAGACAGCCGGAAGTGAATTCCAACTGTCTCTGTTCGACATTTAATATGAAATCAACTCCAGAAAGATTTAGAAATTTTTATATTTAATTTTTTAAAAAAATTATTCGTTTTTTAGTTTTCTGATGGTTATCTTCATTTACACAATGCCCCCATTTCTATTCATGGATATTTTTACATTTTTTTCATAAGTGTGTGCCATCTAAGATGAAAGCTTAGTAGCACATTTCCATGTATGTGTATCTATATTTATATATACGCCTATAAAGTTAACTTTCTGGTCGCACATACATTGATTTAAATAGAGTTGTTTTTCCTATTTGAAAAAATATAAAAAAGAACTTCATAATATACTCAATCATGGATATGAAAGCGCAATCATAACAGGTAACTTATTTGCATATGTATTTCGAAAAGATATTTCATTATTTTTTCTATTAATTATAGTTTCTAATTGAAATATTTATACTAATTCAATACAGAAAAAAATAATTACCTTGAAATTATTATTCGAGAGTATACTCCGAAATGTATGTTAAATGTTTTATTAATCCATTTAGTTACATTGCATAAAGGAAGAGATCAGCATTACAGGGAAGCTAATCATATATGAAAAATCTTTTAGGGCAAATAGTAAATGTAGTAGGGGGGAATAAAAAAAAGATCAATAAAAAGTTAAGGATTAAAAACCAATGTCAATTCTTCTTTCTGGTGTTGCTTTATTTTGTTTTTCTTTCTCTTCCTTTTTTTTCTTATGCCTCTGTCTAGGAACCTTGACTTATATTTTAAGTCCCGTCTAAATTTGTCTTAGACTTAATGAGTTGCATTGCTATATATATATATATATATATATATATATATATATATATATATATATATATATATATATATATAAGCGGGACCTTCGAAAATTACACAGAGGACTCATTCATACGTATTATATATATATATATATATATATATATATATATATATATATATATATATATATATATATTTATGTTGGCATTCTGTAGATACGATTTTTGGCAGAGTTCCTATTTATTATTATAGAGTTAATAATCTGTCGATTTTATATATATTTTAAAGTTGCGATTTCAAAAATAATATATATATATATATATATATATATATATATATATATATATATATATATGTGTGTGTGTGTTGGGCGCATTAGCATAAATCAAAACCGAAATAAAATCTTATGAATTATATATATATATATATATATATATATGTGTGTGAGTGTGTATATATATATATATATATATTTATATATGTGTGTATATATATGTATATATATATATGTATAGATAACTTGCGTTCCATTCAGTTATAATCTAAACAGAAACTCCAACTTTTGAGAAAGTCTTATTAAAATTATTATTTCAAAAACGGATCACTTGTGTGCCATCTATCATATAAATTACACCTCTCTGTTTAAATATATGTATGTAAGTTTGTATGTATGTATATTTGCCTACCAATTTAGACATAGGCGACGGATGTTCTCGAGGCCAGTATCGTTTTTAGGCTACCCCACCGGACGATGAATATCGAAAAATTCGCTAAAAATATTACTGTTTTCATTTTTAACTGAGCACTTCTACAAGGATGGGTCGCTTGTTTCGCCGATAGTGTCGAAGACATTTTCTCCTTATGATTTCCTCGTTTTAACTTAAACCCTGGCCATTTCCGGTTTGGCGATGGACTCAATAACAAAGACGTCACGTTTCTTTTCACGTTCTTTTCCTCGATCGCGGTACGGGTTCGAGCCTGTCTGCCTACTAATTTTCTTTTTCTCAACACACACATCCAGACATGCGGGCAACACCCGGAACTAAGGCTTGTAAATTATAATCGAAACAAAAACAAAAACTTATGAACAATTCCTGATAAAATTACAAGAAAAACTATAGATGGTTTAAGTTCTATAGAGTGAATATTTAGCGAAACTGAAACCAACATTTATGAAGCACTCTTGGTAATCTTTTTATGAACAGAAATGGAAGTGCATTATAATTAAACAAACCAAATGCATACGTGACACAGAAAAAAACAGACACGATTTCCTATTAATATAAAAATGATCAATTCGGAGATTGGCGTGTATTGTGTAACATCTGTAAACCGTAGTTAGAGAAGTATTTGTTTAATATTTTTAATATTACATATTGTAAAATGTTCATGATTGTTTTAAATATAAATATGCCATTTTTATTAAATTATTAATCGTTTTTTTCTATATTTGCGGGATGTACGGCTGCCCCATAAATATAGCCATACAACAACCGCTATTTCACTATTTTGCAGAGTATTTCACCTGAACGAAAAAAAAAGATGAAACGCGTGTACACGCTGGGGGGGGGCGTTTGAAGTCTTGCAACGAAATGTCGACGTTGCTTACAAACACTTTGTTCTTGTAAAAGTAACAGATGTGT
The DNA here is from genome assembly GCF_053919585.1 of Euprymna scolopes. NCBI lineage: Eukaryota > Metazoa > Mollusca > Cephalopoda > Sepiida > Sepiolidae > Euprymna > Euprymna scolopes. The sequence continues at coordinate 5,998,584 of NC_136509.1, forward strand.
AACGATGGTCGAAGTATAGTTTGTCTGAAAGACAACAACAACAACAACAACACCAACCGTAGAGCGGTAACTCCTTTTATATATTTTATATACACATTCTTCTCAACGAGATTCACGCGTGATTGGAATGTCTATTTACCTTGTAAGAAATAGGCACCCAGTCCCTTGGCTTAACGAACTAGCGGTCGTGTTGGTAACAGCTACCAGCATTCCTTTCTTCCCCACCGACCGATCCTCGGTAAGTTAAACAATTTAAAATTCTCACATATTCCCTACGAAAAAAAAGAAAATCGAAAAAATAGAAAAAAACGTATTTTACAGGATCTGATATAAGGGAAAAGAGAAAGGAATTCATCATTTTTTAGCGCAATTTTTAAATTCTTACCTGGGACCTGCATCGAAATTTTTTGGTCCATTTAGACCCCTAACAAACGGGATCTACCCTGTCACCTTAGCCTGCAAGTTGGCAATACCATTCTCCCACTTCTTGGGATGCATCTAAGTGGAAACAGACATTACACTGATCACAATCCACCATTAGTTTGAAATCTTCCGGTTATTAATTACTTGCAGGAAGAATCCAGATTCATACACTCTCATCAGGTTGGGAAGATAGCTATTGGTCTGGCACATCCTCTTGTTCATGAAGAATCTGCTCATCCACATTTTCCGAAAGAGAATTAATCACCAGAGGAAATAAATGATTTATTGAATGGGTTAATATAGCTCCATTTTCATTTTCTTACTGAACGAACCAACTTATCCTTTCCTTCAATCAACTCCAGGACTTCGCCTATAAACCAAAATGATATAGTGTTAAGGGAGTCCTTAATGAACACTATATCGCTCCTTTTGATGGCATTATTAAACAAAGGGTTAGATAACTCCAGAGTTCTTTCTCTAAAGCTCAATCAAATGTAAGATTACTGCCACATCTTTCTAAATGTTTCTAAATTTTCTTCGCGAAGATGGGGAGTCCTCTTTAAATCGATCCTGCGAAGTGGCTCCGTTAGTCCCAGTTTTTCCTTGTCTAACCTTATTATCAAATCATGCCACACACGAGAGGGTTTGGAGTTTAGTGATCCATCTCATTAGAGCTTCTATAATTCAGAGGATGGCTATTAATGTAACGCTGGATATCATATAACGTGGTTAATAGGCCAAAATAGCTCCATTTTCATTTTCTCACTCTTGCTGAACGAACCAACTCATCCTTTCCTTCAATCAACTCCAGGACTTCGCATATAATATAGTTTTTTATTGACAGGATTTTACTGTCTTGATTGACCGTTCACAAGTACCTCCATACCAAGCTGAATAAAGTGGAATAATACAATGTGTAAGGTTGTAATAATCAAACTTCTCCCTAAACTCATCAGTGATCAACCCCTTATCAATTATTTTGGCTGCAGAACGAAAGTCCTTGCGTTGTACGAGTGGAGGTGAGAGGAGATTCCATTCGCATTTGGGAAACGCACAAAGCCTGTAAGAATGAGGATAAACTCATATCTTGGACTAGTTCCATGTGAATAGCTCAGATAGACATGCAGGTAAAGATGAGGATATATATGTTATAGTCCTTCCCTTCTCCCTTAATCCACAGCGGTATGCAGATATGGTCTTACTAAATTTACTCTAGAGCTAGGAAGATCTGTTGCATTTGGTGTCGAGAAATCAGTGGCATTGTATTTTTGAACTAGGCACAAGTGTTCACATTTTTACAGCTTCTTTGGCCTGTGGTATGCAACACCCCTTATTTCATTTATGCTTGTTTTCAAACCAAAATGTTGGTTCTCTGATGAGTGTCCTTTACAATTTAATCTATTAAATGATGTCTTTTACCCAAAATAATTGGATTCTATACGTCACAGTAATGTCATTCTGACCCACCTATCCTTTCCCTTGAACGAATCGTTATTGGAGGGATCCAGGAATAGGTTCAGGTTTTTCAATAGTGTTGGTTTATTCTTACCTTCAGAATCCAACAAAAAATAATACTCCGAGGCAAATAACTCCCTTGCATCAATTTTATCAAATAAACTTTTGCCAGAAGGCGATTGGCCTCACTTCTCTTCGACGTTTTCTTGATAAACTTAAAAAACAAAAGTCGTTACGTTAATTACTTTGTTGAAGTTGGAGAATCTTCATACAGAGACTATAGGGGGACTTTTGTTTTTATTTCTTATATACACATTTATTGAAGGACGAATCTATTTCTTTTGTTCTTCCGAGAGGCAACCTTACTCGGCTCTGTTTCACCGAATCTCTACCTGCTTTAACCACGCAGAGCCTTCATACCAACAAGTCAGGTCTTCCTTTTATTTTTAAAAGGTTAGTCCTCTTGTTATGCAGTCGGATGTGTTCCCCTTAGTTGACACATATTAGAAACTCAACTCAAAGTCATCTCCTACCTTAGTGTTGCAGACATTTGTGTTATATCTTGTAACTTGTTGCGCGCAAAGATTGTTTTTGGTGGTTATTGATTTAGCAAGTATCCAAGGAAATACCAGCTGAGCGTCCGTAAGAACATATACCTTTCCTAGCAGAGAGTTCTTTAAAGCTTCCTTTATAGAGGGAAAACATTTGAATGCCAGGAATACTGACAAAAGCTCCAAAGTGGCGCAGATTTACCTTGCAAGGGTGTTACCTTTATTTAAACAAACACCAGTGAAGACTGTTCATCTTGTACGACATATGTTGAAAAGCCGTATGCAATTTTGGAGCCATCACAAAATAGGAACACTTTTATCGGCTTATTTTCATCTAAGACTCTCCTAGAGAGCACAATTCTGTTGTCCTTCGCCAAAATATTCCATGTTGTTTTCTTTACTCCTCAGGATAGGTGAGTCAGAATGACATTCCTGTGATGTATAGAATCGAAACATAGATGTCGTGTCATCATCAGAGTTGTCAACGAATGATTTAATTATGTGTTTTGGGAGATCATTGATGCAGATCAGGAAAAATTTGGGCCCCGGATTGACCCCTGAGGGGCTCTAGCATTAATACTGTGGGCCTCTGATTTCTGCCCATCAACTACTACTGTTATGAACCTATCAGAAAGAAATGATTTAATAATTGAGAAAACATTTCCAGTGATACTGTAGCTGGAAAGCTTGTGAAGTAGGCCCTTATGCCATACCTTATCGAAGTCCTTCGATATGTCAAGAGCAATTGCCCTGGAAAGGAAGCCTTTGTAAAGAGATTCACTTACCCTATGAGATATAACCGTTAGCACATCTGCTGTAGATCTTGGTGAGAAGAATCCATTATGAATGCCACTGTTGTTTCTGTTGAGGTGGTTGACTATTTCTTTATTTAATATGCATTCAACGTACTCATAACACACAGGAGACTTATTGATATGTACTGAGAGGGAGGATACGTTTCGCCTGAATTCTTAAATACAGGACATACTGAGTAGGTTTTCCAGGGTGTGGGAAAGCACTTGTCCTTAAGGCAACGCTTAAACAGTTTTGTAAGTATGGGTGCAAGTTCTGGGTGGAGCTTTTTCAGCACTAAAACAAAAATGCGTGAGGGCCAGTTGCTTAACGGGAATCAAGGTTCTTGATTAGCTTGGCGACCTCACGCACATATATTTGTATGTTGAATAGCCTGTTGTCTGTTATAGGAGGAAATACTGGGAGCTGATGGCCTTCTTCGCATAGAGTAGAATAAGCTGCGAAGTTCTTGGCAAATATTTTGACCCTCTCTGATGCTGACGAGATGACCTGGGGTCTATTCGTGATGGTTGGGATGGAACGCACTCTTCTGTTCACGATCCTGTTAGCTATTTACCAAATCTGGTAGGAGCCAAACCTCTGCTCAGCTACTTTAAATTTAACGGACTGAGCATATAGCTCACATGCATTTTTATTACTATTTTAAAGTGGTTGCTGGCAGTCATGAAAGCAGCTTTAGTCTCAGTACATCTATTACGTTGGTAGCTATGGAAAAAGCGATTCTGTGTGCGATGGCTGACTGTGAGCTTTTTCTTGGACGGTATGAATCGGTTTATACCTACAATTAACCATTCACTCAGGTCTGATACTATAGAGGACACATAATTTTAAAACATGGAATGTAGATGTAGATCAGATATTAATGTACGGAAGCTCTCCCAGTCAGCCATAGAATATCGATATATAGTACGGTGGAGAGGTAGTCTGAGGACTTATTACATTTCATTTTTATCTTTACTGATCTAAGACGGAACATGAAGATAGCTCAGAGGAAATTGTGAGAAAAAAGATCTAGAAGGCTTGCATACTGACTGGTAGTATCGGGCACAGGGGGGGGGTCGTGAACAATCTGAGTGAGGTCATAGGCAATGGCAATGACAGTATTACCCCTCGTAATCTGTCTTATTTGAGTGGGTCACCCATTCCACATTATGGGCATTGAAGTCACCGCAAATGTTAATGTTAGCTGAATGATGAGCAGACAGGATGTGTTCAATTCTCTAAAATATACTCTTAACCCCACTGTTGTGGGAGGGATACAAGGAAATATAAATGCAGTGGTGTAAGCTAGTGCAACCTGGAAGCACATATACGGTAAATTAGGGTATTCTCTTGAGATATCCCTACCGCATGGAAAGCTGTCTTTAATTCAGGCACATACTCCATGTCCATGGCGATCTTGGGGGTCAGATTTAGATGTTAAGTTCGAGTATCCCTTAATTATGAACTCATCTAGGGAAGTGGTCGGCCCTATGCCAGTTTCTGCAGAAAACTGAAACGCTGCAACACTCCATTTTTAAAGCGGAATGAAACAAGACTTAAGCCTGCCACAGCTTCCGCGTCCCCCTTTGTAGCCAAGTGTTTCTCCATGCCAAAGGAGACACCCTAAATCTCCCTTAACCAGTCCTCTATTGCTCGCGTAAATAGAGAAACCGCACTTATTCCGAACTGTTCTCTTCATTTTCTTAACCCTTCTAGTGTTGTTAGTATCTTTCTTTGAAGAAGTTCTTTCAGCTTCAGGTTCTCAATTGACTGTATCATCCATACTATAAATTCAGTTTAACGCTAGAATAATCCAACTCTAAAGAGGAGAAATCGATTTTGTTGCAATGTGTCAGAATTAGCTTACCGACGAGTGTGTATGTGGTCGGGGGGGTGATAAAGACGTTTGAAGTCTTGCATTTAAATGTCGATGTTGCTTACAAGCAGTTTTTTCCTTGTAAAAGTAACTGATGAGTAACGGTGGTCGAAGTGTACTTTGAAAGACAACAACAACAACACATACAACCGTAGAGCGACCACTCCTTTTAAACCCCCAAACTATCTTCAACGATAGTTACTCGTGACTGGAACGTCTATTTACCTTGTAAGGAATAGGCACCCCGTTTCCTTGCTTAACGGACCAGCAACCGTCACAACTACCAGCATTCTTTTCCTCCTCACCGACCCACTCTCGGTAAGTCAAACAATTTAAATTCTCACACTAAATTTGTTTATTTAAAAGTAAACATTCAATTAATATGCAAATGATTATGTTCATTGTTATTAGTGGGTATTATTAATTATTGCATATGAATCAAATTAATAATTTGATTGTCTTTTAAAACGACGTTGTTAGGGAAACACATAATACGTAATAACTTTCTACTAAAAAAATGTGTTTCTTACATAGACTAACACATAGGAAATGTAATGTTCTATACTCCTATTAATTCGTTTTTTTGTGTATGCATATTCATATTAAAATCCTAGTTTTTATTTACTGCAACAGAAAATACATCTTTGGTATAGATGGGTCGTAAATAGCAATCATCTGTAAAAGATGTAGCTAATTGGCTTATTCTTAAAAGTTCATTTTAAATAATTCCCGATTAGTTTTAATAATTTTTCCTATGGGATGATCATCTTTAGTTAATTATATTTATGCAGATATTGTGCATGGTTTATACTTGTGTAATATTTGCGTAGAAATATATTAAACACAACACTCTTTCTTTATACATATTTATGCATGTGTATAGATATTTGCTTAAAAAAATATAAGTGTACCAATTTCCTCCGTCAGTTTGTCGTTTGCAGACAATAAAGGGTACTGGAAGCCATGGGAACATCGGTACAAAAGTGAAAATAAAAAAAAATAAATTGATCAGGTTACGGTTGAACGACAGTATTACGATTATGTATGCGTGATGTAATAGATATTGGTTCATGTTTTAATATTTAGCTTTGCATGAACAGGCATTCTAAGTACAGAGATCAACTTCCAGAAAAAAATCGTAAGATCTGCGTTTTCGTTTCTATTCTCAGTGGTCGCGAACGATTCATTTTTTAAAAACTTTTTCAATCATTACTATATATATTAGGTCCAATATATAATAATATTATTAATAATAATAATAATAATAATAATAATAAAATGCAGCACTCAAAATATACTATTTAAGCGTATCTGACGATCGGACAATTCCGGGAAGCCTGCCAGTCATGTATTAAAGTTCCAGTTGTAAGCTTGGTGGTTTAACTCAGCAAAGACTACAGGTTTTCTCACCTTTTTCATTCCTATATTATCTCCTATCATATGAGAATCGGGAGAATACATATATATCTAATGTTATAGGTATATTTAGCTTTCGTATACGAATAAATTAGACGATTATCTGTTAATTATTATCTGAAATCAGTCATAAATTAGATTATGCGGGCCTATACTTCGCATGAACGCAACGATAAACAACGATCAGATCATCCAATTTCAATATTCGGAACTTCAAAGATCTCCTGCCGGATACGTTCTAATTCAGAATGGTTACCAGAGGGTCGCAGATAATGTGAAATATTTATACTTTTACTTATTTCATATTGTCAAGCCAAAAAGACAGTTATCTTACATTTTCATCACACATGGTTTTCAATTTCCTTCACTGCAGGATTTATTTCTTAGATCGAGGACACGATGGACAATAAATGCCACGGGAATATGCATTTGATAAAGCGCGAATGAAACTCGCTACTACATGGGATGTAGCCAATAATTTGATATTGTTCATTTAAGAATGACGAATGTTGTGCACACGAAATGTTGAACTTGAAAAATAAGACGAAGGTATACATATACTAGCTGGAGTATACATGGCCCTTGCCTGGGAATATTGTTTGAATCCAGAAAGTCCGGGTTAGAACTTCTATCAACTCATTAACTTTATTTAGAATACATAGTACGCTTCATTTCAAATATAAACTTTATAAATAGTTTTTAAATGTACCTGGACATACAAACTAACCCACAACAATATACATACGACCATACAACTGACTATATGAAATATAAAGTTTTTTTTTAAGTGTTAAACGCAACAGACCAACAGAGGAGGATTCTGCTAAAATAAATTACAGTCCAGATTAATATTTTATATGTACTGTTAAAGCAAAGCTACACCATATTTACGATTGAGACACTAGTAGGAGAATAATCATAAACAACAATATACGATAAATTATCCTTTTTTTATGAAAGATTGTTAGATTAAAGATTAAATTTTATCTCATAACTGAATTTCCAGAGGCCAATACATGTATCAATTAAAGAATCAATGAAAGAAATCATGAAATAATAAACTTCATTAGTTAATTAATTGCTAATGATTTGAAAAAAAAAGTTCAGTTGTAAAATATACAGCAAAAGCATAAACTAAATCAATTTGTTGTATCGAATTCATACCTGCATTCTTGGAGACCATATCGCCCATTACGAAAAGATAGTGTACGGCAAACTGGTAATAATTATTCTCTCCGCCCTAATATTGTGTCGTCAATTCATAGAATCAATATGTAATAGTATTTATTTTTCCTACTATATTTATATTTTATAATACACCAACTATTGTACCTCATAATTGTATAGCCACACCGGTTACCGTTGGGTCACTGAAAATAAGTCACGTTGAAGCTGGTCAGTATAGGTATAGCTGACAATTTCGGAACTTCCAGGTGCTGAATGTGCTCTCCGCATATATCGGCATTGTTTTCAGTCGTCCTAAGAATCTCCTTACAACTGAACTCAAACATAGCTGATTCAGGACAGATGTGGTGGGTGATTGTGCAACCATTGAGCCACAATCACACTCGCAGCTGCACCTAGAGTGGGTATCCTGTGCATTTCAAAGCTGAAAGGAGGCATTTATTTAACCAACTATAATATTTATCTGACGCGCATATATATATATATATATATATATATATATATATATATATATATATATAGATAGATAGATAGATAGATAGATAGATTGATATAAAAGTGAACCTGACTCTGTGTGTGTCCGTGTGTTTGTGTGTGAACGTGGGTGTACCTTTTCCAACGCAAACCTCTGTCAAGTTTTAGTCTACAGACTCGAAATTTGTATATACAGGGTACTGAGATTTGGAAAAATCTTTGTAAGTAAGACCGGTCTTAAATGCTAGACTATCTATTATATCTAGAAATATAAAAGTGTCTGTCTGTGTGTGGGTGTCTTTGTACATTTCCGTACGAAATAACTCTATCAATTTTTATTCTACTTACTAAAAATTTGATATGTGTATCTGTACTGAGATTTGGGAGAATAAGTCTGACCGGTGATCGGCCAGAAATTTGGCGATCATGGGGTATAAGTTCAACGATTGGACGGTTGAGAAATCCACCAAACTCTTCGGACAATTTTTGTTCTAAAAACTTGAAAGTTTAGATAAAGGTTCCTTTGACATGAACCTAAATTAATAACTTGATTTGAGCCAAAAACAATAAATGTTAAGGAGACATAATAGGGATCACCGAAATGCTAGTATATATATATATATATATATATATATATATATATATATATATATATATATATATATATATATATATATATATATATATATATAATTGTAAATATAGGTTACTTGGACATGGATCTTACTTAATGACTTGATTTGAGCCCAAAACAATAAATGTTAAGGGGTCCAAATAGGGGTCAAATTAAAAAAAAAATGACCGCTTTTTTTTTTTTTGCTCGACATACACCTCCAAATACCTGGGAAATATCGGGCACCCATGCAAGTATATCTATAAAAGTGAACGTGTAGATGTGTTTGCCTGTCTGTCTGTGTGTCTGTGTAATTTCTCTACGCAATAATTCTGCCAATTTTTAGTCTACAGACTCATGGTTTGATATACAAGGTACTGAGATTTGGGAAAATCTATGTGATCAGTTTTCAGACAGAAATTTGGCTGTTAAGGGGTCAAAGTTCAACGATTTGACCTTTGAGAACTCTACCAAACGCCTCCGACAATTTGGCGGTGAAACACTTAATATTTTAGATATCTATTCCTTGGACATGGATCGAAGTTAATAACTTGATTTGAGTCCCCCAAAATAAATGTTTAGGGGTTATAATAGGTGTAAAATTTAAAACAAATTGTCCGTTTATTTTTGTTTTTTGTTTTCTTTTTTGCTCAGCATACACCTCCAAACACTCGGGAAACGCCGGGCACCCATACTTTTATATCTATAAAAGTGAACGTGCGTGTGTGCGTCTGTGTTTGTGTGTGTGTACATTTCCCTACGCCATAACTCTGTCAATTTTAAGTCTACAAAGTCGGAATTTACTATACAGGGTATGGAGATTTGGGAAAATCATTGAGATCAGCCTTCGGTGGCTGTTTAGGGGTCAAAGATCGACGATTTGACCTTTGAGAACTCCATCAAACTCCTCCGACAATTTTGGGTCTAAACACTTGATACTTTAGATATAGGTTTCTTAGACATGGATCTAATTTAATAACCCAATTTCAGCCCAAAATAATAAATGTTAAAGTGGTCATAATAGTGGTCAAATTAAAAAAAAATGACCTCTGCGGTCTCTACCAAATTACTCCGACAATTTCTGGCCTAAACATTTGAAATTGTACATAGAGTGTATTTAGAGATACGGCAAAATTTTTAATCGCTTTGTTCGAAATTTTTTAGTTACCAATATATGTATGTATGTATGTATGTTTGCATATCGGCCTAAAACTTTCCAACGAGGCGACGGATTTTCACAAGATCATTATCCTTTTCAAATATCTTAAAATTTGCTAAAGACATTGATACCTTCACCGTAAACTGGGCACTTTTCTACAGAGGGGTCGCTTTTTCGCTGGTCTTTTGGTAAGTTATCCTCTCCTTTCGATTGTCTAGACTTAATTTAAACAATAGTCACCTCCGGTATTGCGGTGGTTGTAGCAGCAAAGCGTCAGGTTTTCCCCTCGTTCTTTTCCTTCTTCGCGTACGGGTTCGAGCCTGCCTTCCTACTACCCCTTTTTTCATTTATTTTTTTTTTTGCTCAATAGACACCTCCAAAATTCTGGGCAACGCCGTGCTGAAACGTTGTATATATATATATATATATATATATATATATATATATATATATATATATATATATATATATATATATGTATATATATTCTATTAAGCCACACACTCGTATATTTTCACCCCAAACAAGGGGTATTTCGACTTTGATGTTTAGGGCTACTATCAGGGACATAAGTTCCAGGGGCACTATGTAAGGAGTTTAGCAGCAGTACATTGGCCAATGGTGGCTTTGTAGAAGTACAGGATAATTTAAGGCGTAAATAACTTTTTAGCACGACAGAGAGATCACAGCTTCTTTCAGCAGCCTTAGCAATGATCTCAATGTATCTATTAAGTTTCCTCCGAACGTTAAGCCAGGTTGTTTGAACGAAGTGCTCTTAGGTAAATTATCTGCAGCCATAACTCTTGATGGTTAGTAAGGTTTATGTAATTATTAAAGGAAACTAGCTTTGCCCTCGCCGCGTTGAACGTTACCATCTATTTATTACCCCATTCCACTACGGACTGAAGATCTTGCTCTAGAGTTTCGCCCATTACCTTAGATATGTGCTCATTAGTTTTCCCTACATACCTGATAAATGAATATCAGAAATAATGAAGCTTCAAGGGTCGATCCCTGAGGTACACCCGCATTTATATTAAATTAGTTTTAGGAGTACGCCCATCGAGAACAACCTGGATCTTGTCTCATTTAAGAAGGATCTAATTATGTAATGCCATAGGATTTTATTTTAATGAGAAGACGATTGTGTCATACCCTGTCAAAAGCGGTATATATATATATATATATATATATATATATATATATATATATATAGTAATTTATAAAATATATATGGCGATTAAGCTACACTGAATATACTGCGTTTCATCCAACTATAGGATTCGTCAGGCTTACGCGCATAAGCCTGACGAATCCTATAGTTGGATGAAATGCAGAATATTCAGTGTAGCTTAATCGCCATATATATTTTATAAATTACTAACTAGCTCTACCTACGTATTGAGCACTTTTGAAGTAAATACTTAAAGTTTACGCATAAATCTATACTTTCGTATAGTAAATTTATGTGAATAAATGAAATAGTTATATATATATATATATATATATATATATATATATATATATATATATATATATATATATATATATATATATATATATATATATATATAGGGATATTGCTCTCCCCTCCCGTGTCTTATCCAGTACTTGGTATAAATGTTCAGAGGTTACAGTTTCAATATCTAGAGTAGAAGAATAGAACGGGCTTGCATAAATCAATATTGCTTGTCCTACTGAGTTTTTGCAGCTGTAAGGTGGTGGACTAGAGCTTGATTAATTAATGAGTCAAATTTAATGGGTCAGTTGTTTCGCCAGAAATTTTGTAAACTGTTTCCGCAGAAGCAGTTTATATATATATATATATATATATATATATATATATATATATATATATATATATATATAAAATTTTACATAAAGTTTAGATGAGATAAGTCATTTAAAACCAAATAATATGGACCGTGTTAGATACCCATATCAAGTTCTCTTCAGCGATACTCGTCGGTTTTATAACCGAAATTTGAATCCTATACATTCATTAGGAGTTCTTGTACGAACCTCGTTCTACTAATCAACATAAAATCAACCGAATAAAGTTTAAAGAAATGGCTGTTTAATATTTCTGAGTCTAATAAAACGGACGAAAAATAAAAAGATACATAACGCAAAGGAAAAAATAAAAGAAAAGGAAAAGAAGAATGGCATATGCTTTCCTTTGTTCCTTATATATAATTTAAATATATTTGGACTTTTCACATCGGTCTTTATTGTACCAGTTTTTATTTGGGGGGGGGGCATGAACAAAAGATTTTCTAAATAAACTTGTCAAGACGAAGATAATCTTGCAATTATGAGAGATATTTTAAAATTATTATTAATAATAATAATAATAAGAAGAAGAAGAAGAGGAAGAAGAATTGCCTTATATAGTTATATGTAAATTTCTTTTCTCTGTATATATATATATATATACATATATATATATATATCGTATTCCATGTATGTATACTTTCATCCGACATATTTATTATGGATAAACTGTGGATTTATTTTAATAATCTAAAGAAGCCTTACGTATATGAATTATAGTCATAAACCCCCATTTTATCAAAATAAAAACATATTTATTGAAAGTAAAACCAAACTATTATTACTTAAAAAATACACTTTTATATTAATTCCAAATTTAAGTTTTAAGTTAAAACATTCTGATTTTAATTACAAATTCATAAACGAATTCTTGTATGCAATAATATTGCTATTTAATTTATTTAAAATTATATTTTAAATTTAAACATTTTATGTAGCCTTGTTTTTATGCGATGAATGTTGATCTAGCTAAAAAGATGTGTATAATATATTAAACCTTTACATTTCTTTGATATAATAATTTAAATAATTTATGAAATAAATTAAATGCAATAAAAATATAAATAAAAATTAAATTAAAAAATGAAATAAAATAAACGCATGAATTAAAAAAAATATATATATATATAGCTAGTAATTTTATACTCTATTATTAGTTATAAATTGATCAGTTCATTTCTTTGTCGTCAATTATGGCTTGTGTCTAAAAAGCCTAAGCTTCCTAATTTCACATTAAGACATAGTGTACCGGAGTCATAAAAGGCTCTTCATGTTCTTGCGTGGTGTTATATTCCTACTTGACGCCACTTTCTCTTGTGGTATTTTTTCGCTAGAGCTGTTTTTGTCTGGATTTTATTTTTTTAATTGAATCCTTTGGTTGTGGTATCTATAATCTCGGATCTCATAGTTATATAATATTGCTTTTAAAACACTAAATATAAAATAAGCCCAAGATTGATTGAATTGAAGCAGTTAACAATAACACATAAAATAGAATAAATAAAGCTAAACACAGATTACATGATCAAAGCTTCTTTCTTAGAACTGCACGCCTTTGGAATTGTATTTCGTTTTCCTGCTTTCCAGCTGTCTATAATATGGTTGTCTTCGAGTCCTTTTGAATAGTCTACAATCTTTAACCCTTATCCTTGAGTGGCCTATCGGCCTTGATAAGTGGTGACGCCTATGTAAACAAAATCAGTTAATATTACGAGCGCCGTGCAATAAGTAATGCCTCTGTCCCACTTCCGCTTGTCTGATCTAACTGAAATTTTGCAGGTGCAATGATTTATATCTCTACGGGTTTGTGGTCAAGCACAGCTCTTAACTAATTGTGGTTTCTCTTTTACAGGTATTTGAACTGAGTCAGGTGAGAAATGGAGCCTGTTGAATGGCGAGCAGTGGTCCGGTTTTTGTATTTGAAACGACGCACACCAGAGAAGACTTTTATTAAAATGAAAGACACTTATGTTGATAATACTCCATCATATGTTCTTGTAAAACGCTGGCATCGTGAATTCAAACATGACCGGAAGTCTGTAGGAGCAGCTCCCAGACCTGTTTGCCCCCTTCTGCCATTGATGAGGCATCTGTCCGTCAATTTAAGGCTGCTATTTTGGAAGATTATCGCATTACTATTCGCCAAATAGCCCAAGATGTCAAGATTAGTACAGGGTCTGTGGAAACTATCATCTATCCACATTTGCATATGAACAAGGTGTCTGCCAGATGGGTTCGCAGGTTGCTCACACCATTCTAGAAGTGAGAACGCGTCGAGTACTCGAGGATGAATTTGGAGATGTGCCAAGAAGATGAGTCAATGTTTTTCAAAAGACTGATTACATAGGGTGAAACCTGGGCCCATCGCTATGATGAAGAGACCAAATCCCAGTCAATGCAGGTGAAGCACTTGGACTCACCACCTCGAAAGAACGCAAGGGTGCAGCCCTCCGCTGGCAACGTCATGCTCACAGTCTTCTGGGACCAGGACGGAGTAGTGATTCCAGATTTCCTAGCAAAGCGTACCACAATTACAGGAGCCTATTATGCTTCAAAAACGGTTTTCAGAGTTACATCAAACGATGGGAGAAATGCATAACTCTGGGTGGTTCCTAAGTAGAGATAGACTGATAACTCTGCCAATTTCGATGCTTTACTATGGGAAGTGGGTCAGGGCTATTACTTATTGTACGGTGTTTGTATATATTAACTGAAATAGCAATAATGGAAATAAATAAATCATTATAACACTAGGTCAATAATGATAATTTAATAAGATTGTTTTAGGAATGATATAAAAGATACAAGTGGCATTATAACATCTGCAGCAAAATTCTGAAAAAAATATTTGGAAGTATCGAAAATCTTCTCTTCCAAACATCGCTTGTCATTTCGAATAAAGTTATATTAATAGAAATAATTCCCATTTAGTTTTTGTGTCTTGGTTGAATTTAATCCCAGGGATTAAGTATTCAGCTTACGTTGACATCATGCAATGTGTAAAAAAATGTAATACATTTTAAAACCACAAGTTACTGTGGAAATTTGGTGGAAGTTTTAATCCGGATCAATCATATGAACATGTTAACTGGAGGCCTGAATTAGAAAAATGATTTTTTATAAAAAAAGAGATTAAGTAGTAAAGATTAAGTTACAACATAATAATAATAATAATAATAATAATAATAATAATCATAATCATAATAATAATAATAATAATAATAATAAGAAGAAGAAGAAGAAGAAGAAGAAGAAGAAGAAGAAGAAGAAGAAGTTGTTGTTTCTTGTTGTCTACGTATAAAATTCACTCAAATTTAAATAAGAAATCGTAAGATTTTTTTTTATTGGAACTACAACACTGGGTAACACGCCTGTCTCAATGGTTACCTATTTCATTCATTATGCACCGTTTTAACATTTTATGTAAATCGCTGCAGATACAGCATGGACCACCTTGAAGTCAGACACTAAAAAATGAAAAGAACCAAACCGGAGCATTGATAGATTTTGACGTCGAAAACATGTTTTGCTCCTTGTCAGAAACATTTAAAACCTCAGAACAGCATAAGGAATGTAAGAGTAAGGAAGCCACAGAAGTGGAAATTAAAGATCAACTTTCTATACTTATATAGTAAGCATTTCTGTGTTCGTCAATGGATCCGCCTTATATATAGAAAGGTTTGTTGTTTTCCGGTTTATTTCTCTTCATCTGATCTCATCTCTTCCTTTGATCTCATCCAAGGCATAACATGTTCCTGATATAAATCAATGATCTCCCAAATAACATCCTATGACATTTATGCTGACGACAGGTCAATATATGAGAACACTTTAAACGCCATAAAAGACCAAGTTTTCTCTCCTCTGATCTGATTATTATGCAATGCGGAAAGAGGAGGTTGATTAACTTTAATGCATCTACCCTCCTATCCCGTGTGGTATGAATTGAAATTAATGGTTCTCGTATTGGAGATGCTCAATGTTTTTACAACACTTTAGTATTTTAATTATGGAATGGAGCTGGAATGCCCGAACATTCTGGCTCGAGGTAAGCAATTCCAAGAAAAAAAAGCATTGTTGAATTAAAGAAATAAATAAAAATACAGAAGCCAACCAAGATTCCAACCCCGCCATCAAACACTCAACATATCCTTTAAGTACTGGCATAAAAATCAGTTAGGCCGGCTAGTCTTTCCTTCTACGAAATGAACTCAGGAAGACAGGGTTAAACTCTCCGGACAAAAAGCTTAGTTAAGCAATTTTTCTATCTATAACTTTTAAAATCTACTTGTCTTGAAATTCCTAACATTTGTGTATTGCAAACATTTTTTTTCTTATTTTGAGATTTGGCTTGAAATCTGAACATTTTAACTGCACTTATCTTGAAGTTTTCTTTTTAAATTTTCTTTGTTGAATATACTATTATTAACCAATACTGTTTTCTTATATTTACAACAAAAGAAATTACCCATGAAAACGAGGATTTTCCAAATTAAAACTGTACTATTATCTAAACTCAGAAAACCTCGTTTTTTTCCCTGCATTATTAATTATTTTTTAACTATTCTTACCTAAATACGTAACCCAAACGGTATTACCCTTAACAAATCTTAAACGAGTACTTCAAATCTAAATCAATATAAACCGACTTCCAAAATTGATAAAAGTTCCATTATTGTATTTTTATTATGAGGTAAAGCTAGAATGCTCGAACATTTACCTCGAGATAAAGCTAAAATATTCCAAGCATTAAATGGGAGGGGGAACATTTTCAAACATCATCCTTAACTGGGAATGAAGAAACGGACTTATATTAAGTAGGTATTAATAAGCTGTTCTTACCTGTTTTTAAATGGAGAGTAGATAATGCACTGGATGTGTTATCGGCAGCTCCAGTAACTCTCGCTTCTCCTTTTTTCTCCCTAAGTCCTCATGTCCAATGAGTGATTTTTCTGGCAAAGGGCGAAGAAAAGGCTGCTTTCCAGGTCGGTAGTACTTCGTGAACAGTAGCCTGAGATGGCAATTGTCTGTATCTATGTCTATCATTTTGGCCATATCACTAGTAAGGGTGCTGGAGGCAACCGTTTCATCTGGGCTGACGTTATCTACCTGTTATTCACGGACCCGGACCTTGGATTAACCACTAAGGAAGCTATCCTATCAGCAGGTGCAACGTACTGAGTCTTCTGTATTGCCAGTTGTTGAATGGATTCTGGGCCATGCAGTAGTTTCTGGTGGGGCCTCCCGATGATATACTAGTGGGTAATTGTTACGGCTTTACCTTATCATGTGCTAAAAAAATCTTGTCTTTTTCTCTCTTACTTTCCCTCTCTGTCCTGCTCTAACTAAGTCTGTCGACCTGTTCCACAAATACCAAACCTCAACACGAAATATATCCAGCGTAAAAAAAACAGAATAACCCTAAAATCCCATCCTCGAACGAGCACACCAACTATCATGTCTCCTTCTCCATCATCAGAAGAGACGTTTCGAACCTGTCTTTGTTTTATCGTTTTTTTTCGTAGTAATTGCGCGTCTGAGCTCACTTCTTTGTTCCCCTGTCGCTAATCTTTCACAATGAACACCCGTCTATCTGTGTCTAAACTAACGCGTAGATCCAATAAGCAGAGCGTTTCTATTAGACGTGCAAGACTGTGGAACTGTCTTCCGTTTGCCTTTTTCCCACCTGACTACAACGTGGATGTCTTCAAGTCCAACATAAGCAATTTCCTGATGAAGTGCCCCATTAAGTGAGACACTTTATGAAATCTCATATACTAAGGAATTCTACCATACTATTCAATTGATTACTGTACATGCAATTCCGTATTCCCGTGTGTCTTCCGGACCTTGATAAATGGCGACCTCTATGTAAAAAAAAAAGCTCCTGAGTCTGACCTAAACTCCTGATCTGAGATAGAATATTTACATCAAATGCGTTGCCAATGTTGATAAAGAAATTGTGGGATAGATCTACTGCTCCAGAAGATATCTCAGTACTGATGCAATTGTTTACCTGTATAAGAGCCAAGTACGTCGAAGGATTGAAAACAGGAGCTGCTAGAAACATGTAAGTTGTCTTGGACACAGTTGAAAATATATTTAATAGCCCAGCGGAAATGACCATTTTTCTTCCCTGCAACCAGTTTTTTTTTACAAAAGAGACGTTGAGAGAATGTATTTGTTTATCCATATTTTATGGTAAGCGCTCGTCTGAGCTTAAATCTATGGAAACTACTTGCCTGATCTTCAAGAAAAACTTCGTCTTTTTGAAGCCACTATCAATAATTTCTCCCACCTTATATCTGTGCTCTAGCCTGCACATAGATACCACGAACAAAACTTATTTCATATAACTGCAGATTTGTGGCATTTATTCAGTTTTCCTGCTTTCCAACTGACTACAATATGGTTAGTGCAAGTCCAATGTAAGCAAGTTCTCTATGATTTATCCATTTACCTAATCCAATTTACTATATTTCCATTACTGACGATTACTACGAAATTCTCCTATAGGCTACTGTACACTCATTAACATTTATCGTCGAGTAACCTCCGGACCTTTATAATTGGTGACATCTTGGAAAAAAATGAGAAAATTCTTTCAAGAAATTAATGGACTTTTCTTATTATATACGTTTTGGCATATTGTTTAAAACTTACGCATATATTTATTTGCTTGATGCGACGTTAACTAACTTTTTGCATAAGTTCAGCAACGACAAGCTCTACCCATTCAACGAATGAACGATACGGTTAAAACATCTCTCTACAATTTTATGTTTCTTTAATCGCAATATACGGACTGGTTCTATCCAGATGCACAACCTTACTAAACGAGATAGAATTCGCACATTTAGAAACAGAATTAAATTATAAATAAAATTTACAATTTATATATTGAAAAGCGACAGTATTCTTTCATTTAGCTTGGAGATAATTATATGATTCTCTTTTCAAAAGCTGATATATACAACAAAATAATGTGTAAATATGATAAGGTATACTTGGCTCACTGTGAAGTTTTTAGAGATGGTGAACTTGGACGTTTAAACTTGAAAATTACAGCAAAGGTGCAAGATAATTTTTATTTCCGAGTTTTTAGTATAGCGGAAGTCCCATAGCTACTTCTTACTCTCACTTTATCCCGTCATGTGAACGACCTAGTGTAAATTTTGCTATCCGTACCGTATTATATAACCGGCATGTTTACCCAGAATTAACGAGCCAACACTTACTTCCCTCGGTGAGTGAGCGATTCAATTGTCCACCGGCGAATTTCGCAAAACCATGGACGCCTTGCTGAAAATATTAATCTGTGTTTCGTTCTGCGCGTATTTTACTAAACATTCGAGTTTCCTTCGTAGGTGACATGTCAATTTATGACAAAGATTATCGTAAAGCCTACGCCTGACAGCACTCAAATGTACAATCAAACATGTGTTACAAGGCCCTTCACTAAAGTACACGTATACAATAAATGTGTATCTCCCGATGCGGTTTCTACAATATATACTAGCTATATGTATGTAGGCATGATGCATCCTTTATAAAGAATCAGAACTTTCTCATCCAAACATATTAAACACAAACGCTCATAAAACCCTTATTTCAGTGAATTATTACTTCAACTTCACATATATGATATCCGTATTTATTGTAGTCATTTTATTTAAGTAATATAGTATATCCTACTATATTTTATTATTTTCTCCGAGGCAAAGAAAGAGACTTTGCAGAGGATTATATAATTTATTAACTTAATCCAAAACGGTGGAAAAAAAGCACGACGTTGCCAGTTGGCGTTTGAATATAAGAGACAGCAAAAACTAATTATTTACAATTTGAATTTGACTAGGCCTATGCTAAAGGCAAAATTAAGAATATACACAAATCTATCTTCCAAAGATTTGGTTGGAAATATGATGCTCCTTACAAGGACAACCTTCCATATGAGACTTGGATTACATCGTCTGTCATGTACTTTAGAAATCCCCAGTATCCTGACCCGGGCTTTAAATGCATCGCCGCCACTAATCACACGTCTACTTTATGCGGACGCACAATTTCTTTTTGGTTTTCTTTCCGTCACGTATGTGCGCTCTCGCTTCTTTTTTCTCCCTTTTTCTCCTCCTGTGACGTCACTTCGCGCACTGGCTCATACATTTCCATATGTGTCACAAGACTGCTGCTACAACGATCGCTAGATTCTCTGTTAGGATTAATCAGCTGCCAAATTGGAAGTATTTCCATCTGTTATTATATGCCGTTATAATGCGTTAGATAATGCTAAAAAAAGGTTTACATCTATCTGCTGGTCAGCAATAACAGTTTTTCTATGAACCAATCGATAACGCTTCATAGAATCACAAATATCCCATGGGGTAGATTGCTGCCAACAACATAAAAGAACTTAGACTTAATACACATCATAAATTATACATGGTATAGGAATTTTTGGATCACAATAAAAAAGGCTTACATTAACATAGGTTGCTCGTTGTTTATGATAAGAGATGATTCAAGCACGTCTAGTAGTAACGCCGGCGGTTATGAGAGTTCAAATTTATGTTGTTATGAATTGACTAAATTTGGGAACCCAAGCCAATAGATTGTTATAATTAATTTAATGGGTGATGAAAAGTTATTACTGCATCATGAACTGTCATCATTTCATCCAGTTTTAGTTTTGTTCTATAAACAAACGTCAGTTGTAATTTATTAGTAATCAATTTTATACGAATTTGCACGGTTAAGATAAAAAAGTATTTCGGTAACATTAATATTAGAAGGTTAATGAAAAATGTTTTATATTGTATCTAAGTTTAATGGAGATTTTGCATGTGTATCCCCACAATCCTGTAGCTACGTTTATCACAGAGTTCCATAAGATAGAGAACTATATATTTCGTTCATGCAAACTATGTATTCTATTTTATACGATGTTATCCTATTTCTTTTAAGTTTTAGTTAAGTTTAAACAGAAATCCGTGTTCCGTTAAAAGAAAAATGATTGAACAAATATTTAAAAAGTTTTTTTATAAACTAATTTTATATTTTCCCTTAAAATAGTCCTAATTAATTCCCATGAAAGCGTAATCAAACAAACACTTTACTTTGTGTCCGTGTTTGTTGGTGTTGTTACAGCGTTATTATGCAATAAATAACAATCATTTGATCAACTAGTAGGCTCAGTTTTTGCATGCATTTTATGATTGATTCTTGCGACTTCAATTTCGAAATGTTCCGAAAGCTCTCTTAGTGTATCAAGAATATAGAAACGAAATGTTTATAATAAATTCTATGAAGAGACTCAAAATCATCTAGTTATCACTTATACACAAACACTAAAATTTAATATCTAAAATCATTTTGGGGGAAGTACTAGCAATATTTACCTGTAAACACGTGATCATTGTGATACAACGAACAACCGCAACAAAATTGTGCAAAACTAATACGCCACTCGGCGTTGCCTACTCGTAAAATACGCTTAAATACCATAGTTTAATTCATGAAAGTGTAGTATTTATTATGATAGTGCCAATTCTATATTTTTTATAATGTATTTAATGTATATATATATATATATATATATATATATATATATACATATATATATAATTATTTTAAACATTAAAACGGGTTTAGGTGCTATCAGTAGCATACTTGTTGTCGGTTTACAAGTTCATTTAAGTTATGAGTTGTGACAAACTGCTAGAGCCGGTGTCCGAGGAACGTACGTATACATGACTTGCCCCACAAGTAGCAAAGTCGTAGACATTTTTTGAAGATACCCCCTATTGACTAAGAACATTTTACTCAATAACCTAACTATTTCTGATTGAAATTGGAATTGACTCGCTATCTTTCTACCCCAAACGAGCTAATATGGCGAAATTTAATTGTAATACAATAGACAGCTCATCGCCTTACTTTCGATCTAGGATATCCTTGTAGAAATGGTCTCTCACTCACAGAAGGCTCGTATGTATCAGTTTACGCTTAATATTAATAACTAGAATCCTCGGCTTCAAGACGCTCCCCGGCTTACAAAAATTGGTTGTTGTGAAAACACAGATACAAAAAATGAAACGAGGGATAAGGGTTATTGCAAGTACATTACGTTAATGTGGGGATTTGATGAAGTGTTTACGTAAGGGGGCGGTTCATTAGAAATTTGTTAACGTTGGACTTGAAGACATCCAAGTTGTAGTCAGGTAGGAAGAAGGCAGACGGAACAGAGTTCCACAGGCGTGTAGTTCTAAGAAAGAATCTTTGTTCATGGAATCCATATTTTAATTTAGACACAGATAAAGAGTGGGGGAAATTGTTCACAGTGGATTCGGCTAGACGGGTGTTTTTCGTAAAAGATTGGCGAGTGGGATCAGAGATTGGAGTTCAGACTAGCACCTGCCATGGAAATAACGATAAAATAAGGATAGGCTCGCAACGTCTCTTCTGTTTGAGAAAGGTTGCAAGGTAGAGAAAAGGGCATCCCCCACTAAGCCACGGAGTCTATTTTGTACTCTGACAAGGCAGGATAGCCTGTTTTAGCAGCTCCTGCCAAGATATGGCAGCAGTATTCCATCCTTGGACGTACTTGGCTTTTATATAGATAGAGAATTGCATCAGTAGTGAGATATCTTCTGGAGCGGTAGAATGATCCCAAGATTTTTCCAGCGACCTTGGCAACAGACTTGATGTACGTGTTTCATTTCAGATCAGGAGTAAAGGTCAAACCCAGGAGCTTGTCAAAACACGGGGCCTCTCCCAGACAAGAAATTGTTAAACATAATATAATGGATATTTTAAAAAAATTATTTGTCAAATAAGTATATTGTCTTATTTTAAAAGATTTCGTGTTGTACAGCGCACCAATCTCTTCTAATAAATAAGCTTCGGGAATGTTAGACTACAATATCTGAGAACAAATAGACACATATTTGACAGGTAAAACAATTACAAACTACAATAGGTCGAGGAAAATATCCAATATTGGTGGCATTTTAAACCTGAAAGATGTTAATGTCAGGAGAGGTCAGCGTTCTGTAGAAGTAATATACAGCTAATGGTATATTAATGAGAATCGAATGGGTTGGAAGTCGGAGAGCAAGCAACGCATATTCAAACATATTGTCGATATAAGAGTAAGTCAGTAAGAGAGTTGCGGGGGTGAGTGATGAACTTTCAAACATGTAGTTGACATAATGAATAATCTCCCGCCCAGTGATGAAAGAGAGTAAAGCTGAACGATATTTACAAAAACCAAAACAAAAACAAACATAACAACAAATAGACCAGAAGACATTCGTCATTATTTTGGTGTTAAGATGGAACTTCCTTTTACAGAAAATTGAGAGCAATGTTATGTCGCAGATAAACACAAGCGGCGTTCTGCCGAGTAAAAAAAAAAAAAAAAAAAACTAAAAAAAGATATATGGCAAACACAGACACTATTGTAGCTCGAACGATTGCCGTTCAGTGCAGTGCACATATTAAAAAAAAACAACAATTACATTGTTTTATACATTAAAGAGGGTTGATATACCGAAACGGGGGGAGAAAAATAAGTGACACTATATAAACATTAAGATCGGCATAGAATATTTTTACTTTTTTTCCGGGCATCGAGAATGAAAGAAAAAGAGCTCAGCAACCCATGCATACACGCTGTTCCTTTCCTCTTTTCCGTTATTCATGCTGTTCTTATTGATGATTTATTTTATTTTTATTCGCTGATGTGGGTCCAAATTCGTATGTTCTACTTGGCGAACCGTAAAATATAATTTAATCTCAATCTGATTGAATTGTTTGACAAGTCACGATTCAATTCACATAAATAATAAAAAAAAATTAATACAAACATATCATAAATAAGCCAACCGTACACAGCACAAAGACAAATTTTACGTAATCGGCCCTTATATCCGGAATATTTTATCACAAATATAATCTAAGTTATACATCTTAAAATTAAGTCGGTATTGTTTTTCTCGTTATGTGCAGCTACTATTACTGCGTTGATGAATAGAAAACTCCACGATTCATATAAAATTACGTCGCCGGCTTTGTTTTCAACGTCATCTCGGTCATTACAATCGAAATCAAGGTATTACTGAATAGACCATTAAAAAGATATTTATACGTGGGTAGAAAATATTTTAAAAACAACTATTTTATAATTCGTAATATTGTGTTTATTCAGACTACTGTTCTAAACTTTAGTGCTATTCGGAATAAACAGTCGCCTATCTGAATTATTCAAGGTGTATTCTGTGAAATTCGAATATTTTAGTCAAACGTGAGATTCGACATAAAAGTATTTATGTAAAAAGTGTGTATAGATTTTATGTGCCGTTACTACGGTAGAACATTGAGTTTATAATGTAAAAAGGGTTTTATGTCTCGGCTTTTCGAAAAAGATATATAGTCTTAATATAAATTACGTAAGAGTTGGTATATGAAAAAAGAACATGGCTTTCTATATTGTGTTTGTGTACATAAGGATAATCTCGCTATATTTTTTTTACAATTTAAATAAAAACTTCCCATTAGGGAAGATTTTGCCTCATCAGACAATATAACATGCAGCAAAATACACTTACGCAATACACTCAAGTGCATATACACAGATATGCATATGAACCATTTGGGAACTTTTTTTAAATATCAAGAGTTTTGTTTTGCAGCTAGTGTTGTTATCTTTTACTATTATTGTTATATAAAACACAAGCAGACAATATTTATTAAATAGATAAGTTTGAAAATGATATTTGAAAAAATATACAATCGAATACAGTACGCAATGAGTTAAAAAGATGATAGAGAGATTCACTTTAGGAATTCATCGGTTGTTCGTTCTTTTAGAAATAACTGGGTATTAAATATGTCAGTTAAAAGAATGGACAATACGAGTTTATTAATAATGATTAACAAAATTAGGTTAAAAACATTACAATTCAATTCAGGGATTTATTTTGTACGTGCAATTTGAAACGTGAGAGAATCACATTGTTGGCCACGCCTCCAAGGTCATAAAGAATGAATTTCTAATGTATTTAGATGGGTTCGACTCAGTTAAAAACGAAATACGGGAAGAGTTAGAAGAAAGTCAGAGAGAGCCAAGTCGGTCAAACTAGGATCTGACGCCCCTTGGCTGCGAAGGGGGGAATATAAGATCATGTAATCGTAAGAGCTTCCGTTTCTCATTCATCAATCATCCAGATGAGAATAAAGAATTGTCATTTCGTAAAATTATTTTTGTTGCCGTCTTTAAACAATTAAACGTAATATGTTTTTTTTGTTTATCATCTGTGAATGAACTTTTTATGACCCCATCCAAGTATTACGCATCCCCAATAATCAGTAATGACTCACCCCTCTCTATGTGTTGACAAGCATTGTTGTAAAATTATCGTCACAGTCGTCATGATGTACCAAAATTATAAATGTCTCCGCCCCTGTTATTAATGTCTCTCCCAGAACACAAATGTCTCCCCGTGAAATAGAAATGCCTTATTATAATGTATTCAGTCACATGTCACCAGCAATAAACACATTTTCGATAGATATATAAAAAGTAAGAGCCTGACAATATCTTTCGGACACTTTCGTATTCGAATTTCCGAGTACAATAGAGTGGCTAAATTCCTTCAATATAATAGCACAAACATATAAAGACAAGACCCGTAATAAAAATGGAAGCCAATCCATTAGTTAAGGAAAAATATTTGATTTTTATCATTTTTTTACAAGACACACGCTACATTTTTTTTTCGGACATCGTTAAAAAACTGTTAATAGTCTGTAATACCACCTTTTCTTTCAATAACTTTTATCAATCTCTCTTCATAATGATCAAACATATGAACAATAACATCTCTAGGTGTTTCTATCAGTTGTTTCTTTTGGCATCTAGTTTTCATTCTCATAGTTGATCCTTTTTCGTTATTTTAGGTACATCATAGACAAGTTGCGCAAGCATTTCCCAAACATTATCCATTAAATTTAGATCTGGGCTTTTTGCAGGCAATTCCAAAGTAATCATATACCTTTTAGCCATCCATTCTGTCATAAGTTTTGACACATGGATTCTGCAATTGTTTTGTTGTAGAACGAAATCATTCCCCTCTCTCTTCTTATCCTTGGTATGGCTTTATCGCCCAGAAACAATTTGTAGTTTGGGCTGTTCTGTCGTCATTTAAGTCACTTCAACCATATATCTCCATTAGTAAAAATCATAACCCAAACCATAACTCCCCCCACTCCTATTTGTCGTTTGTTCAGTACAAAAGGCTCATCCATTCTCGACCAAGTACACCATCCATCGGGCCTATCACACCGGAAACGCTTCTCATCAGTAAATACACCCTTCTTAAAGTCAACCTGCTTTAACAACCTTTTAGCACTGTGCAGTCTGGCTGCGGAGTGTATTTTGATTAGTGTAATTTGTTCTAAGCCTTTGCATACGTAAACCGATTCCTATATACTGTTCGGACGTTTACAACTAATCCACATTCCTCTTTCACTTTTCATGCTATAAATTTTTCTTCAGATGTCAAAAGCTGCGCCACAGTCCTCTCTATACTCTTTTCACTTTTCTTGTCAATTGATTCTTTCTTCCCCTCTTCTTTTTCCACTCGGACTTTCTCTTAAGCATATATTCGACAGTTGATTTCCACAGCTTCAAATTCGTGGCGATCCTTCTGATGCAGACGTCATCTTTCTGCTTCTCCTGTGCCAAACACACGATTTCTTTCGAATGTATTTTTACCTCATCAAACTTAATTGTTTTTTCCAGTAGAATAGAACCGATAATTGAATCAAATGATGACAGCTAATTGTACATGGAAAACAAATTGCATATAGCAACATATACATGCACATAGCTTTTAATAAAGAAGAGTTTTTGTAATGTCCGAAAAATAGTGTCGCGGAAGTTTTCGCAAAAATAATAAAAACAATAAAATTATCAAAGCCAAACTAAGAAAATGATTACACTAGAAGTGGATTTCACTCCCCACCTACGTACGTACACTCTCCAAAGTGTTAGCACTAGCAATCATCTTGAAGCACTTTTTTCAACGTTTCCCAAAAATATTGCTGGTCCTTTGCCTATATATATATATATATATATATATATATATATATATATATATATATATATATATATGTTACATGGAATGGAATATATACCGGTATCGGTCTGAGTTCCAAAGTACATAGAAAGACCACACACAAAAACGACTATATTCATTACTACTCGCACCACGATGATAAAATAAAGACAGGAATGGTTATTGGTTTTTTCTTGCGTGCCTTTAGAATAT
The DNA here is from genome assembly GCF_053919585.1 of Euprymna scolopes. NCBI lineage: Eukaryota > Metazoa > Mollusca > Cephalopoda > Sepiida > Sepiolidae > Euprymna > Euprymna scolopes. The sequence goes on from NC_136509.1 coordinate 6,025,696, forward strand.
GCAGTCCCCAATATCTTAATGATGAATTTCAATATATTACGAATGTTTTAAGAAAACTACAGTATCCATCCTATTTCATTCCTTACGCAAAGAAAAAAGCTACGAAAATACACTATAACATAAACACACAGAAAAATAAAACAAATACCTCACTATTAAACAGACATCTTTTCATTCCCACCCACACCAAAAATACAAAAATCTACGACACTCTTAATAGACTTGGTTTTCACTTGATACAAACAACTTCCTCAACCATAAAACATACATTAAAAACAACAAAACACTCTCCCAAAACCCTTTCACACACACACACACACCCACACACACACACACACACACACACATATATATATATATATATATATATATATATATATATATATATTACCACTGAGAGATCTACTCCGTTACACAACTATGCATCATTATTACTTAATGAGATAAAAATAACGTCCTGACACTTATAGCGTGCGATATTAATTCTTGTAATTTATTTCATGATGCTTTTTAACGCATTGTTTTATTCTTTAAAAAAATAATATTTCTATTTAGATAAATGCCATGTAACATTGTTAAATCATGTTTCAGTTATATAGAAGAGTAATGTAGCAATCATGAAAAAAACCGTCACATAATCAAGACTTTAATTAACAGTATTTTATCGTAATAATAACTCAAGGGAAACGTAAAACGCTTATATCACGCGTGTTCGTAGATTACTGTTTTTAAAAATAATAAATAAATAAATAAATAATACGTCCAAATAAAATTAATAGACTTTCTAAGAAAAAAACCGGTTCTCTTCATTAAGAAAAAGCAGGATAATAGAAACGTTGTTGTACGTATCTCATATATTCCATTGCCTAAATATAAAATTAAAGACTTCATTGTGGACTCTTGGGCTGTGGGTCACAAGTGTTAGGATATGAAAAATGTCGTAACTTCCGAAATTTAGTGGCAGAAAAATACCCCTCGGTGATAGATTCTTAGTCCAGGTAGTTCAGTATGTACAGTAGAATTAAATATAAGTGCACAAAAAGGGAAATAGCAAAAATAGAAATGTGTATGAAATTCGATACGTTCCCAAATGATGTTATTAGATATTTACTGTATCGAGAGCTACTTAACCAGGGAATAGCTGACTATTTAATAAGACGCATTGTAAAATGTTAGACAAACAGAAAATAGTAGTAAAACGTTTGGATGTTGGGAACATGTACTATTTCAAATACAATAAAATAAAGGAAGCGGCATATGCAGTAATTACCTGTTTACGCAGTAACATAAAAGAGGATATCACATTTTGTTTATTATGTTTGGATGAAAAAAACTCCTAGTCTTTCATTTCTAAAAACTATTGGAAACTGAAACACTCACTAATCGGAATTGTGCATAACGATGTTTGTAAAAGTGATTTTCCAAATATAGAAAGGAAAAAGAAAATTGCACATAAAACAAGGTTATACTGAGTTATCATTTCAGTTCAAAATAGAGAAGTTTCATAACCGGTCGATAACGTAACCACATTATTGAAAAGAAAGCCGAAAGAGACGATGTACACAAAAAACGACTTGATCGGCAGAAATTTCCTTCAGACAAACTGAGTAAAAAAAAAGATTCACAAACACTTGCGCAAAATTTCAAGAAAGTTATTTTCAGGGCCAAAGACTAAATCGTCGATCCGCTGGTCGCATTGGTAGTGGTCGCTTTGATCAGGACGAATAAGATTATCGTAAAAAAAGGCGACATCCAAAGTGGATAGAGAGCAAATGCGAATCAAGGTTGGAGAGAATACAAAGGAGGGCGAGGATTCTAATAAGTTTTATATGACCGTGACCTTCTCGTTGTGAACAGTTATGATCCACTGGTGCCAGAAGTAGCATTGGAGTTATGCACCACAATAGACGATGACTTAACTAAAGGACTTTCAAAAGGTTTGACAATTTAGTGTGCAAATTATGATCACATTTGATGGACTGCAGATGCAAACAACCATCACATATTTTTACTTACAAATAAAAATCTCCATTAAATCAAGTCTTAGAAAGTCCTTATATATATCTCTCTGATAAGTCTCAGAATTTGAGAGTAACGGAACAGTTTGGAGACTCGGCGATTTAGTAGAAAAACAACAGTTTGTGCAGTTGCCTTTCCGGAGTAAAAAGTGTAAAAGCAGTTTAAAAATGATTGCAGAACAGAATTTGCAATAAACGAAATGAGGGGAAATAGAGAACTTATCTCGGATACGTCTGTTGCGTTTCGGGTGGATGGAAGAAAGAGTTCCAATATGGTGTCCATGGGGCTTTATTGTTCGTTGTTCCATGCAATTCTCGTAGAATCGTGTCAGCTCTGGCGCGATTATGCAGATATATCATTCCAGGCTGCTATAAAGGCAGGACGCTGGAAAGCAGTGAGGAGCGTCCCACAGATTATTTGTAGGTGGTTCTGGCGATGGGATTAGTCTTTGTGACAAACCACGTGTCTGCAAGAATCGTTTTTTTCTGCTTCTTCTTTCTCTACGATTATTACATCCAAGAAATCCCTCTCTTCTAGAGGTGCGCGATACTGACTATTTCCTATCTGTGTTCCTGATTTTTTGTTGGTTACAAAATTTTACTCCAGCTTCTCTCCTCGTAATAAGAGGACTAATTTTGGTTGGTTTAGCAGATTCTGCTGTTGATGTTCAATGCATGTTGATATTTAATGATCAAGCAAACTTATTATAACTTATATAGCCATAGCCATGCTATAGAGATGTTTGTAGATGCTATTTGAACACAACTGCCTAATGTCGCATGTTTAACTCATGATGCACACGTTGAAACTTAATATTTTGTTGAGTGTGTAAGTCCATAATAACGAAGAATCGTTCCAAGGATTTACAGGGAAGTAGAATATGCATGGGGAAATAAAATAAACAATTTTTGTAGCAGACAGCTTATAAAGCTTAAAGCTCTGTATTGGAAAACTTACTTAAACTATTATTCACATTGAGCGGCATGTTGACTTTGCCAATGTGCAAGATTTTAATTGCAGTTATGCTCGTTTGAGTTGTCTCCCATCGTCTGAATTGCAATGACGTGCGCTTTTGACCTTGAGTGGCTTTGAGTTGTCTGCCCTTTGATTGTACATAAAAGTTCATTACAAAACGTTATTAATTAATCAACAGACTTTATTAGGTTCTCGAACGCTACCAAATATTACAAGCTGCTCGACGCTTTAATTTTCTAAAGTTCAACGCGAATCTTTTAAGAGTTCAATTCCCGACGTTGTCAATATTCAAAGTTCTGCGCGAATCGTTTACTATTTCCCATTCCTGACGATTGCAATTCCCAAAACTCGACGCAAATCGTTTAATATTTCCATTTCTTGACGCGTACAATATTTATGTTTTATGAAGCTTTCAATTTTCAAAGTTCGAGGAAAATCTCTTTAATGTTTTGATTTCTCGACGATTTCAATTTTCAATGTTCGGCGTGAATCGTGTCATATTTATATTTCTCAACACTCTAAATTATCAAGACCGCCAAAGCGCTACTCAGCACATCTTGTTAAATCTGTGGATCTTTAGAAAAATAAACGAGCCATTTCTTTTCCCTCACTACAGATGATATAATAACCATAACGAACCGGTTATTTCATTTTTGGGTCCATTTATTTTTACTTGTCCGTTGGATCTTTGGAAAAATTGATATAGTTAGACACGTGCTTACTGCACACCTGCGCTTACATATTATTCATATTCATTTCATTGTACCCTTAAATTTATACAAACGGCAGTTCTTTGCATATACGACAACTTTTATAATAACATGTGTATGGTACCCAAAAGGATTATATAAACGGGGAACCTTAGCAGTAACGAGAACAAAAGCAGTATAATATATATCAACTCGGACTTATGGAAACCGAGTAAAAACGTGTCAGATATAATTAATATGTTTTCGTATTTAATATTGTCGCGTACGTATGCCGGGCAAAGCCAAACAGCCCGAGTTATTATGGGAAAGAACATTCTCAGTGCGTAAGCAAAAAAAATATAATGTAAACATGCAACCGGTGTTCGGCGAATAAGCGACGTTTATCAGTTTGAATTGCATGCGCGCTTAGGTGATCTCCACGCAATATGCTGTGTAGAAAAAATGAATTAATCACTACTTATTGGGAGTACTAAGAGCAGGGATCAATTATTCAGTCATTTTCTGCGGTGAACCAACGTTAAAACGCGCGACTCGAATGACAATTTAAGTTCTGATGAGTCTATCTATGAACATTGGATGATTATCGGCTTTCCTGGGAATTTGGAAGAGGATCTTGTATCATATTCTTTGTTTTTCTTTCTTTCCGTTCTCGACACCACTTAAAAATCCCTCCTCATCGTCCTTCTTGATCGCTGTACCCATTTGCTGTTTCCTGCGTAAAAATGCCTGCAATAGCCGGCACATTCTTACCCTCGAGTGTACACGACTATTTTATTTGACGCGCAACTTTTTCTCCTCCTCCAAGAACATGGTCCGTTTTCTCTCTTGTTTATTTTTCTTCTACTCATTTCCCACTTAATATATGCGCGTTTTTGGCTGCTACAGCTGCTAATCTCTTCGTAAACCAGTCCTACTTCGTTGAAGCTGATATTATCCAACGCGCTCATATGCAATATGCGACATACGGTCCCTTCTAAAAGGAAATAAACAGTAATTTAATGTTCCCTGCCTTAAGGATTAAATGAAAAAAAAATAAGGAACGTTCAAATGTTTGCAATAAAACATGAATAATAAAATCCAAATAAAATAGTTTTAGTGTTTAGTCTGTTCGACATTCTCATTTTATACCTTTCGTGTCAATAACTAATTTTTTAATTTCATTTGTAATAAAAAAGAAATTCCTATGCATTCTTCAAAATACTTCAAAAGGCACCGTTGTAATACGTTAAACAGTGTTGCAGTGTTTTAGCTTGGTTGTGCAAGAACACATTTTAAAATTTTAAAAATATTTTAATACGCATGTTAATTCATAATAAGACGAAATTAGAGTTTCTTAGGCTTTCGAAACTTGTTATTCTTCCTCTAGAAATTCACCAAACTGAAACAAGATATTTTTTATGTTAATACAAAGTCAGTTTATAGCTGTTTGACAGTTTTTATAACACGTATGTTATAATGTTAATTGTGTTTCAAGAGGCATTTACACATGTATAGATATATTCCGTGTGAGTTCTTTTTCGGGTAGTCCCCTTTCTTATAATCTTACATCAGCCATCGATTATCACTTAATATCCTATCAGTCATACAATTTATATTTCTCGTTGCTTATTGGTAGATGTGTGGCCTACTGCGCAAATATTTTTTCTGATGGTTAAAACGTCTATTTTAAAACTATTGTGTAAACTAGTAATACTTTTTTTTACACAGTGATCACAACTTATCAAGGCCCGGAAGCCACTCAGGGATAAGGGTTATTGCAAGTAAATTAAGTTAGCGTGGAGATCTGACGAAGTGTCCAATAAAGGGGGCGGTTAATTAGGAGTTTGCCAACATCGGACCTGAAGAGAGCCAAGCTGTATTCCGGAGGGAAGCAGGCAGACGGAACAGAGCTCCACAGGCGTGCAGTCCCAAGAAAGAAGCCCTGCTCACGGAATCCGCGTCTTGATCAAGGCACAGACACAGAGTGGGGGAAGTTTTTCACAGTGGATTCAGCCAGACGGGGGTCTCTCGTGAAAGATTAGCGAGGGGGGACCAGAGACCGGAACCCAGACGAGCAACCGCCATGGAAATAACGATAAAACAAGGATAGGCCCGCAATGTCTCCTCCATGGGAGAGAGGCCGCAGGGTAGAGAAAAGGGCATACCCCACCAAGCCACGAAGTCCACCTTGTACTCTGTCAAGGCAGGATAGGCTGTTTTTAGCAGCTCCTGCCTTGATATGGCAACAGTATTCCATCCTTGGACGTACTTGGCTTTTATAGTGATAGAGAATTGCATCAGTAGTGAGATATCTTCTGGAGCGGTAGAAGGATCCCACCATCTTTCCAGCGACCTTGCCAACAGACTTGATGTACGTATTTCATTTCAGATCAGGAGTAAAGGTCAAACCCAGAAGCTTGTCAAAACACGGGGCCTCACCCAGACGAGAGCCATCCATCACAATTGATGCCAGCTGGGGATCAGAGCGTTGATGATGTAAGGATAGGAGTTTGGTTTTGGATGCATTAAAAGTAACCAGTCACATCTTTCCCCACTGAACCACGCGCTCGAGATCAGAGGAGAGAGAATCAGAGAGAACTTCGTCATTTACAGCCTTTGATGTATTGCCGTAGATGGTCGTGTCATCAGCATAGATATCAACGAATGATTTACTAAGTTTCCGTCCATATTACTCAGCTCTTTACTGTTAACGAGATTATTTGGGAGAACACTAGTAAATCGAGCACTTTTCACTCCACTACCTCTTTTTCTCTTAACATCTTAGTCTTAGTTGACGAGATAACTCGAGACGTATGGCGGCATAGGACAAAGTAATTATCCCTGCCTCCAACTAAAGTGGATATTGTTATTATGTAACAATTGTTGCATTGAATACCTTTTAGTGTCAAACACAGTTAATCCTCATCATTAAACACCGGCAGATCTAGCTAATTCCCGCTATTCTCTAAGTTTTCTTTTGTTTGTAAACGGACCCATCGAAGTTCAGTCACTAACTTCTGATAGGTTGCGTGCATACCCTGGAAATTTGATCAGGTGTCTTTATTCTATCGACTACTATCGCACCTTCTACCGAAAAAAATCACCGCGATTTACATAATCCATCTCTTTTGCAAAGGACTGTGAACACCCTGAATATTCTGTAGGTATTTACTATTCTACCATAGCGACAATTCAAGCTACTGCTCTTAACTGTCTTTAGTTACAAAAAATAATGCCCATAATATAAAGTGCCCTACCTAAACTTCCCGCAGTCTTGGTTGTATTTCAACATTAAAAATACTTCACATTTTGATTCTTCAGTGATCAATATTTTTTTCTGAATTCAAGTAGGAA
>NC_136509.1:6037732-6160232 GCF_053919585.1 Euprymna scolopes
TCCCTCTTATATAGATAGAGAATTGCATCAGCAGTGAGATATCTACTGGATCGATAGAAGGATCCCACCATTTTTCCAGCGGCCTTGACAACAGATTTGATGCACTTATTCCATTTAAGATCAGAAGTAAAGGTCAAGCACAGAAGCCTGTCAAAACTTGAGGCCTCGCCAAGACGAGAGCCATTCATTTTAATTGATGCCAGATGGGGATCCGAATGTTGATGATGTAAAGAGAGAATCTTGGTTTTAGATGCATCAAAAGTAACCAGCCACCACTTTCCCCATTGTACAACGTGATCAAGATCAGAGGAGAGAGAATCTGAGAGAACTTGGTATGTACTGTCTTAGATGTGCTACCATAGATAGGAATGTCGTCAGCAAAAATGTCTACGGATGACGTAAGGATGTGATTTGGAAGATAATTAATGTAGATCAGGAAACGAGTTGGACCCAGGATGGACCCCTGAGGGGATCCAGCATTTATACTGTGAGCTTCTGATTTTTGCCCCTCAACTACTACTCTTATGACCCTATCAGAGAGAAATGATTAAATAATTGAGAAGGCATTTCCAACTATACCATAGCTGGAGATCTTGTGAAGTAAACCTTTATGCCATACCATATCAAAGGCTTTTGATATGTCAAGAACAATTGCCCTAGAAAGTTTGCCTCTGTCGAGAGATTCGCTAATCGTATTAGATATAACTGTAAGAACATCTGCTGTAGATCTAGCAGAACGGAAACCATAGTGAGTGTCACTAGGAAGGTTATTTTTTCTGAGATGCTTGGTTACTTCTCTATTTGAAACAGATTCCAGCAACTTACTCATGACGCACAGGAGACTAATTGACCAGTACTGAGAGGCGGATTAACGATCGCCTGAATTCTTAAATACATGGCATTCTGATGAGATTTTCCAGGGTGATGGGAAGCAATTCTCTGTTAGACAACTTTTAAACAATGTTGTAAGTATGGACGCTAGTTCTGGTTGAAGTTATTTGAGCAGTATAATTGGAATACCGTCAGGGCTGGTTGCTTTAATGGAATCAAGGTTTTTGATTAGCTTGGCAACATCACGTACAGATATTTGTATATCACATAGCGTGTTTTCTGATACAGGAGGAAATATTGGGAGGTTGGTGGTTTTAGTAGCAAAGGGTAGAATTAGCTGCAAAGTTCTTGGCATGTTAGGATTGTATAATAAAATTGTGGGGTTTGCGTTCGCGCCTGGCCTCCATAGAATGAAAATAGGCACACACTTTAATAAAGGCTTTTTATATCTATCTGCGTAATAACTGATAATTATGTTTCAGGTTGAAGAAATATGGTATAATAAAATTATGGGGTGTCAATTCGCGCCTGACCACCATGGAATGAAAATATGTCACAAAGTTTAACAAGGTTTTTTTTTAATATAGATCAACAGAATATTGTGATAAGGGTTTCAGTGTAAACAGGTATGGTATTATAAATTATCGGGTTTATCTATTTTATTTTTACTTTAATCATATTTTGCTTTGGTTTTGATACCCCCCAAATTCGGAGCTATCTCTTTACAACCCTTCCTTTTCATAACCTATCATACTTTCATAAATCAGAGTCCATTTTCTGTAGGCTGTTTTTGAACCCAGTCAACGACGGGTACTTTTGCTAGTATGTATATACATATATATATATATATATATATATATATATATATATATATATATATATATATATATATATATATATATATATATATCCGTTACTTTATTTCAACAATGTTTTATGATTTGTAATTAACCCCCAGAGGATTTACATTTCTTATAATCGATTTTAATTAACTGCATCAGAAGGCACATGCAATAGTGTATTTATCTATCTATTATTCTCCCTCTCTCTCTTTCTCTCTCTCTCTCTCATTATCACCATCTTAAAGACTACGATGTTTACTAGCCATATCGTACCTAAACGTTATTTTAATTTGATTGTTTGTTAAATTTTATTATACAGTTTTAGATTATTTACAGGATGTGTCGCTGCTAGGAAAAAAAGTTAAAATTTACTAAAAACCAAAAGGGCTTCTTTCGCCCAAAAAACAAATCAATTAGAAATCCATTTTCTCATGTTTTCTTTTTATATTTGACTGATATTATTTTTTATTATTGTTTGATAAAAAATGTTCTAGAGCTTTCTTTGACCCGAGGTGGTAAATGGTAGATGTCTACTGCTGTATATACATTCCATCCATTATTTATTAGAAAATACTAGATACATCTTGATCTGATTATTGGCTGATAAAATCACATCTGAAGAGAATAAAAAAATTATTAAGGCCTTTACGCTACTTTTGTTTATTTTTTTTCATTTTTTAGAGGAAGAGCCTCTAGAAAATGGGTCGTTGTACACAATTGTAAGTAGGTATTGGTTACCTACTTTTGTCTTGGAAGATGACCTACACAAGAAACTAACAACTTACTAAATGATGCACCAAATGCTAGAATATATTTAAGAGATGCGGACTTAATCAATGGCTTTGATTTTCCGACAATCTGGCAAGTGTCACGAGAGTTAGAACATTAATGACATCTTGTTTCCTTTAGACCAGTAGAATGTCTTAATACTTCATCATGTTTGTTTATTAAGAAATACCTTGATACACAATTCTCATAACGAGCATTTATTGTCTGTAAACATTTGCGATCACTATTTGGGTTACTATTTTACACTCGTCGTTAGAATATACCTACACAAGTCGCTATTTACTCATGAAAAGGCTTTCAGTCATAAAAAAGCATCTCCTAACGTGTTTGATACTTCTAAAGGAAGTATATGTATTTTTAAAGACGAATGTCGGTATCTTTTCAAGTTGATTTTGTAATTGTCCTGTGCTGTATTTATTATGTAATGCAGTACTACCTAATTTCTCATTTACAGTATTATTGTTTCAGGATCATGCGTCAAAGTTTTTTTGTAACAACGTAGCTAGTTTTGATTTTTTTTCTTTGTAGGAGTTTTTTTTTATCTTCTTCGTCACTTTCTTCACTTATCTTGACTGTATCCGGAATGGTTTGTGTTGTCATAAATGTGGCATCTGCTACATCATTACCTGAGATAAAGGAGATACACGTTCCTGCCAAAGTGGGTCAAACACTGACTATGGCCAAGTCATTTATAAACTTAGATTTTATATAGAGTTTATGAATTTGTACTTTTATAACACTCAACACTATTTTCTGTACCAAAAACAAAATTTCGTGTAGAGTTCGACTTAAATAGTGGCCATATACCTTCTCGCAATAACTTTTAGACGCACCTTTGTGTCGTACGATTTTTACTAATGTAGTTTTCTCAGGATCGTTTATAAAAACCGAGCCATGGAATATGCATTTTTATGTTTCTATGGTCGGAAACATTTTCTCTATGTCTGATCTCGATAGATACAACTGAAAGAAAGGATGTTTTCAATTAGTTTTACATGAGTTTGGCATGTTTTATTTATTTGTTAATCTCTTTTTCCTATTAAGTTTCAGATGTAATATGATTATTTCTACCACAATATACAAAGTAGATAAGTTGTATGAGATAAATTGCTAGATTCAGACATAAGCAAGGGTGTCTAAATTGAATAAAAACCTTCAGGTTATTGGTCTCGTTAGCCTTTTCCTAACTCTTCCCTAGTGGAATGGTGTGAGTATCCTCGGTAATAGCATTATACTTATTAGTTTCTATTTTTAATCGTTTTAATATATTTTGTTCTCTATATCAACACATCGTTTGAATACTTTTATTTAAATGAGCTAATGTAATTTTTGGAAAGCATTGTTGACTTCATTCGTCTTAAGCAATCTATCGAAGATATGTGATATCTCTCTTGCAAATTCTACAAAAATATGATTTTCAATCGTTTTCTGAGTGTTAACCTATACTTCACTAGCATTAATTTATATGAATCCAATATTATATTTCTTTCTCATTTTATCATAATCTTCAGCGTTTTCTTTGCAAATGACTGCGTATATGTCGGTCGCCTTCCTAGTTAGTGCCAATTGCGAAATGTTGGCAAACTTTCATAAGGCCATCTTCAATTTTTAGCTACCAAACAAGATGGCGATATTTTCTACTCTTTTTCATTAAATTGTCATACTACGTTTATGTATGTTTTTAATTCGAAACTGTATTAACAGAAAAGTTATTTGTTTGTATATTTTAGTTGTTATCTTATTTTTCCAAATATATTTATCTAATTATTTTTGCATTGCATTGCTATTTTTTATTTCTAGTTGAAGACAAATGTTAGTGTGGTAATCTATTTCTAAACTTGTTTTGTCTCAATGAACTTCTCATACCGAGTCGAGTTTTTTATTTGCATTTTTTAAACTTAATATATATATAAATATTTCTTTCTATGTTTTCACTTCACTTGTTTTTTTTTTTGTTTTCTACTTTTTTGTATCTAATCATTTTAAGAAGTTTATTTTTTTTTACTATTTGTTTTAATTTATGGATTTGTTTTGTTTTACTGTTAAATATACACACACACGCACACCCACACCCAAATATATATATATATATATATATATATATATATATATATATACTTACCTTTATTTTGTATTATTTTCCACTGTTACAAATTTCTATATTGGTATTTTCGATTCTTCTATATCCCTTTGAGTATATGATGTTTTCCCTGTTTTTAACGGGTACATCTTCTTTATTTATCATTAGAAATATTGTTTTTATAATGTTTTTATTTTACTCTTTCAAATATTAAACATATTTTTATTTGATTTCCCTTTGGTCCTTTTATTTTATTTTTTTTAATTTTTACTCTGAACAATTACAACCTCCGCGTTCTGTTTCATTTGATTTTTGTAGATGAGCGACATTTTGACCTAATATATATATATATATATATATATATATATATATATATATATATATATATATACATATATACATACATATATATATAAGGAAAGAGGGAGATAGATAGATCGATAGGTAGATAGATATACATACATACATTCCTTTTTCTCAATCATGAGTGTATATTGCTGCTTCACGTTAAGGTTCTGCCAGACCTGACGTTATATTAACGCGAAAATAAAATAAATGTGAGAATAATAATGAAATATATATATTTTAAGACATTCTTAGACTATTGTTCAATGTTATTGAGACTCTGGGGGATTTTAATATTTTGAAATTACATACTAATTAATTGTCTAATTTGTAAGCTGATCGTTCAAGGGCAAAAGAAAAATGCATGCCTAATGTTTATGAATGAAAGAGGGATTGCCTTGGGGTGTGTGTGAAAATTTATAGGCGAAATATCGACGTAAATGAAAAGGAATACCGTTAAAATTACTTCAGACGCAAAAATCAGTAATGAGGTTCTTTGTAAAAATTAAATGCATATGCACGCGAAAATTAGTTTGTTACTAACTGGGGGAATCCCCACGAAATACTGGAAAATGATATTTCCTTTAAACGACGGATTTAAGTTCTAATTGTAAAATATGAGCTATCGTTTATTGTTGTCCTATCTTATAGGTGTTCATCGTTATTCGGGTTGTGTTATCGCTACTATTCTCTTCCGATAATCTCTGGTCCCCCCTCGCCAATCTTTCACAAAAGAACACCCATCTAGCTGAAACCACTGTCAATAATTTTCCCCACTCTTTATCTGTGCTTAAATCAACACGTAGATTCCACGAATAAAGCTTCCTTTTCAGAAGTGTACGCCTGTGGGACTCTTTTCCATTTGCTTGTTTCCCACCTGACTACAACTTGGGTGTCTTCAAGTCCAACATAAAAAAATTCCTGATAAACCCCCCTTAAGTAAGACACTTCATCATATCTCCGTTACTAACGATCACTGCGGTATTGTGTCATTGATTACTGAACACGCAATAACCCTTACCCCCGAGTGGCTTCCGGACCTTGATAAGTGGTTACTACCATGTAAAAACATGGATCAAAATGTTGTCTTTGTTTAAGAACTATACGCCGAACACTTATTGCCTTCACGTGATTCATTTGTATACATACTTTGGGGTTATATTATATGCTTATATGAGTTTAACGATTTGTTATTAAAATGGTCGAATACTTAATAGGAAATCTGAAATATCCACAATCATTTGCACATTGAATATGTCCGAACAACAATTTCTGAAAGTAATATTTTTGAATAGTGAAGTTCTATACAAGTGTCATTTCTGGTGTATATTTTAAACTTATTTCATTGAATATTGTGTGATTAATATTTCATGTTAGAAATGCTCAAATGTCATAGGTATAAAATGCATGAATTCCTGTATAAGACATAATTCACTGATCTTATCATATGCAAATGCTGCTGAGAAATCAGCACACGACAATAGAAAAGTATCAGGTGAATGAAAACCTCACTGTGTGAAAAGATTAATTACTAGGGCTATGACAACAGTATATTATTATCACTGGTTTAACTCTCGAGTATATATCCGACACAATTAATTAACCGAGAAGTACATTACTCCATATAAAAGCATCGGTGTCATCAACGGATAAACACTCGAGTGTCAAAACAATGGAAATAATATGCTGTTGTCATATCCTTATTAATGACACTTCTTACTTTCTTCATTGATAATGCATAATATTTACAGTAATGATATTTTTGTATATTTTATCGTAAAATTTGTTTCTATTCGTTTAATGGCACTTTTAATTTCGTATTTTGACAAATATCAAACCTTACTTGCTTATTATTCATTAACCGTGACTGTTAATGAGAATAGTAATGTTCCGAATGACAATATGATCCTTTAATTTAATAAAATATACTGCTATATTTTATCGTTACAAATTTATTTCGTTATTTCTCGGTCTGACTCGTTCCTCACTAATACACACACATTTACACACACACACATATATGTACTATATATGTATGCATATACATGTGTATATAAATATCTATATATATATATATATATATATATATATATATATATATATATATATATATATATATATACCTTAAAGACATTAATACATACGCTTACCTGAGAGTTAAAACCAAATATTTGATGTGAATAAACACGTTAAAATACCCCTTTGAGTTATAAAAAAAATGACGTTCAATTCGCCGTCAATCATACAGACCTGTTAATACGATCGATATGTTATAGAGTGTTTACTTAAATGTAATTCATTTAATTTGTATCTGTCAGGAAATACATATTTTATTGGATTAGATATTTAGAACTCTGACATGTGTCTATCAGAATATCAAAAGCATTTTATTAAATTGTTCTTTGTTGCTGCCTTTAAAATTATTTTTTTATATAAATATTGTTTATGTTATAAGTATATAAGTTCCTACTATTATCCTAATTATTATTATTGGCTCACATGGTGCTTTCACACAAGCCATTGATCTGATTGAAAACATGTGGTTTTCTCTGGAAGCTGAGTGATAACAAGTCTCCCCAGACGTCCAGCTATCACCACCTCCTTCGATAGCATTTGAAACAGCCGCTTTTGAAACAGCATTTGAAACAGGCGCTTACCATTGATTTCTCGCTGGCAGCTGCCATTGGCCTATACTTAAATTTTAGTGGCACTGACCCTCTCCAAGATCCCAGTTCTTTTCGCGCTTGTTCAGCGGAGATCTTGTCAGCGCTCTCTCCTCGGTCTTTTCATCATCTTTGGCCCTTTTCGGATCTTTGGTATCACTTTCTTTACGGTGGGAACGGTGATGAGACAATGGGAGGGTATGTGTGATGGGGATGTAGAACTTGTAGATATGCAGCTTTAGTGTTCTTCATTCCCTGTAACGCTTATTCGTTATATTGTATACTTGTATTATTATCCGCATTCAAGGGGGTTTCTTAATATTTTAGCCGTCTTCATTATCGTTAATCGTTGCATTTTTGCAGCTATTTCTCTAATTCCAATTTCTCCCATTCTCTTTTCAAAGTTTTTCGGAATTTTTCCTTGTGCTCCTACTATTATAGCAATAATTTTGATTTTCTTCATCATTTAAATCCCTTTTAACTCTCTGGCTTGCTCTCTGTATTTGCTACGTCTCTCCTTTTCTTTCATAATAACCCCGTGGTCAGCTGGGACAGCAAAATCTACGATTTGAGAGGATTCTTTTCTTGTTAATTATTACGACATCTGTTATTCTTGCTTGGATGGGTTTGTCCGTCTGTATGTCCATATGTCATAGGATTTTGTGGTTCGAGTATTTAGCGGTATTATTATTATTATTATTATTATTATTATTATTATTATTATTATTATTATCGCTATTAGTGTTATTACTATTATTGTTATTATATCATTGTTATTATTGTTATTATTATTGTTATTATTATTGTTATTATTGATATTATTATTATTGTTGTTATTATTATTATTATTATTGTTGTTGTTGTTGTTGTTGTTGTTGTTAACGTTATAATATGTCTTTCAGTAATTAGAATCTCATTAATTTAGGAAGAATGAAGGTGAATATTTATTTTTAAAAACTTTCACTTACACAATACTGGAAAACAACAAAAGTACCATAGTAAGACAAAGCATAACCAATTGTATGAAGCTCTTCTCATAAAAACATGAATTAATTAGATTATTTCGTTCACACCAGATGTTGACGCAACGTGCCAAAATAATTTATTTACCACCTAAACGCTGGGCGAGGAATTCATTTATGACGCTTGGTATATCGCTTTGCATTAAGACTTGTTAACCCATTAAACGGTATGGTGTGATTTCTATTTAAAAATGGAGGTTGACATCAATAACAGTTATCGTAAAGCTGTTTTAATTCCGATTGCATTACGGGCAACATTTTAATCGATTTTTAACTAAAGTTTTTTTATTATTGTGTTTTTACTTATCAATTTACCATTTATTAAATCCCTGACCAGATTCCAAAATAAATATTAAAAGTTTTAGGGGAATGGTAATATTTCATTAGTAATGGTAGAACAAGGGTAGAATTTTCTTTTTAAGACGGCCTATCAACTGTAAGTTATTTATGTTAGCTTTAAAAATGGGCATGTTATATTCAGTCGGAAAGCAGCCCAACTGTAGTGTGTTCTATATCCGGTTTAATATAGAAAATAAACACTGCTTGTTGAATATTATCGAGTGGTAGAGAAATGGGGGGGTGATTAAGCTAACTAAATCTCATTTTAGATTTTGTAAACCAAACAAGGCATATTATCCCTCTATTCGAACTTTTATGTTTTATAAATCTGAAACAGATTAGCCAGCAGAAAAATGATCCTAAAATGACCCTATAGTATAGTTATAAACAAATAACCCAAAATTAAAACATTATTTGTAAAATCTTCAAATCTTCGTCTCATGCATTCCCGTTGCTTTTCATGCGGATAAGTAAAATATGGGCGTAATAATAGAGATGAGTTTTAAGTGTTAAATGTGCAAGTGTAAAATTATTGATCACAAAACTATTTAGCTGTACAATTCATGCTAAATCAACGAGGGGATTTTTATTTACACATCAATAACGAGATTGATGCCATCATGAAATATCATAAGTGAGAATATAAGTGGAACAATAAGTGGGTAACCCTTAACACAACAGCGCTAACGCTTTAATTTAAAACTTTTACATAAAAAAATCAGGTATCTTGAATTTATAGTTAAGCTGACATATATCGAATGTAGTCGCTTTCGGCCTTAATAAACGTTGCGATGAGCCGTTCCATATAAGTTAACAATTGTAATCGTATTTCCATTATTAACGATTACTATATTGCCCAATTTCTACTGTACACTCTTTAAACCTTAGCCTCGAGTGACCTCTTGGCCTTGATAAGTGGTTATGCCTAATGCAAATCGACAAAACAATCGGCTGCATTTATATTGAATACAAGTAAATTTTGCTATACGTGCTTCAGTCATGCTGCTAAATACACATCCGTTCTAGTATAATTGCATTTGAATTCATATGGCACTAATCTAAGAATCGATTACTTTAAAAATAATTATGTTGTTCATTAATATATTTAATAAACGATAGTTTTTTTTACAATGAACGTACACAATCATTGGTAAATAGATTGAAATAACGATTGTAGATAATTAAGTAGGTAATATTCCTATAATCATTTTAAAATCAAATTAAATATAGACTGTGTAGATATTATTGAAAGACATCTTCGCCATTTATACGTGAAAGTAAATCATACAATTCCAAGTCGAGGCAATACAAAGTAAAGGTCACTGATACGACATATGAAATCTTTGACTATTTTGCTAATTGAAACCATAATAAAACATGTCACCCAGTTCAAGCTAAATGTCGTTTCTCGTGAAACAGCCACATGCGTTTATCAATCACATAGACGAATAAGTGTACCGACATTGCCTGGGGAAAATATGATATAAAGTCAGTATAAAGTTAAAAAATCTGCCCTCTAATACAAATGAGACTACTGTTATATTAAGCTATTTTTTGTTTTATTAGTTAAAGATACTGGCAAAGAAGGAGTCCATGTACACACCAATTAAAATAAATATTTAAGAGCAATTTTAAATAAGTCTAAAATACTACAAAAATACGCATTATCAATTGATTAAAGTGAATTAATGAGTGAAATGTGTTTATGGCCAAAAGTTTTTTTAATACATAAGTTGTTACAATACAAGGGATCCTTCTCGACTGAAGTAACTTTTTTGTTTTAGACATCATTTCTAAAGCAGTGAAGTAAGACCGCCGTTAATCATTAAATAATTTTAATGAGAAGAACATGTAGATACTCCTAAAGAACAAAAGGAAAAGCAATGAAAATGCTTCTGTAGAAAGACAGATGCAAAATCTGTTTTCCTACGCGATGTCAGGAAAGAAAATTGATTATAATTATGATGATAATGATTGTCACGATAATGACACAGTAGTAATAAGTAGATCAGTCACGTAATAAAGTTTTACAATTTGATTTGTATATAATTAAAAACAGTACGCGAACCTTAAAAACTATCTATATTTTTACTTGTGAACATCATCCAAAAACCAAAACAAAAATTTGATGTAAACGCAAAGGATTACCTTCGATTATTGGCGTGTAAATTTTCATTAAAATCTATATAGGAATGGATATAGGATGTGAATTATTTAGTTAATTGCCTTTCTGTGCAAGCCAGTTCATAGTTACCGCAATATTAATGTTTTTGATGCCCGTACCAGAGATTGTCTTTAAAAATCTATCAAAAATCAGATAACTATCATATCAATAAAAAAATTATCACCGGTTAATATGTAAAGAATTAACTTTAGATTGGTGTAACTGTTTTTCGCATTCCTTGTATAAATATTTTGGGGCGAACTTCATGGCACCCTTCCTTATTTGTCCCTTAAGGTCCGAGCGATGCACTAAGCACACACACATTTTTGGTAGGAATGTGAACGAGTGTAGAAAAACAATAAAATAAATTTTCACTTGGTGTCTTCGAGATCGAACATTAAAATTACAAAATTTTAGTGTGTTTAATTTTTTTTTATCTGTTGCGTTTAGACGGTTGTAAATACACACACACACAAACACACACACACACACACACACACACACACATATATATATATATATATATATATATATATATATATATATATATATATAGGTTTATAGATATGTTATGAATAATTATTATCTGTCAGATGAGGATAAATATTTTGTTACGCAAACGCTAAAATAGGCATATTTTTAATTCTTAAAAATAAAAAAAATAAAATATTTTAGAGTGGGTAACCTCTACATGTACCAGTACATAAATATTTTTTTTACAAAGTAGTCACTACTTATCAACTTATCAAGACCCAGGAACCACTCGGGGATAAGGGTTATTGCGTGTACGGTAATCTATGATATAGTATCGTAGTAATCGTAAGTATTGGAGATTTGATAAATTGTCTTACTTAAGGGAGCGCTTCATCAGAAATTTGTTTATATTAGACTGGAAGATTACCAAGTTGTAGTCAGGTGGGAAACAGGCAAACTGAAGAGGGTTCAACAGGCGTGCAGTGCTAAGAAAGAAGCTTTGTTCATGGAATCTACATTTTCGTTTTGGCACAGATAAAGAGTGAGGAAGATTTTCGACAGTGGTTTCAGGTAGACGGGTGTTTTTCGTGAAAGACTGGCGCGAGGGGACCAGAGATTGGAGCTCAGATAAGCACTTTCCATGGAAGTAACGATAAAACAAAGACAGGCTCGCAACGTCTCTCCTGAGAAAAGGGCACCCCCACGATGCCACGAAGACTATTTTGTACTCTGTCAAGACAGGATAGGTAGTTTTACGCAGCTCCTGCTCAGATGTGGCAACAGTACTCCATCCTTGGGTGTACTTGACTTTTATATAGATAGAGGATTACATCAGTAGTGAGATGTTATCTGTAGCGGTAGAAGGAAGCTACAATTTTTCATCGACCTTGGCAACTGACATTATGTACTTGTTCCATTGAAGGTCAGGAGGAATGCTCCTGCCCAGAAGCTTATAAAACATGGAGCTTCCCCTAGACAAGAGACATCCATTTCAATTGATGCCAGATGCGGATCAGAGCGTTGATGATGTAAAGATAGAAGGTTGGTTTTCCATGTATTAAAAGTAACTAGCCACCTTTTCCCCACTGTACCACGTTTTCTAGATCAGAGGAGAGAGAATCAGAGAGAACTTTGCCATTTACCGCCTTATATGCGTTACTATAGATGCTCGTGTCATCAGCATAGATGTCAACGAATGATTTAAGTATGTTTTGGGAGATCATTGGTGTAGATCAGGAATAATGTTTGAAAGGATCGATAAAAAAACAATATATAAAAGAGGGTGTTAAAGTTGTAAGTGGAAATGGATCTGCGTAGTTCGTTACGGTAAACAACAAGTTATTATCTTTTTTTTTTTTTTTTGGAAAATTGCCTATTTCTAGGAAGACATGGTCTTCCGTAGGTTATAGTTGTGACATTCCAACAAGTTTCATCATCCCAGGGTATTTCCAAAAACCGCCCTTTTAAGGGCTACACAAAATATAATCAAAGTGTTTGTCAACTTAATTTTTGCAATAGAAAATTTGGCAAATACAGTATGATATAGGTTATGGAAAATTAGTGTCGCTCATTGTTTATTATTATTAAACAAAGGAAAAATGATGGCAATAATAAAATTTTTAACTGGCTAAAAGTAATATTACATCTGAGAAATATAATGCTAACTATTATGTTTTATGTAATAATCGAAAAAACCAGTATTTTCTAACGTTTAACAAGCATTAGGAATATTTAAGATTGGTTATAAATGTAAAATTATAGAGCTAAATGAAACATATATTGCTATAAATCATTATAATAATGTAATTATAATACAGTTAATAAAAATATATTTGCCTGTCTAGTTACATTAAAATCAATGAAAATGCTTAAATAAACATTTAGACTCGACTGAAGTCCTATACTTAAAATCCACGATGGGGCGGTAAGTATACGGTTCCTAAAATATATAATACTGTGTGAAGAATTGAAGTTTTCAATTTTTTTAAAATACAAGGTTATTATATTTTAATATTTTAGCATATCCGTATAGTCATTGTAAATTTTATTTCGACCTAAAAAGGTGTGTTTAATTGATTCGTACACCTTTAAAAAATATATTTATATTCTGTTGAGATTCGGCAAAAACTGGGTCAAACACGTTTTTTAAATAATGCCAGTGGTACAAGTATTTTAATGGTGATTGCTCTGACGAACTGCAAACACTTGTGTCCCAACGACATAAATATTCCCGACAAACCCGACAAGCAGCTAAATCCCAGCCCTACACAGTAGAGATCCCTTGATGTAAGAAATATTTATACTCCAGTAGTTTCTTCCCCGGACCCTTCCGGGTCCTTGCTTCCCCAACTGTAATGACATGCCGAAGTTCAATTGTAACGTTAACCGGCATCTTGCTGCCCAACTCCCTACATAGTACGCCAATAGCTTATGTCCCTGATAGTAGCCCCCTACACAAAAGTTGCAATGTGCCTTGTTTGGAGTGAAAATGTAATTTTAAAAATTTTGTTGAAAATGCTTGTGATGTAGAATATTATCCTGCTTTTAACAAAATAAACTTTATTTCTTGTTAAGAAATAATGGATGTTAATCGATTTCAATAAGCCTTAGAAAAAATTGTTTTCGAATGATTAGCGGCCACTGCCAGTTCAACACGCCTACGGTGAATACAACACAACAAACAATTTTAGAACAAGGCTAGGGGATCTGGTCCATGTATAAATTTATAAGGCAATTCATGACCTGATAACCTTTACTTGATATGGTCGTTCCAGTTACATCATAAAAGCAACGTGTAGATAAATATAAAAGCGTAGTTATTGATAAAATTACGGACAAGATTTCGCTGTACAGTTTTAACATATAATTATGTTTGAGGTTGGTTTAACGATATTTAGCAACCTCTTTACAACAAAAACAAACACAGAAATCTCCACTCCTTGATAAAAATACATGCTTATACTTATATAATCAATACATGGATACAATGTATACACACACACACATACACACACACACACACACACACACATATATATATATATATATATATATATATATATATATATATATAGCAAACGAATCACAACCCCGAAATTCTGAAGTATATGTTTGTTTTCCCAATAGATTCCCCCTTCAAAAGAAGAAGAAGAAGAAGAAGAAGAAGAAGAAGAAGAAGAAGAAGAAGAAGAAGAAACTATTTTCTGGAGGGTAATGAAATAAATCTGGAAGTACTTAGCTTCTACGTTATCGAAAATCAATATGAATAAAAAGTGTCAAATGATCTTCCAATTCCTCAGGTATGGCTTAACTAATATGACAATATGTAAACTGTACATTGTATTACAGTTTTAATGTAAGTTTATTAAATTTCCCCCGAAAGCTTATATATAAACACACATTGTTTCAATTACCCACGAACATATCTTTACTGCTAAGAAAACTATATGAGAAATTGTAAGAAATGGAACACGCTAATATTTGGGAGCAAGCATATTTCAATATATACAAGATATAACGGATTTTTTGCAGCCTCTTAGATGAATCCGAATCACCCAAGAAAAATATTATATTAGATGTAGCCCAGACTAAACGACTTTTATATAGCCAATTATTTTCTTTGGATAGCATACTTAAAAAGCGGTAACATCCGGCTTTAAAAGTGACCGTTTTCTTAATAGTGTGGATTTGTGAATGGGTCTGTTTTGTTCTTTTTTATTAGCGAATATTCGCTCTGTTTATAATTATACCAATTCTCGTTTAAAATAAAAGGTTTTGTATAGATTACTTCCGATTTTTCCCATGTCTCATGTCTCAGATAGAATGTTTGCATCATTAACTAACTAAATATCATGCGTAACATAAAGATGATTAACTATCTCATATTAAGCTTTATTTACTGTTCAATTTACTTTATTATTTTAAGGTTTTAGTCCAAAATCTATTTTAAAAAATGCACATTGTGTTGTCCAACATGTACACGTATTCATTTGTGTATTTTACGATTCGCATGAATTTATTTTATTTTTTATTTTCAAATAAAATTACAAAATAAACGAATAACAAAAAATTGATTTTGTTTAGTCAATAAAGCTTTTAAATTATTCGAAATTTATTTGATAATACTGGATTTGACTATTTATCATTTCCTGTTTGTAGAGTTTTTAAGTAACTTCATCTAAAAAAGTTACATGTGTTTCATTGCCACGAGTAGTATGATGAGATTATTTGCATAATTTGTATTATGCCGATCATTCTTCTCATATTGATTATTTTCCAACATTCCTGCCGATATACATCTAATTTTCTTCATGTTAAGCAAATCAATGCCAGTAATTTTCCGAAATGTCACATATAACGTGTGGAAGTGATAGATCAGCTAGTTCAGGAAATTCAGAAATAAATACTTCTAAGATTAGGCTGTGATAATAACATGAATGCGGAGAACAATGGTCTGAATTAATCCTATCTTAAGTATTTAAACAACTGTAAATACTCAGTAATACTTTATATGACGGTCTAAATATACTGTAGAATTCCTCTCTTTATAGTCTCTGGTAATGCATACATGCATCGCTTTTTCCCAGTAATTATCGGCTGTTTACTCATAACATTCTACTGATGAGATAAAACACTCTAATTCAAAGTTTAATAAAAGAAATAAATAATAAATTGAATGATAATTAATATGACCAGAGGATAAAGAGCAATGAACTCAGGGGAAATTACACATCAGCCTACGCACCTAATGCACGAGTTAGATAGACATGAAACAACACATGCACGTCTCCATTTCTCGTACATGTTTCTCATTGTTTGAATCACGAAGAAGATGAGATACGGATTAATTATAAGCAACGGTAGTTTCAATGAAACCTTATAACACATGTACCTTCGAAGAGTGTGTCCATTTTCTTTCAAAAAAGTGACAAATCGGCCAGATTATATCTCTATATAAATAAAATGAACTCATTTTTCCCGTCTGATTTTGACCTTAATAGGATTAAAAATCAAGATATTTTATGCAAATATAATGTGCGCAAACGGCAGAACAATATCTGAGGTGTGTTATAGGCTTATTATTTCTCAAATTCCTCGATAATCTTAGATTTCTATACTTTTTTCTGCTGAGAAGTCACGGCCAAAATCGGTTAAGATCAATGGAAGTGGTAAAATATTTCTCTCTTATAAATTCCTCCTCCCCCTGCCATCACTTAACACCGTTTGGGGATCGTTCACAAGGAACAGTTGAGAAGAGAACACCGGTTTGGCTTCGTAGTTCTTTCATGTGAAGTTATTTAAAATCATTGAACTAAGCTGCAGTGCTCTGTGGCGTAGTGGTTAGCGTGCTGGACAATTCACATTACATTTTCACGTTCGCGCCGACCTACCGTAGTCGTTTTTTATTCTTTTTTCTTTTCTTGGTGGCCGAACTGTTAACGTTGCAGATGTGTTTTTTTTTCACACTTTATTTTCCTACTTTTACTCATGACTCCGGGTTTGATCCTTCCTACTTACCTACCATAACATTTTTTAAAACTCCACCCCCCGTCCCGGAAACAAACACTCGGGTAACGCCGGGTACCCCCGCTAGTACAAAATAAAATCATTGAGCCGATATAAATTTAATTCATTTAACTTTGCTTACATAATATTGATCCAACGGAAGTAATCGATCTAGTTCATTTGGCTTGATCAATGTAGCCGTTCTACTCGATATCATGTTGAATGAAATGCAGTGCACAGAGTTTATACTGTTTGATAATTGATTAAAATCTATTCAATGTTGTAGACGATCAACATAATATTCATGAGCGATCAGAAAAGCTGAGAGATTGATATGTTAATCTAAGACAACAGATCTACGAATTATGAAAATTTTATGAAAGGTCATGACATAGTTACATTTTCTTGTATAATATTTTTCAATTTTTGCTAATCAAATGTATATTGTTTTCATTACAGTTTCATTATTTTACATTTGTTTTTAATATATTCATCTTATTTATTGTATATAAATATATTTCATATTTTCATTAATTATGGATAAATGTATTTCTTATAAAATTTGGCGTAATTCCAGGCTGATATAAAAGATAGCATTTAAACCATACAAAATATGTAAAATTGAAATTGAGCCAACTTTACTAAACACTCCAGATTATTATCACATAGTAAACGATACATGGAATAATCGTAAAAAGTCGGCAGTCTCCGCTGCACCTTGATATAAAGGTGGAATTCAGATTGAGTACGGTTCTAAATTATTTGCATTTTGTACAATTTCATTAATCAGTTTTCAATCTATATTGTCAATTTTAAATTAGTATTACACACGGCTAGCTACAACATCTGTCAATTTTATTCTACCGCTTTGTGCCTAAGGCTAAAACAAAAACACATGACCAAATCTTTCTTTCACGATTGTCTGTCAATGGAACAAAATACCGCGAGGCTACTTCTAAGTAAACTACATAAATTGTAACATCGTTCGTGACCAACACATTGTTGCCTCACTCGCAAAGTACACAAAGAATAGAAACAACTTCAACTCGTTTTTCCTTTGTAATAACAAAATTTATTTCCTCATTGCTACGACGTGGTTGTTTTCTTCTCAGGTCATATCTATTTCTTCTCGTGTTATATGCCTCATTCGTGACCATTGTCTTTCTCATTTTTATAGTCATGGTGATGACGTCATTTAGTATGCATATGTATACGTGCCCATTATTATTTCTATCGTCAATCTGTACAACTATTTTTTGACAGTTATTCTCATCGAAACAAATTCTGCCAAACTTCCGATGACATCAATAGTAGTTTCTATAATTTTATTTGTATTCATTTTATAAATTTGTTTTCGACTTAACGCATATTTTAATATTTCTGTCTATATGTTTTGTCATAATCATACGTCATTTATTTTAATGTTCGTTTTCTTTAATATATTTTATTGTTTTTTTCTTCTTTCCAGTTTTTTTAGAACTAAACATTCCAGTAATGTATTTACAAGCTTCGAGTTTCCAATTTTTGCGCCGTACATTGAACGAATGTTCGAATTTTGCAGCAATCTAATTAGTGACATTGTTTGTTATTCCCGTTCGCTGTCAACTCGGTTCGATAGTACTTCTATAAACTATTGTTTGACTACAAGTCATTAGAAGGAAGGTGTCCAAGTTTGTGATGCGGCATTTGTTTATGCAGACAAAACTACAAATAGAATTAATAGTAGGAGAAACGGATCACATTGAGGGACGATAAATTAATTTATTTAATTTAAAAGAACATTTTCCTGCTGGAATTAAGTGAGGTTACATCACATTTAGTAAATTGTTGGTTTTTTTTCTCAAAGAAAGAATAATTCAGAATATAAATAGTATTACCATTGGAGAACATTGAGTGTACGCGTACCCTCGTATTTAACCCTATACGTAAACGAGTTGTCCGATCACAACACCTTTTAACACGAGCCTGGGGACTGGTTGGACGGGTTACCTTACACTGCATTGATAAATTTTTAATGCCATTTTCTCTTCCCCGCATCCATTTTCCTAAAAGAAAACGTCGATAATCAACCGCTGCTTTTCTAATAAATGAATAAGTTCGCATGAGCTTCATTTACTAGTCCTCCTTGCAAATTTCTGTAAAAGCATACGTTTAGCTGCGACCGCTGCCAACAATCTTTCTACCTCGACATCAGTGCCCAAATCTAATCACAAATAAACAAACCTTATTTCCTAAAACTTCTTGCCTGCCGAAAATGATTCTACTGAGCTGCTTTCAAGCTGACGAAAAGATGATCATTTTTGTATACAATGTGGAGAAGTTCTTGTTAATCCGTCCTCTTTAATAGTTGAATACGATCATATTGCCAGAAAAAAATCCATTATTTAGATGATGTTCTACCGAACATTCAGTTTGGATCGAATTAAAGAATTCGTCACTCCTATAAGCATAGTTTCTCTCGGGAACAAGGAACTAGTTTTTACTGATAAAAAATGTGAGATTTTTCCAATGGCAATAAACGCTGGCACTAGAATCAGTTCTAACTGATACAGTCATACATGAGGTCAAATCCATATTACTAATTTGCACCGAAATACAATTTATAACTTTTTAAATACAAAATATAAGTGAGTTAACTAAAACATATACAATGAACTAGCAATTATACTCGAATAACCCAGACCCATATATAATTGTATATATATATATATATATATATATATATATATATATATATATATATATAATTATATATATATGTATATATATACATATATATATATATATATATATATATATATATATATATATATATTCCGATATCTATGTATAAATCCCGGTTAAGAACAAATTTGGATTCGGGATCTCTATCCCTCATATGTTAAGAACATATTTCAGAATAAATACCGCATTATTTTCCACTAGGGACTTAAAATATTTTCTATGTGTCTGTTTCAGGTACAGGTATAATCATTACTGACTACTCGGTTGGGAATACAAAATGGCTGCCAGGGATTTTATTAGGGTTTATGCTGGATTAATATGTGTTCATTTATTGTAAACGACTAATTAGCCCATAATTAAACGGTGGGGTTCGTCGCTAGAATACCCGAGAGCTTTACGAATCTTTCTACCGCAACGAGATAGTAATCAACCAATGAGAGGTGTACACGAAAGCAACCATTCAAAGATAAAAACAATAACGTTTCTAAAGTTTATGTTATTTCACTCTGCGCCCGTAAAAATACAAAGTGCCAAGCAGTGCCTAAGTAATTACAATATTTCAGTGTTAAACCATTTTTTTTTACATCGTATACCGAAATCATCATACACTTCAAACTTTACTTTATTATAAGGTTGGCACAAAAACAATATCGGTCATTCACGTATCTATGCTTTTTTATATAATTCATTGATATATATATATATATATATATATATATATAGCCATGTGATATATAATTTGAAAGCGTGATTTTGCAATGTTGTAGCATTATATATGTTACCGTTCTAAAATCTTCATTTAATTTTTGGCAGGTTTTTCGACAGTATGGACAAAATTCAAATCGGCACAATTTTCTTGTTTCGGTTCAAACGAGACGGAAAGGCTGCAGAGAGAGCTCGTGATATCAATGATCTGTTCTGACAAGTAACCACTAAGCACCTTGTATCACAACTATCCGTCAAGTAATTTCGCAATGGTGACGAGAGCCACGAAGATAAAATCCGATTGCGGCAGGCCGACTTCGGTTGATAACGAATATTAAAAATAGTAATTGCAGTTGATTCTTGTAAAATTACACGAAAAATTGCTATGCAACTCGAGGCCAACCATTCACTAGTTGTTCGTAATTAAAAGCAAAAAAATTGGGGAAATAGGTGCCGCGTAAATTCAATGATAATTAAAAATAATCGTTTTCAGGAGTCTTTTACGTTTATTCATCATTCAGCACAGTCGTTGCATGCCGGAGAAGCTGAACAACACTCCCCGATGGTGACTGTTGTGTTATCTGCGGCAAGTCTCATAAATCACAGCTTCGTGGATCCGGGTAAAACGATTACGGCGGACAAGTACTGCCGACAAATTGACGAAATGCACCAGAAGCTCCAACATATGTGCCCAAGATTGGCTAATATGAAGGGACCAATCCTCTAACATGAAAACTATAGTCGGCATGTTGATTAACTGATCCTGCAGCAGCTGAACGAACGAGACTAGGAGAATCTGCCTCATCCGCTATATTCACCGAACCTTTCCCCACCGATTATCACTTTTTCAAGCATCTCGAGAACTTCCTACGAGAAAAATGCGACAAAAGCCGACAAGATGCCGAATTGGCCATCAATAAATTCATCACTTCCAGAATTAAAGGTTTTTATTATAATGGGATAAATTAACTTATTTCTCGTTGGCAAACAATTGTCGATTCTAAGGAAACTTATTTCGATTTGTAAAATTTATTTTAAATGGAGTTATAATCTTTTGAAACTTGTTTGATAAGGTTAAGATCTATTATTGCACAAATTACTATGTTGCCAAATGGTAAATGCATTTAGTGGTATTATGAATAAGTGTTTTTCCTGATATTGCTAAAAAAATCCGCAATGTAGGATAACTCCAGGTAAAAGTAATCTGGTTTTCTTGAAATGATGCTGTTAGTATGGTCAATTTTAGTCTTTTGCAAGAGTTATCAATCCATAGATTGTGTTATTAACGTTGATTACGTGATATAATTTCCTGTAGAATTCAGTACAATCACATGATAACCTGATAGTGACGGTAGGAGGTCTAATTACATTATTAACAAGTATTGATCCACATAAAGCATGCGATTGCATAAATTTAGCAATAAAATCTTTGAAAACTTATTCTCTAGAAGACATTATAATAACTGGAAATTTTTAATGTGAAACTCTTATAATTATCGGATTCCCCTTCTTATTTTGACATGTCATTTCAGTTCAATCATTTAGAATTCCCAATAAAATGTGTTTTGCTATAAATAAAGCTTTAAGAAGAAACCTTAAAAGTTGTCGGACTTAATCGCATGCTGCTTGCTCACGCAATAAAAATCCTAGAAAACAATATATGTACACACCTGTAATTATTTTTAAATTTATTTATTTTCACGCAAAAAATCTTTACGACGCCCAAAGCTGGCCTTCGTCGTTTTACCTTGCATGAGTTCAAACTCGGACACAATGCCTACGAACTTCTGAAAATATCAACAGAGCTTGGGAAGAGGGGTGCACAAGATCGGACAGTACGAGGTCGTCTAAAAAGTTCCGCGGTGGAGACGAGAGCATTGAACATAAAGAAGGTAGAGGGCGTGCATGCTGTCTTTACAACGAACAATTGCAATCAGTTGTTGAGAAAATACTCTCGTCAAAGTGTCAGAGAAATGTCTCAGACACTTAGCGCCAGTTCTGCAACAGTTGCACGTCAGGTACAAAGCATTAGAAAGGTGAGCAAACTCGATAAATGAATACCTCGTGAGCTCAATGAAAACCAAAAACTTAGGAGATTTGAAGGTTGACTCTACAGAAGCTCACAGGCTTGGGATAGGAGACTCTACCACATCCTCCAAACTCCGGAGATATATCGCCTTCTGACTATCATGGTTAAAAGTATTTAAGATTAGCTTTAAATCGTAAAACGTTTCAGTTTAAAAGAAAAGTTTGAATTCGCTTTTAAAAAATCATAGTTGCATCACAGCTAATAACTTTTTTCGAAACGTGGAACAAATAAAGTAGGAGATCAATAGCAGAGACACATATGCATGTGTGTGTGTATTCCGATTAAGTGTACCATTTCAAGTGTTCATTTTTCAAAAATAAATGTATGTTTCTTACATCAGCCATTCTTTTTGTAACAATCTAATATTTCATTAACATAATAGATTACTAATGTCATCATCATATGTATTGTACATTGACTAGTTTAAACGAGATGGGAGTTTTACAGTTTTCAGATATATGGTATAAAGATTGATCGCGATTTATATAACATATTTTGGAAGAAGAACGACTAAAAGATATAAGATTAAATTAGAAAAGAAGACTAGGATGACTCCACAAAATAAAACACACTTACTGCCTCTACTTTAATCGAACGTTCAAAAAGAAGACATTATGAATTAATGTATCGTATAATCAATTAGAAAATTATATATGAGGAAAAAATATTTAAATATATCAAATACAATCGGGTAATGAAGTGTACCTCAGCTAGTACATATAATAATAATAATAATAATAATAATAATAATAATAATAATAATAATAATAATAATAATAACAAAGGGACATTTTGATGGTCTTAATTATTAGGTTGGTTGATAAAGATTTCGTGTTTTTACGTTCAACTTAATACGCTCATAACTCCTTTCGTAATAAAGATTTTAAATCGAAATACTACCATTAGAATGGAAGAATTATTGCCATTGTCATAGAAATCCGGAGGTCTGGAAGCGATAAAGTCATTGCAGAGCGATTCGGCATCATGTCAGCTTTTGAAGCATTTCTCGTGCAGAACAGGATCGGGATGCTTGAGAAAGTTATAATTAGTGAGCAAGAGGTCCTGTGAATACGGCGGATGAGGCAGATTCTCCCAGTATCCTTCGTTCAGCTGCTGCAGGATACGTTGCGCAACATGCAACCGAGCGTTTTCATGTTGGAGATTGGTTCCCTTCATATTGACCAATCTCGGGCACATATGTTGGAGCTTATAGTGCATTTCGTCAATGTCAGCAGTTCTTGTTCGCCGTGATTGATGAGACCGGTCGCAAACCACACAATTTACCATAACCAGTTTTGGTGAAATTACGGCTTCGGAATGTGTTTTTCAGCTTCACCGAAATCCAACGACTGTGCTGTACGTCGCTAGTTTTCGAAAAGATTCCACCTCTGATCACAAGTAACTGTTCACTCGGATAACGGATCGCTTTTGTTCCGATGAATAAGCGTAAAGGATTCCTGAGAACTACGATTTTGTAAATCATCGTTTAATTGATGCGGCGCCTATTTATTTATTTTACTTTTTTGATTCCCTATTTGCTTTTAATGAGGAACAACTAGTGAATGCTAGGAACTTCTCGTGTGGTTTTGCGAACACCGACTTCAATTCAAGCTTTTAAATATTCGTTATAAAGAGCAGTGTGCCTGCCGCCACCGTCTACATATTCGAGTCGTTCGTCACCATTTGCGAAATTTCGTAAACAACCGTTGTGGTACACGTTAGTTAGGATTTTCTGGGTCCACCACATGATGTATATTACTAGCTGTTACGGCACCTTTTCGACCTATGTTGAAATGGAACAAGTAAATTGTGTGGATTTGAATTTTGTTTACGTTTGTTGTGATGTTGTATCATAAAAGAGTACAGTGTATTTGATCGTCCAAATGATGCTGTCTATCTGTGATATATTCGTATCTAATTGATCATATGCTTTTGTGTGTGAGTGTGTGTGTGTGGTATATGTATTTTTGACATACCTTCTCATGCGTCGTTGATCTTTTTCACCTTGAATTCATCTTGTTCTTGGAGGAGAGAATTGAAACCTGTTTTGGACAAATATTCATTCAATCCAAGACGATGAATTTTTATTCACCTTCCAAATATCGATAGCATAAGAATGAAAACTGAATGTCTTATTTTTACACACGTCAGGGGAGGGGATATACTGTTAAGACGTCTGTTCTTCTCTACGTCAAAACCAAAACTTTCAGACTCAAGCTAACCTGATCACATGACTCACATGCAGATACGGTCAGCTGACCCTCATTTCCGGCAAAACGTGTTTACAATAAAATTTACCATGTTACTTTTATGTGTTTGACCTATTTCCTTACACGCTGCCGTAAAGCCTGCAAAAATAAATGAAGATATTTGGGAACATTAACGAATAACACGTTACGATAGAGCGAAAAACGCGTTTCAAAAGATATATAATATGGTTTTATATATCGAAAACTTTAAAAAAAATATCGCATATGTGAGAAAGGTATTGTTTTTGAGTCAACCTAATATTAATTGTATAATTGATGTTTGGTTCGCAAAGAACTACGTCTCCTCTAAGTTTACTTGACAAACGTCTATTCAAATAACATTTTGTCTTTTACTGTAATACCGTATGGTTTCGATTATTTAAGCCACAAACAATTATTAAAATGATGGTATAGTTAAACAATAAGTTAATTTAAAAAATATACAATGTGTACGTTTTATTATTTTATATGGCTTGTTTTACAGTGCATATTTAACTTAAGTATTCTAACATATAATATATTATAACAATATTCTCATATATAATATATATTTTGTAATATTGTATTTAGATTTATTTTTTGACAAAGTCTATTTCAAACATTTTTGCTGTTTCTTCTGCAAACAAATCCTTATTAGTGCAATCAATAAGAAACTAGAAAAATTATTTTCGCAGATGTATTTACTTTACTTTTCTTTTTTAACAGAACAGGATATAATTTTGGAAAACGGAATTTACTTAATAATTAAAAGTTTAACGTAGAAATAAAGAGAAAAAGTAAAAAAGTCAAACCTTGTAAACCTCTCCAAGTAGTGTCCGCACAGTATCAAGCGGAAAAATACAGTCTTTAACGTAATTAGTGAATATTAATAATCCGAATACAAATTTGGTGTAACTTTATGAAAACATTCTAAAGGAATACTGTAAGATTTAATTATCCCCATGAAAAGTCCGTTTACTCCATTAAATATACATATGTAGACATATAAATATGAAATTTTGGATACGGAAGTACGATAATTATAGGGGAATCTAAGAAGTTCTAATGTCTGTTTAAATGCTTTATATTTGCTGATCTAGAGTAAAATAATGTATAAAATTCAAGTACATCTTCCTTTCCTACGGAAATATTGATTGTCCATAATCATTTGTAATGACATAACCGAAGAAGTCTCCTTTAAAAATTATCAACAGTCGACGTGTTGCTTAGAAGCAGCCGTGTTGTGAGTTAACTCCCTTGGCCCTTTTAAACCTTTAATTATCACGTGTCTTACTCGATTTCTATGTGTGAATATACTGTGTTGGCAACTTGACAATATATATAT
The DNA here is from genome assembly GCF_053919585.1 of Euprymna scolopes. Classification (NCBI taxonomy): domain Eukaryota; kingdom Metazoa; phylum Mollusca; class Cephalopoda; order Sepiida; family Sepiolidae; genus Euprymna; species Euprymna scolopes. The sequence continues at coordinate 6,063,878 of NC_136509.1, forward strand.
AAGCTTAACTTTAATTAGATAGCAGGAAAATAGTTTCCAACTCATGAACGGAAAACCTCACCTTCTTTACAAATTTAGCTTTTATAGATGTAACATTCTACACTGATTTGCACTTGGATATTTCAAATAAAAAGAGGTTGATAAAAATCCGAATCGCGTAATTTTTTTTGCGATCATGTTTTGTAATAATGAATGAAAATACCTGCATGATTTTAAACATATGTTTAAATATTTTACGGCATTAATTTACTGTCTTTAAAGACGATAACTATTTTTGACAAGTATTTTATTTCGCACGAAGCTGATGAACGGAGACAAAATCCAATGAAATAAATAAATAAATTCATACATTTCTTACCTAAATGTCTCATAATAAAAGACACATTCTGGGTACAGTTTTGATAGAAAAGCTTGCTATGGAAAATGTTCGATTCCTACGTGTCTTTGTTTTTTTATGTTTTACTCCATGTAATACGAAAATATCGGTCGAGATTCTGAAATTGAACATATATATATATCGTCTGACCTTAGTACCCCTGTAGCCTGTGTCTCTAATACTCGCCCCCTACAGCAAAGTGGCAATGTGCCTTGTTTGGGGTAAGAATGTAATAAAACAAATATATCGTCTGACCTTACTTTAATAATGGTGTGCTTCTTTAAATTTAATTATTACTCCTCTTTCCATTTCGATCATATTTTCTTTATTTGCTTTAAATAATTCATCCTTTTCTTTTTTGTAAAGTATTAACACGAAGACATCCGTATATCTTTCTATTTTTATTCATTTATTGATTAGCTTAACAAATATTTATTTAAAACCAAAATTCTAAAGTTTTGAATGCGTGTGCTGTGTTTGTTAGAAAGTTTTCGTTACACATTTACTGAATTCAAATATTTTAAAGAAAATTATGCCAACATAGAATAGACTTTTATTTTAATACAAAATAAAAACTTTCCTAACAAACAACATACAAATAATCATTAACATTAAAACAAAACCAAAGATTAATTCCGAATAGTCTTTTTAAACAACTGATCTTTCTGATTAAAATACAAAATCGTTCGGTATTTTTGTATATTAACAAAAACGCCTCGTTCACATTCTAAATGTCGACTTTTGTATATTTTCGCGTATGCTGACAACTTATATAGCTTTTAAATTTGGGCCCGGTAAATAGTTTCCAAGAAATATAAAAAAAAATTGTTATATTACGTAAACGCTAAGACAATCATTTGCAGCCATTTTTTAACAACCGAGGAATTAGTAATGCTCATGCGTAAAGGTTTTCCTATTAAATACTCCACCCCCCAAGTTAAGGTTGGCGATCAGAATAAAAAAAGCATCCCTACGAAGAGAACGGCTTTCGAAATAAACACCCCCCCCAGCATCACTATGTAGGGAATGGCTTCTTGCTTAAGGATCTCTACCCTCCCTATTAGGAACATCTTTCAGAATAAACATCACATTTAAAAAAAGGGGTGAAAAAGTATGTGTTATGTCGTCTGCTTTAATTACTCGCATACGCATTACTAATTATTCAATTGTGAAAGAAAAATGGTCGTTAAAAATTAAATTAGCTTTTTACGTTGAATATCATATGTTTTAATATCGGATAAACGATGTATCTGTCCGAATTCAAATTTGATATTAGTTGTCAGTATACCACAAAACATATAAAATGTGGTGAGACGACAACTACGGATGGCAGTGATGGCTGAGAATGCAGATAGGAGATTCTAAGTTCCTATACGTCGCGGTTACCACCTGACAAAGGCCAGAGGAATAGTTGGCCGAAACGTTGTGAAAAAACAAACCAATAAGAGATGAAAAACAACAACTAATAAAGATGAGAATAATAGTCCGAAATAAAAATAAATTAATATATATATATATATATATATATATATATATATATATATATATATATATATATATATATATATATATAACTGAAATACACACGTGTGAAAATTTTCTCCGGTTTAAGAATGTGTAATCACGCCTATGTTCTTTTTAAGTTGAAGAATTCCTATTTTTCAGATGAGTAAGCACAAAATAAGTCAAACACCAATTATTCTACGCTATGAAATACGGGGATTAAAGAATTGAACATTTTATCCCTGCAAAACTACACCCTTAATTTATTTTAACACTGCCCTTTAATCAAACACGCATACCTAATCATTTTCACATCCCTTAAATTCTAGACAACACCGTGTAACAGTGGCATTTTATTTATATTTAATTAAAACAACCCATTAATTCTTATTTTATTTTTCATCCATTTTCTATTCTTCCCTAAACTTGACTTTAATATTAAAATCTACCCAACGGAATTTAAAACTGAGTTTCTTCTCAAAGAGATTCTATATCAGTTATATTGGGAGCATGTGTATATTAAATTAAACTGCACGCATCTTAGCTCTGTTTGAGTCACCCCAGCACCGTCCTTGTAAGCGATTGCTAAATGTTATACTCCGTTTTCGCTTTGCAATTTTTGCATGGAATTATCCAGAATCCAGCAAACATTTTTTGACACGAGCAATTATCAATTTCCCTTTCTTTATTTCTTTTCTTCCGGTGACCCCAATCTTGTGTTGTCTGATTTTAATTTTTTTTTTTAATTTTTAAGTTAATGTATTTTTATTGTCATCCCCATTATTTTTTACCCCTTGTCCTTTCTTTCCTTTCTCTCCATTCCATTATATTGTCTCGTTTTTAATATCAATATATAATCACAAGAATTATATATTCTATTTTTATTTTTATTTTAACCATCTGACGAAATTGACACATAAGTTTATTCTGGCTGTTGAAAAAATTGTATTAAATAAAGTTACTACACTTGAGGCTGTAATAATAATAACAATATATATATATATATATATATATACATATATATATATATATACCCACACGCACGTATATGTATATATATAGATATTTACACACGCACATATATATATATATATATATACCTACTTCATTTATTCACATAAATTTAATATACGAAAGTATAGATTTATGCGTAAACTTTCAGTATTTACTTCAAAAGTGCTCAATACGTAGGTAGAGCTAGTTAGTAATTTATAAAATATATATGGCGATTAAGCTACACTGAATATTCTGCGTTTCATCGACTACAGGATTCGTCAGGCATAAGCCTGACGAATTCTATAGTGGATGAAAGGCCGAATATTCAGTGTAGCTTAATCGCCATATATATTTTATAAATTACTATATGTATGTATATATATATATATATATATATATATATATATATATATATATATATATATATCAGATCTAATAATTTTTTTCATGTATAGATATTAGCCGGTTTAAAAAAATAACGTAAACGTATATAAAATAAAATTTTAAAAATATATGAATTGATGGTCAATGACGGCATAATCAAAATACATGCGCGACCTAATAGCTATTGTTTCGTGTTTTAATTTTAAGCCTTGCAGGAAATATGTCTTCATAGTGTAGTCATTAACATAATATGTAAAAATAAAATATATATATATATGTGTGTGTGCGTGAGCATGTGTATGTGTGTGCGTAAGCATCTTTTATGAGATTTGTTTGTTATTATAGAAACCCTTAACCTCCTCATGTACAGAACTTAGGCTTTTGGGATCGACATTACTAACCCCCCCCCATGGTGTGTACTACTTTCGGAATAGACACCCCATTTCATGAGGGAGGGACTCAAATATTTGACCAGAATACAGCCTTAATAGATTTTGTCAGGATCCACACCCGCAAAGATTATGCTCCAAAAAAGTTGTAGTGTCTTAGGAAGAGAAGTACACATTTTTATCGCGCGTGTGTTGAACAATGTATGACTGCATAATGCATGTCATTATATATCGAAACTACTGGCCCTCGCTCAATTCAAAATAGATTGTCTAATTCACAGAGTCTACAATGTATAGAACTCCTCAGTTTAAGAAAAAAGAATATAGTTAGTGCTAAGGTACATTTAGTACTTTAAAACATGTTAATGTTTGAGCAGTGTGGAAAACGATTTCGTAATAGAGAGCTACAACAAATAAAAAACTATATTAAAAAACAGTCATAAGAAATAAGTATATGTGTAGGTAATGTATCGAACAGGGAATTCGTACGTTCGCGGCGTAATTTTTTACATACAAAAAGCAAAGCAAAATTAAAAAAAAAGAAAATAACTGGTCTAAATTAGTCGTATATAAACTGAATGAAAGTAAGAAAATTGATAATTTATCAGGAGGTTTATAGTAGGAAATGTGCCTCATATGAATAGAAATAGTTTTTTTATGATGTCGAAATTGAAAACTATGAATTTGTTTTCTGCCTAACCACCCCAAAGTTGATCGGTACTATTTTCATGTAGGGGCTATTACAACGCTAATTTATTAAGAGAATCGGCGGGCCTTTATGAAATGACCTCGTTCTAAACGCCACCGTTTATTTTTTTTTTTTATTTACGTTATCTCATCGGGTATAAACTTCAGTTTCAATTTCAGACTACAAAAAAAAAATAAAATAAATAAATAGGACTTAACGTTGGGGATGATTTTTCAACTATAATGTTGCGCAAAATATCAGAGATGGTCACAAAGTACCTTTTCATTTTAGTAGAACGTTATAATCAAAACTGACTTCTGTGGATAAATATTATAAGAATTCTTATAATCTGAAAGGCAATTGACGATATTTACGTGAATAAAGCGTAAAGTGTTGAATTAAAAGGAATGGTAACTTTCAAAAATTTCAGCTAAAGATACGTTCATATTATCAATTCACATTATTTGACGCTGAATCGAAAGATATTAAATCAAATCATTAAAAGAAGGAAACTTTTTTTGATTTTTTGTTTTAATTTTTAATGTAAAAGGCAAATGTTTAGAAATGTAACCATAATATGTAAAGGAAAAAAATATTTGCCTCAGATTTGCCCCAGATATGCCGCATTTTGGGTAATGTTTTTCGTATAATGCAAGTATAGGTGGTTTGTTGTTATTCTAATAACATTCGGTTACAAACAACACTTTCTAGTCGTTTACTATGTTAATCATTTTAGCATCGAATAATTTAGGACGACGAAACCGAGCATGATTTAAAGAAAGCTGCGACGTAATTTTTTACAGTACACAAATATGTAAAAAATGTTACTCCACATAATCCAAATTGCCATAATTAAGGACGCAACGTATATGCAGTAGATGTAAACATCGCCTGATCTTACTGGGCTAACTTTATACGAAAGTGTCGATTATTTAGTTTTTGTAAGCTAAATATTATGATTAATTGTTGTAAGCAGGAGTTTGAAATGTAGAGGAAAAGCGTCGATAGGAAAATATAACTGATTTTAAACAATGCGTTGGGCTTGAGCGACCATATCGATTAAGCTCATATAGAAACAATGTATAGAGTTTTTTTTTATAACGAATAAATGTGTCTGTAACGGCGTTAAAATGTTACGTAAGATGGTGGGTAATACTTAAGCTATAATAAATTTGTATGCGGCATCTGTTATTGTAAACCTTCCACAAGTTGGTTCAGTTGGAGATTTCTGTAATCCAAATATTATATACAAGATGCATCGCATCTACATGAACGCGATACCTTCTGCACTAGTAAGAGTGGTCTCATTAGTTTAGCATCGAATGGTTCACTCTGTGATACTGGTTTCGAATCTCGCTTAGTTCTACTAATATAGAGGGTTGATACCACCATGAAACATATCCATGAATAATTAAATTGCACATACAGGTATATATATATATATATATATATATATGGGGGGCGTGCGTGTGTGTTCGGGTGTTTTTTGTTTAGTGGGAGAAAGAAAGTAAAAAATATATAGATATCACTGTATATATATATATATATATATATATATTCTTATTGTAATACGTTTTTATATTTCCTTTCCTATTTAGTTATGAACGTTTACATTCATTGGCTGTTTTTTTCTTCTGTTGTTTTTAATATTTTTTCATCTAATTCACACTATCTTTATCTGCGTATTTCAAAATTGTTCTCCACTATGTTATGAAATGTTCCTCTCTTTTTACAATAACACATCTGTCATTCTTTTCCTACTAATTTTAGTTTGTTTTATTTACGCTAAATTTATGTTATTTGTCTACTTTATTTCTTTCATTAATTGTATCTGAATTGAATTGGCTAAAACGTTGCTTCTAGCTGTTCCAATTACGTCCACGTACAACCGATGTCCCTAATGTAATTATGATCTTGCAAAATGGCTTCAAGGTTTTTTTTTTAACTCAACCTTCAACTGAATTGATCATTAGTTATTTGTCTTCTCATTTACGCGCAGAGTAATGGTAGGCGATCAAAAGTAATATATATATATATATATATATATATATATATATCCCCTATATATATATATATATATATATATATATATATATATATATATATATATATATATATATACGAATGATGGTATTGCACAATATCGTTCTTTTCTCCTTTTGTGTTTAACGACTTCCAAGCAACAGTCAAACTAATTATTCCCTTTTTCCTTGGAAAACAGCACAGAAATCCCATATCATAAAATTGTGTAGGTCCTTATTTAAATAACGAGTGTTATATATTACTCGTCGTGATGATATTAATTTCAGATTTACGAGAGGAAAAGGTGACATAAAAGAACACTAGACAGATCTCTATAATTATGTATCGCAAACGGATAAAGGAATATATATAAGTATGAACGTACAGATGAGTAAAAAATAAAATTTCTTTAAAATTAAAAAAAACATTTCTAGTGGTTTATAAGAGTTGGAAACCACCTCACATTATCCCAAATAACGGAAGCTGTATTTATCGTACATTAATCGATAATGTTTACTTCAAGATCAAAAAAGTAACACATTGTGTTAAAATCAACGTGGGTAATGCTATTCTGAATTATCGCAACAGCGATGACCTAAAAATCATTTGCAATTAGAGCATTTCATGTAACTATGCAAATTTAAATTGCGTGTTTTACTTAATAATGTGTGTTTTGGAAACGAAAAAAATAACGAAAGTATAAATTAAACTTTATTGTGGAAAATCTGTTAGAAAAACAAATAAATGGGTATGTTTGCCTGTAACGAAATTAGTCACTTAATCCTCAAGAATTTATGTCAAAGATTACAAATGCTAGGCGTTGTAAATGAGTATAAGATTGTTGAATATAAGATGTTTTTTTCGTGATCATTCAGTTTTGATTTACATGCAAAGTTTTCAGTGTCTGATTTTTAATATTTCTGTTCAATTTTGTTTTTTGAAGAAAAGAAGCAGTGCTGTTTTAATACGAGAAAGAACCGTAACTAATTCTACACGAGTGTGTTTTTTTAATCAAATACTATATTAGACTGCAATAAAAAAAGTATGATCTAAATATATATTTTATGTATACGAAAGAATAATTAAACCGAATATTTATGACCGAGTGTTAATTAATTTCCAGGGCTCATAATTCTTAAGATTATTTTCGAATGCCTAGTACGTTTTATTTCCCGATCTATAGAACTATATAGATATATAGCTGAACACCAAAGTAAAATAGAAAGATAAATACGTCGTTTAATTGATTGAAATTGTCCGGCCTTCATTAGGTGTTTTATATCGAACTGGGGGACCATTTGTTAGGAGTCTCGAACCCAACCCTTTATTATTATTACGGGTTTACCTAGTGACATATGGCCGAGTAGTCCTAGACGTTGTATCAAAGATTACAGTTACCCAAAGGTGCTGAGTTCAATCCTGAACGAAGGCAGTGAAAAGTTACATTCAAAACAGAGAATCAGCAACTATGTCCCAAAGCCTTGCTGGAGTCCGAACACGGACACACTAATAATAAAGGGTTGGGTTCGAGATTCCGAACAAATGGTTCCCCAGTTCGATACAAAACACCTTATGAAGGCCGGTGGGCAAAACGGCCGAAACGTTGTGACTATAACAACCAAGATGAGGAAGTCAGCCCGACAATCGCAATCAATGAAAACACCTAATCTCAAAAATACAGACAATTACGTCGTTTAATGTATCCACTATTTTTTACATAACTATTTTTAAGGAAGTATAATAAATACTCTGTTTAAAAATAGTTTTTAAAGTTTTTCTCATTGCTCAAAGTAATTTTATCTTCGTATGTGTTTTCAGGACGTTTTTGCCAATATAAAACCGTTCTTTTTTAAGTGCCGATTACAGAATTGTATGTATAACTCGCGAATCTTAACCGTCGAAAGAAGGCACATATAGCACGTGGTTTGGTACTATCTCCTCAATTCATTAACAAGATCGTATTAAACATCGCTTGACAATTATTTGGGCAAATTATTATAAACACTATATTATCTTTATTCTGACTTTATAATATTGAATTCTATAACGTCATTTACTGTAAATAGCTGTATTTACGTTGTCGACGTAAAAGCATAAAAAAACACTCACAAGTACCAAGACACAATAAATGAAATAAAAAGACCAGGTCGCAATATAGAAATAATTCTATTGATGTACTGGAACCATAGGGCATACAACCTTCGTCTAGTCGAAGATCGACCGCAGATTTAAAGAAACAAACTATTTCATGCATTAGTTATATAATGGCGCAAATATTGAATTTATAATATCATTCTCTGATCTGTTTATCCCGTTAATATATTAAGGAATCCGGCATAATCACTTTGACACTCCGATTTCTGTGCGATCACCGAAGTTAGGCATCGTTGATATTTATCAGTACTAATCGTTATTTCCATGGCTAGTGCTCCTCCAAGCTCCAATCTCTGGTCCCCTTCGCCAATCTTTCAATAAAAACACCCGTCTAACTGAAGCCACTGTCAGTAATGTTCCCCACTCTTTATCTGTGCCTAAATCAAAACGTAGATTCCATGCACACAGCTTCTTTCTTAGAAGTGCACGCCTGTGGAACTCTCTTCCGTTTGCCTGTTTGCCATCTGACTAAAACTTTGATGTCTTCACTTCTAATATACACACATTCCTGATTAATCGCCTCCTTAAGTAAGACAGTTTATCAAATTTCCAATACTAACGATTAATACGATACTATCCCATTGTACACGCAAATAACCCTTATCCACGAGTTGCTTCCGGGCCGTGATAAGAGGTGACCCCATTTAAAAAAAATTTGGTGATCATTTGGACTTCCAGTTTTTCTATGTGCTCTCCGCTTATCCATGCATTGTTTCCAGTCCTCCTGGGCTTAAACTTTCCACTGAACTTCAACAGTGCCGATTCAGAAGAGACGTCGTTGAGGATTGCGAAATACGTGTCTCACATGCACAGCTGTCCAAACAGTGCGTATCCTTTGTCTTTCGAAACTGAACTGAAGCATTGAGTTTAAGGAATGGCGTGGAAAGAATAATCGCGACTCTATGTTGCCACGATTTCTATCTCTATTTCATTACGATGTTATCATTTAGTGATGTAATTATTGTAAAGCTTCATCAAGAATGCGTGTTCATAATCAAGAAATAAAAAGTGACATAATCGCAGTCGGATATAGATATAGCAAGCAAAATATTCAAACCCTCTTGTCTATTCCATAGTTCTATAAGTAGCGGTGTCTTGTGACTTCTTAACTTGTTTGTGGTTGTTCATGCCTCGTGTATTTTTGTAGAAATAAAACAACATACTCAATAGTAAAAATACAATCATTAAACATTCAGACCACTATAAAATATTTACATAGACAGAGTTAGTGTCATTCACTTACTTGAATGAAACAAACAACAGCTAGTGTAGTGCCTCAAAAGATTGAAACAGATATTTACACAATCTGGCGATTTACAACTGAAAAATCCTGCGGTATTTAAAATCGACCGGAGTTCAATGCATGGAAAATCATCTAAAATATCTTAAAGTTATAAGGCTGAGACAAATACTTACCAAAGTATATTTGGTTTAAGAAGTTGAATAACTTAAATCTATATAAGATGAACTACGCGACTTGAATATTACAATAAAAAGCTTATTAAGGATGTTTTGTTAATCCTGTGGTTTTTTAGTTATAAGGCAAAAATACTAATATAAACTGAAATAACAAGTCGGTTATGAAATAATTTATTTTGTTTCTATGAAAATTTCTTTCGTCAAGACATAAATCTAATCAGCTTAAACTATTAAGGCAAAAGGAAATGATCGAATATAGGATGCATAAGTTCCTACGCTGACAGCAGCTGTATACATCCTTTTTAAGAAATATCGCATACTACAAGTGAGATTTACATAAGTTACATAATTAATATAACTGCCATTTAACTTTTAACAATAACAATATATTAATAAATGTTCCTCTCTAATTTACACCGTACTAGTGTCAGTTACAGGGTATTGTCCGTGTTTATGAATATTTTAATGATGAAACAATTTGTTTGAACTAAAAATATGTATACAATCTCTGTCCAACGAAATCCCATTTCAATGCTATTAATTATTTGTCACGACGGAAGACTTGAACTACTCATTTTCTCTGGAAAATTGTATTTAATGGAGTTAGAAATATATAAATACAATGATTCAAGACTATAAAAATAATTCCCACATTATAAGTTTCATTTTATTTTAAGCCAATCGGCTTTAGCTAGGGTCTCCAAAGTATGTGGTGGCTGGCCATTAGAAGATGTATTTATATCAAATACTGAGTGTATCAGTTTTTTTATAAAAGTAAAGTTACTGTCTCATTAATGAGCAAAAATAGCACGTATAGCAAGGAAAATGTAATACTTGACTGATCATGTATATATATATATATATATATATATATATACATATATATATATATATATATATATATATAAGTGTTATATAAAGTATTCTACCGAAAGCGGATCATACTCCACAAAAATTGAATAAAACAATATATGATTTCGTTTTTAAAAAATTATTTAATTACGTTTAGTCAATCGATGGATTACACTTGTCACTGGAAAAATTATTCTGCTATTTTTCGTATTAAATATATATATATGTATATATATGTTTTTTTAATCTTTTTTTTATTATATTTTCACCCCAAACAAGGCACATTGCAACTTTGGTGTAGAGGGCTACTATCAGGGGAAACATCTACTGGGGTACTATGTAGGGATTAGGGCAGCAAGATGTTGGTTCACGTTGCACTTGAACTTACGCATGTCAGTACAGTTGGGGAAGCAGTGACCTGGAATGGCATTCCAAAGTCTAGCAGTTCTGGGGAAGAAACTACTGGAGTAGAAATATCTTTTACATTTAGGGATCTCTACAGTGTGGGGTGGGATTTTGCAGCTTGTCGGGTCTGTCGAGGGTGTTTACGTCGTGGGGGCAAAAGGGCTTGCAGTTCATCAGAGCATTCACCATTATAATACTTGTAGAACAGGCAGAGGGATGCAACGTTTCGACGATGGGACAAAGGCTGAAGCTTAGATGCCAGTTTAGGGCCTATCAGATTTGCGACTCTCTTTTGAACCCTGTCAAGGAGCGAGAGACTAGTAGCCGGTGCACCAGCCCAAATATGACAAGTTTTCTAGCACGGTAGAGAGAGCCCACCTTCCTCGCAGCGGCCCTGGCAATGCCCTCGATGTAATTGTTCCAACTCATGTTTCCTGTGAACGTTAAGCCAAGGAGCTTGAAAGACGTACTCTCAGATAAAGAGTCGTTGGGCATTGTTATATGTGGTAGAGAAGGTTTCTTGTAATTATTGAATGAAACCAGTTTTGTCTTGGCGGCATTGAACGTGATCATCGATTTTTGTCCCCATTCCACTACTGATTGGAGGTCATCCTCTAGTGTTTCTGCCATTACTTTAGATATATGTTCATTTGTTTTCCTGTCGTGCCTGCTATAAAGTGTGGTGTCATCAGCATATATACCCATCTCAGAGGCAATTTTGTCGGGGAGGTCATTTATGAATATCAGGAACAACAGAGCTCCAAGGATAGATCCCTGGGGCACTCCCGCATTTATATCATATTGTTTAGATGTACGACCGTCGAGGACAGCCTGGATTTTTCTCTTATCTAAGAAGGATTTAATTATGTTAAGTATTCTACCAGTGATACCGTATGATCTAATCTTCCTGAGGAGATCCTCATGCCATACCCTGTCAAAAGCCTTAGATATATCTAGAGCTACCGCTCTGCCCTCTCTCGCCTTGTCCACTGAATGGTATATGCCTTCAGAGATTACAGTGAGGATGTCTGCCGTGGAATGGTCTTGTCTAAATCCATATTGTTGGTCGGTCAGAAGTTTAGCATCTGTAAGGTGCTGGACTAGAGCATGGTTAATTTAGGTCTCAAATATTTTGGCAAAAAGTTGGAGGAGGCTAATAGGGCGATAATTTAATGGGTCAGTTCTTTCGCCAGAATTCTTGAATACTGGTAGGACAGAAGCAGTTTTCCAACAGGCCGGTTGTGTGTGTATGTGCACATGTATATATATATATATATATATATATATATATATATATATATGTGTGTGTGTATATTTGTATACATATGTATATAATATGTATGTATAAGGAATGAAAAAATGTACCAGCGGTGGTTGACGTTATGTTTAAAGAAAAAATAGAAAAAACCGAATGAAATTATTAAAAAAAAATCAACGTGTCGTCCTTGTCTCAGAGGACATCTTCAGGATAATTGAAATAAAAATGTGATAAAAGAAAAAGTCATAGATCGTGCGAAAAAAGACAGTTTTTTAAAATCCAACCCATGTCGGGAAAGGACGAATATGTGTGCGTATGGGAAGGTTGTTTGATGTATATATATACAATTTTAAAATGCATTTAAAATAAATATGTACATTTTTTTTCTTTTTTTTTTTTTGTTTTTTTCTTCTACGAAACTACTCATTTTCCTGAAACATTCAAAGAAAAACGGCTAGCCAGGATCCACCCTGATACATTGCTCTTTGATTATTATTTTCCCTATGCTAGGGGTGAAATGGTAGAAGCCTTTTCTTTGCGTAATAGTATTAGTATTCAAAATTAGTGCTGATTCTAAAAGTCTTCTTTTAGCTCTATCTATCACGTATTTAATAATTTTCGCTTGATCTAAATTTAATGAGTGATCGTGTTCTGCACAATGGCAAAAGAGTGCATTTAGGGCGTTACCATTCCTCATATCTCTTCTGTGCTCGTTAAGTCTTAATTTCAATTTTCGTTGTGTTTCACCTATGTACGCTTGTTGACAGTTGTTACATGGGATGGAATATATACCGGCATCGGATGTGAGGGTTTTGGGAGAGTGCTTGGTAGTTTTTAATGTCTGTTTTATGGTTGAGGAAGTTGTTTGTATCAGGTGAAAACCAAGTCTATTAAGAGTGTCGTAGATTTTTGTATTTTTGGTGTGGGTGGGAATGAAAAGATGTATGTTTAATAGTGAGGTATCTGTTTTATGTTTCTGTGTGTTTATGTTATAGTGTATTTTCGTAGCTTTTTTCTTTGCGTAAGAAATTTAAATTGCGGAAGATTTGCGGGAATACACCCGTCCACAATTCCATCTTTGTCATAAACTATTTGACGAAGATTAGAATTAAGACTGTTCCTCACACTCCCTATAGCCACTAGCATAGGGAAAATAATAATCAAAGAGCAAGGTATCAGGGTGGATCCTGGCTAGCCGTTTTTCTTTGAATGTTTCAGGAAAATGAGTAGTTTCGCAGAAGAAAAAAAAATGTACATATTTATTTTAAATGCAGTTTAAAATTGTATATATATACATCAAACAACCTTCCCATACGCACACATATTCGTCCTTTCCCGACATGGGTTGGATTTTAAAAAACTGTCTTTTTTCGCATGATCTATGACTTTTTCTTTTATCACATTTTTATTTCAATTATCCTGAAGATGTCCTCTGAGACAAGGACGAAACGTTGATTTTTTTTAATAATTTCATTCGGTTTTTTCTATTTTTTCTTTAAACATAATATGTATATATATATATATATATATATATATATATATATATATATATATATATGCACTTGTTTTCCGCTTACCACAACAGTATATAGACGTTCATATTTGATTTTTATTCATATATATTACACGAATTTAACATTACAGTGTATGATCATCTGTTATGTGTTTCTTAATGCAATATAGCCGATACTTCCATCACACAAATCACCAGAGACGAATTGCTATATGTATTAAAAAAGATTTAAAAAAACTGAGGGTATCTGAGGTATAATGAGAGGTAGGAGGTATGAGAAATTCAGAACACCAGAGTTTATTGGCAGAATAAAGAACTTCATGGTTAGATCAGCCGTATTGTTATAAAAACAAAAAGAGCAATGTTTGATATCAGTGTGGGAAGTCAATCCACATGCGAGAAATTTAAATTGCGGAAGATTTGCGGGAATACACCCGTCCACAATTCCATCTTTGTCATAAACTATTTGACGAAGATTAGAATTAAAACTGTTCCTCACACTCCCTATAAGCCATACCTTATTCCCTGTAGGATTTTGTTGTTTCCTAAGCTAAAGGAAAACAGGCTGGCGAAGGAGATTACTTTGAAGGTGATTAGAGTTTCATGTGTGTATTCTCAATAAAATGACCATAAGAAAAAATCTGGAATCCTATTGAAGGCACGTAGTGGTAACTTCCTTGATTATGCCTCTTGTTAAACAATCAATTATGTAGACACATATTCTATGATGATGTCGCGCATGTTGATGTGATGCCAATATTTAATTGTAAAATTATTTGCATAAACCTCAGAGTCAGTGCAGCTATAAACACCGTGAATTATTGTAACAGTTGTTTTCGAGATAGTATGTATAACCCGGGACTTGTACCGCAGACAGCTGATGAGTAAATGTAAAAAAAATCTTGTAAGCTTTGATGTTTCATATTAAACAATATATTACATTTGTGTTACAATTTCTGCCACATTGGCGTTCTAAGCAGTGTTGAGTAATTGATAAGTTTCGCTCGATCGCTAGTCGTTGTATTTAGTATATGTTTCTCGATAATCAGACGAAAATCTCGTCAGCATCAAACAAAGCCAAACTATTTGCCAAGAACTTTGCAGCTAATTCTACCCTATACGAGGAAGCCCATCAACTCCCCGTATTTCCTTCTATAACAGGCAATACGCTATGCAGCATACAAATATCTGTGCGCCAGGTCGACAAGCCAATCAAGTATCTTGATTCCAATAAAGCAACTGACCCTGACTACATTCCAGTTATAGTGCTGAAATAGCTCCAACAAGAACTTTCCCCCATACTTACAAAACTGTTTAAACGTTGCCTTAATGAGAAGTGCTTTCCAATACTCTGGAAAACCTCGTCAGTATTCCCTGTATTTAAGAACTCAAGTGAAAAGTGATCTCACTCTCAGTGCAGCCCAATACGTTTCCTGTGTGTCATGAGTAAGTTGTTGGAATCCATATTAAATAAAGAAGTAGTCAAACACCTCAACTGAAAGAATTCCTTAGTGGCATGCAATATTGTTTCCACTCCGCAAGATCTACAGCAGATGTAATAACGGTTATATCTTATAGGATTAGTGATCTCTTGATAAAGGCTTCCTTTCCAGCGCAATTGCTCCTGACATATCGAAGCCTTCAATAAGGTATGGCATAAGGGCCTACTTCACAAGATTTCCAGCTACGGTATAACTGGGAATGTTTTCTCAACAATTAAATTATTTCTCTCCGATATGTTAATAAGAGAAGCTGTTTATGGGAAGAAACCAGAGACCCACAGTATTAATGCCGGAGTCTCTTAGGGGTCCATCCTGGGCCCAACTCTCTTCCTGATCTACATCAATGATCTCCCAAAACACATACTTTAATTATTCGTTGGCATCTATGCTGATGACACAACCATCTATGGCAACACATCAAAGGTCGTAAATGGAAGTTTCTTTATAACACTCTCTACTGACCTGGAGCTCGTGGTACAGTGCAGGAAGAGGTGACTGGTTACTTTTAATGCATCCGAAACCAAGCTTCTATCGTTACATCATTAACGCTCTGATCACCCATCTGGCATCAATTGAAATGGATGGGTCTAATCTTGGGGAGGCTCAATGTTTTGACAAGCTTCTAGGTTTGACCTTTACTTCTGATCTGAAATGGAACACGTACATCAGGTATGTTGCCAAAGACGTTGGGAAAATGGTGGGATCTTTTTACCGCTCCAGATGATATCTCACTACTGATGCAATCTTTTATCTGTATAAAAGCCAAGTACGTCGGAGGATTGAGTACTGCTGCCACATCTGGGTAGGAGCTGCTAAAACAGCCTATCCTGCCTTGACAGAGTACAAATAGACTTCCTAGATTAGTGGGGGATGCCTTTTTCCCCTCCCTCCAATCTCTCTCCCAGAGAAGAGACGTCGCCAACCTGCCTCTGATTTATCGTTATTTTCATGGCAAGTGCTTGTTGGTGTCCAATCTCTCGTCCTCCCTTGACAATCTTTCACGAGAAACACCTGTCTAGCTGAAACCACTGTCAATAATTTCTCCCACTCTTTATCTGTACCTAAATCAAAACGTAGATTCCATGAGCAGAGCTTATTTCTCAAAAGAGCACGCCCGTTGAACTTTCTTCCGTTTGCCTGTTTCTCACCTGACTACAACTGGATGCCTTAAAGTTCAACATAAACAAATTCCTGTGCCCGCCCTCAGGACACGGTCGCTTTTTGCCTCGGTTGTCTTGTTGCTTCTCGTTTTTGTGACAGATTGCGTCACAATATCTTTCTACGCGTTTTATATATATATATATATATATATATATATATATATATATATATATATATATATATATATATATATATATATACAGTGATGATCATATTTATTGGCACGGTAAAATAAAAGTTAAATTTTGTCTAATAAATTCTAAAAAAGGGATTAAATTAAAAGAAAATAACAAAGTATATTATGTATTTTTAACTGGCCGTTCCGATGCAGCAATGGGATTTTAGAAAAAATAAATAACAAAGGAACAACAAACATAATTGCAAAAAAAACCCTTGTGCAAAATTATTGGCACGATTTATTTAATAATCAATTGTATAGCCTTTGGCCTTGATTACCTTCCTCAGTCGCTTTTCATAGTTTACAACCAAGTTGTTGCACTCTTCACTAGTAATTTTAGCCCACTCTTCCTGACAATAATCCTCCAATTGAATAAGATTCTTAGGATTCCTTTGCATTACCCTCAATTTTAATGTTCTCCATAAATTTTCAATTGGATTAAGGTCTGGGCTTTGTGATGGCGACTCCAAAACATTAATATGATTGTCCTCAAGCCATTTCTTAGTCAGTTTAACCTAATGCTTTGGGTCATTATCTTGCATGAACCACCAACGACGACCAAGTGAGAGCTCTTTAGCAGAGTCTTTCAGGTTTTCATCAAATATTTTAACATAATCTTCCTTTTTTATGCTACCTGTGACCTTAACAAGTCGCCCTGGTCCAGAGGCAGCAAAGGCTCCCCAAAACATCAAACTGCCTCCACCGTGATTCACTGTGGGTATGGTGTTCTTAGCAGGAAAGCTTCGCCAGATTTTCTGTAAATATAAGACACTTATTATGGCCAAATAACTCTATTTTCGTTTCGTCAGTCCATAGAACACGTTTCCAGGATGCAACATCTTTATCAATATGACGTTTTGCAGAGGCTAGCCTTGCTTTCAGGTGCATAGACTTCAATAAGGGAGTCTTTCTCGGACGACATGCTTTTAAACCAGCTCTCTTCAAAACTCTACCAACTGTATGTCGAGATACATTCATTCCAGAGGTGCTCTGTTCATCAACAATCTCCCCAAAAGAGATCCTTGGGTTTTGTTTTACTTGTCGAACAATTTTCCGTTCATCTCTTGGGGAAAGAATCCTTTTTCTTCCTCTACCCTCTAAACTCATAACGTGGCCTTGCGATTTGAACTTGTTTATTATGGCTCTAACAGTGGATTTGGGAAGGTTTAGCTTCTTTGAAATCTTATCATAGCCCTCCCCATTGGTATGGCATGCTACAACAAGCTTCCTGCCGTCTTCGCTGTGTTCCTTAGTTTTAACCATGGCGATTGAAAATTATAATTTAGTCACTTATAATAGTTTAAATAAATCGCTATCTAAAAATTATCTGGAAAAAATTATTCACTGAATTAGCGTTAAACAAGCATAATATGGCTATAAAAAAGTTCAGAAAGCACGTAAAACCGGAAATTGATTGATATTATACTGATACTAAAAGAAAAACAAAGCCGTGCCAATAATTTTGAACAAGGGTTTTTTGCAAATATGTTTGTTGTTCCTTTGTTATTTATTTTTTCTAAAATCCGATTGCTGCATCGGAAAGGCCAGTTAAAATACATAATATACTTTGTTATTTTCTTTAATTTAATCCCTTTTTTAGAATTTATTAGACAAAATTTAACTTTTATTTTACCGTGCCAATAAATATGATCATCACTATATATATATATATATATATATATATATATATATATATATATATATATATATATATATATATATATATACTAAATTCCTCGTTAT
Source organism: Euprymna scolopes (assembly GCF_053919585.1). Classification (NCBI taxonomy): domain Eukaryota; kingdom Metazoa; phylum Mollusca; class Cephalopoda; order Sepiida; family Sepiolidae; genus Euprymna; species Euprymna scolopes. The sequence goes on from NC_136509.1 coordinate 6,082,421, forward strand.
TCTTTGTCTCACACTTTTTTAACGTCCTTCCCCGACGTTCACCGATCTAGAATCGTTTCCTGACCGACATTCCTAGGTTCGGCTTACATTGATGTCATCGTCCCGAGCCAAAATAGCCGATTGTCCTCTCCAGGTTTGCCATTTGCAACTTAACCCTTTCTCTGCAACAGAAGATGTAACTGCCTAAGGAAGTTTTTTTTTAATATTTAAAAATGGTTAAATCGTTCTTTCTTTGTTTATATTGCAACTTTTTATAAGGTTTAATTATGCGCTATAATACCTATGAAAACATTATGTATGGCGTTTAGAAGAGGACGTTTGTTCACATTCCATTTAAATATTTGTATGACATTACAATCAGACCGCAAGAGACCGGGGCGTTATTCTTTTGTATAGAATAATAGAATGTCTCTTAGAAAAAGAAAGATTGCTGAGACTTGGATTTTTCTCCTTGTGGGATTACTTAGGGGCGTTAAAGTTGAGTGGACACAAGTGCTTAAAATGTATCAAATTACACGCGTTAAAATAACTTACAGAAGTGAACGATGTAAAAAAAATGAAGTAAAGGGTGACACCCTTAAAAAAGAGAGGGCATTCAACTGTTTCTGAGCATTTTACAGTCAACGGAGAAAGAAAGGCCAAAGACCCTAGTGTTTGATGTGATGTTTGAATATAATAAAATAGTTATGACCAATGTTTCATTTCATTCAGACAAAACACTAAGAAACGGGGCCTAATTAGAGTTAAGAACCGTTTTGGGGGGACACGGTGTATTAACAATGGTTTATTTGGGTAATTTATACGCGAAAATAAACCAATTAAAACACTAAAAACGTACACAGTAACACTATACGTTTTATTGTCGCGCTGATTATTTATTTGTAACGCAATTTAAAAAGCAACATATTTTCATGGTTATTTCTTTAGGTTGGTAGTGGAAAAGAAAATGTATGAATGTTTTTCAAAAGGTGTATAAAAATGTAGAAGAAACAAAAATAAAACGAAGGCGGTGGGGAAATCGCCGTTGTAAAACTTTCTTATGGTTGTCCACGGATTAAAGTTGGTTTATTTGTAAGAAAATTGGGACAGGTTAGTTGTAATACAGAATAGTTGCAAAACATCCTACCCTCTCCAGGGTTAAATAATAATAATATCTAAATATAACGTTAAGCGAGGTTCTTCAACATACGCATATAAAATATGCTTACACCTGTCTTATAAAATGGTTCGATATGTTCCAATAGTAACAAACTATATCAGAAAAGGACGCAAAAGCGCCAGGAATAAAGTATACAAAAGAGACTACAAATTTTATAAATTCTTCAATAGAGACATTGTAAATTCCTTCCGTGTGTGAAATATAACAAATGAATTCGCTGGTCATGATTTATTCAGGAAATTTGTCTGACTTTCTTAAAACAAATGTTAATTAAAACATACGAACGTCAATATTTCATATTTAATTCATTCTTAGTGCGATACATATATTAATGTGTGTGTCGGTTTGATTGAACTCAGCGAATACGATAGATTATGTATATTTGACGTTGGTATATATATATATATATATATATATATATATATATATATATATATATATAATATATATATATAAATATATATATATATATTTATTTATTTATTAGATATTTTACCCTTCAACAGACTATCCATTCACGTGAAATCACCTTTTTTCGCCCTATTCCCTCTGCTTAACTATTTGTTAGCAAGTAAGATCTATGACTTACTTGTAGTTTCGTCAAATACTTTTGCAAGCAAACTCCGAGCCTTAAGTTTGCTTAATCCTGCCCTTTGATGACAACGGAATATATCTTTGAAACTTCGCGGATTAAGGACTATCCACTTATTTTCTGCTTTCTTTTTAAAATTAAATATATTTTAATTCTTTTTCAAAGTGTGTTTAACATGTTTATTAACTACTTGTTCTCTTAAAATATTGAAAAAGCAACCTATTTTAAAAAGATAGACTTTAACACCATTCCAATTAAAATTACCAAAACACAAATTTTAAAAGTTTATGAAATCAAGCTATATTCACAATATCTCATTTAGAAATTTCCATTTTTATAAATAAGACATTTTCCACTTGATCTAAATTATAAGACAATAAGTATAAATTCTCCAAACTTGCTCGTAAAGTGTATGTAACACTCAACGAATCAGGTAATAATGAGTTTACATTCTGATACAGATTAGATGTAAGTTCGTTGTGTAATATTTTGCCACCAAATCTGATAGAGATTAGCTGTACGTTCGTTATTGACGCATTCGTCTCGAGATCTGGTATATATTGGATGTCAGTTAATTCTTGGTTTCTTTGTCAAATTTTATATACCCTTGAGCGAATATAATCTGTCCAAATAAATCAGACCATATGACACAAAACACACAGATTATGTTACGGGCAGTTTATTGGAGAAATTAACAAAGTAACTCATAAGAGACTGCTGCTGAAATGTAACTTTAATGTCGGAGTATAAATATGCGATTTATTTTCCTTATCTTTTACTGCAGGGTCGTGTTTTACAAATGAGATTAAATAGGTGTCTGAGTTTTCAACTATACAAGCTACCTCCTTAAAGATTTTAGCCTTAATTTACATGCCACTTTGCTGAAATTAATTTAATTCATTAGAATACAGTAGAACACCGGGGAACGGTGGTCCTAGGATACAAATTTTTAATGTTACGATGTTATATACGATGTTTACCGGCCTTTGGTTACGAGGCTTGCCCCGTCTTACGGTGTTTTTATGCGTTATGTGATTATATACGTGTGTAATATACACTGTATTGTATTTTGTTACTTATTGTTAATGTCGCGTTCTGAGGTTCCACTTTTCTTTATGTTCTTAATGCAGCACGCAATTGTTAGTTGTAAAGATAAGGTGCAATGTTCTTATGTTTGTTTTCCGGCAACTCAGCCCAAACAATGTGACAAAAGCAGTGTTTTACGATGGTAGAATTTCAAGAGTACTTACCTGCTCGTGTGTGTATATTTGTAATTTATTACGTTGGTAATAAAAGTTTTATAAATGTATTTTTTTTAATGTATTGCGAATTCAACTCTAAATATTCAACAGAAAACAATTTATTCTGTAAGTAATAAGTAGTAGTAAAACAACAATGGTACTTTATCAAAATTGTACTTTATCAAAATTGTACTTTATCAAAATTGTACTTTATCAAAACGGTACTTTATCAAAACTGTACTTTATCAAAATTGTACTTTATCAAAATTGTACTTTATCAAAAGTGTACTTTATCAAAACTGTACTTTATCAAAACAGAAAAGTATGAAAAAGGATGAAAAGAAAAAAAAAGTACAAAACCAAACTTCGTGGAAACAATAGTAAGTATGCTTACAACTGATCAAATATTATTCGGAACTTCAACAAAATATCACTGATACCAGTAAGAAACACGCGCATAATCATATATATAAACGTTTATATGTCTGTTTTTCTGTCTTCATATTTTCAAACTCTGTCTCCCCTGAAAATTAAAGCCACAGAGCAATGCTAGGCCTCTCAAATGATTGGAACTTTTATGGAGAGTTCTATTATGGGTCTTTACTCGGTTGTAATTGTTTATAAGAAGTAAAAAATGCGACAAAATTGACCAAAAAATCGTTAAACATTTTGTACATTCATCTTAGTTGGTTTAATCGTTAATATTTAATCAGCGTAATATGCGCGTAAGGTTGGTACCAGCTTTGATTGCTACAGTTTCAGGTCTGATTGTACCTATTTACTATGCCTCCCTACGGGACAGAGTTAGACACTAGGGTTGTTTTTTTAACGTGGAGAAAAGGTACAAAAATAAAAATTGTCTCAGTCGTGAAGGATTTCTCCTCCACCGAAAGAGAACAAGAAATAGAAGTGCAGCACCTGAAGAACAGATACTACACTTTGATCTTGCCCCGATTGTAGCTAATGACACCCAAACACTTTCTTGTTTTATTTTGGAAATCACAACCATATTCTATAATATAAATCTCACCTTTCCGTTTTAATTTTTTTTTTAATGTTCTTCCTTTGCTGGGTATTGGGCAGCCAAACCAGCTGGCAACATTGACCTGTTTTTATTGAAACCAACCGAGAGGTATTTCTAGTATCCTCGCCGTTCCCTTAAGTGCAATTGTCTGGATCTGTTTTGTACTGGGTTCTTCATGAATATTAGTTAGTTAGGACTTCAGGTTCTTCTTCATAAGCCCTGTAGCACCTATGATAACTGGTATGATTGGTATCTCCTTAAGAGTCCATACATGAGACCTTGGTATTTGGTCTGTTTCTCTCTTTCAGCTCTGTTCAGACCGCCATTATTAGGGACCCTCACTTCAATCAAGGTTGCAACTCTCTCTGACATATTCCATATAACTATGTCAGGTTTCACAGCAGCATTTTCAATCTGGGTGGCTCTAGGGATTACATGGTCGTAATGTATGGTATATAAGCTATTTCCAACTGCTCTTTCAGTTTGATATGTATGTATGATTGTATGTCCGCTTAAACATTCGAAAGAGGCATTTATTATAAAATGCGCTGAAATTGTCTCTTCTGATTAATTATAAAATGCCCTGGACATTTATCTTTTATATTAGCTATAAAATACCCTAGAAATATATCTTGTGATTAATCACCTAATGCCCTGGTAATGTCTCCTCTGATTAAGTTTTAAAAAATGCCCTGGACATTTCTCTTCTGCTTAATTAAAAATATGAAAATGTCTCTTCTGATTAATTATAAAATACCCTGGACATCTATCTTTTGAATTATTTTAAAGTTTTCTGGACATGTCCCTTCTGATAAATGATAAGAATCCCTGAAAATTTCTTTTATAATTAATGGTATAATTCCATGGAGATGTCTTTTCTGATTAATTAGAAGATGCTCTGTAAATGTCTGTTCTGATTAATTATAATACGTCCTAGAACTGTCTTTTCTGATTAATTAAATGTTTCCCTCGAAATTACCCTTTTCTGTTTGATTATAACATAATCTTGAAATATCCATTGCACTTAATCTCAAAATGCCCTGGAAATGCCCCTCCTGATTATTTATGAGATGCCCTTTAAATGTTCTTTCTGATTAATTAAAAATGTCATGGAAACGTCTATTCTGATTAATTATAAAAAAACCTGGAAATGTCAGTTCTGCTTAATTATAAAATGCCTTTATGTGCTCCTTCTGATGTACTACAAAATGTCCGGAAACTGTATCTTCTTATTAATTATAAAATTACCTGGAAATGTTTCTTCTGATTAATTACGAAATGCTATGGATATGTGTTTTCTGATTAATGCTAAAATGCCCTTGTACTGGATTTTCTAATTAACTCAAATATGTCCTGTGTATGGCTCTTATGATTGATTATAAAATGTCCTGGAAATGTCCCTTCCGATTAATTATAAGATGCCCTGGAATGCCTCTTTTGATTAATTATGAAATACTCTGGAAATGACTCTTTTGATTTATTAAAAGCTGCCCTGTAACTGGTGATTAATCACAAAATTCCGTTTAATAAAAAATACCCTTGCAATATCCCTTTCTGATCTTTTATAAAACACCCTTGAAATCATTTCAAGTGAAAACAGTATTACTTACTCATATCTCATATGCAAGTGGGTACAAATTCTAACACACCATCATAGTCATCACCACCGTAACCATCAACTATCCACCACAACCAATGCCGCCTCAATCACCGCCTCAATCAACACCAAAACAACCGTCGCAATGACTGTAACCAAAGCCACCACCACGTCAAGAAGAATCTCTACGGCCGCTATCACCTCCTCAGCCGCCACCAACACAACCGCCGCCACCGCCGCCACTACCGCCGCCGCAACCTACACCGCCGTCACCACCAACGTCATTCTATTAACATCATCGCACTGACCAACGACACTGTCGCAACTGTCGCCACCAACGTCACCAAACGCCGCCAACACCGCCAGCACGACCACTACCACCACTGCAGCCTACGCAACACCGCACACACAAGCGCAACCACCACCTCCTTCACCATAACCTCCACGGCCTCCCAAATTGCCACCGCCATTACCGCCGCCACCGCAGTCGCAAACTGCTGCCGTCACCACTGTTGCCACCACCACCGCCAAAGCCACGGCCGCCACTTTCTACGCCACTGCAACTACTACCACTGCCGCTACATCCACCGCCACCACCACCATATATATATATATATATATATATATATATATATATATATATATATATATATATATATAAGATGTTATATGTTTTTGCAATAAGTTATGAATGCAATAAGTTATGAATGAATTCAAATATTCACCAAAGTGCATTTTTACCTAAATGGGAGCTGGGAAAAATTTTCCCTTTAACCAACTTGGCGCCCCCACATGTAGAGCGGCATACATATTTTACAAACAATATATATATATATATATATATATATATATATATATATATATGGGGGGTGTATGTGTGTGTGCGTGTGGGTGTATGCGTCTGTAAGCATAACCATATCATCTATCAACATCCTCCACCTTTATTCTTTCATTAATCTAATCCCACACGTTACTGGTCCATTCCATTTTCTTACCGCTATATGAAGAATTTCAAAAGTCGACATGTGACATGTTTCTAACAAATATTATTACTTACATGCTAAATTATCAGAGTGTCAGAAAAAGACTGTGACATAGTTATTACTGATTTAGAAGTCACTTTGATTAAATCATATCTCTAGAAAAAGTGCTGCCTTACTATAGTTTTGTTTCTTGTAATAATATATCCCAAGCAGTTATTCATATTTGTCTAGAAACAGATTTATTGTTTAATTGATGGTCCAATCGTAATTAATATTACGCTTATTCTATTGTTTTCTAGTGTGAAAATGTTATCAACTATCGTGGAACTTATACTGGGTGGGCTAGATATTAATATAATCCTTCCTATTATTATTATTATTATTATTATTATTATTATTATTATTAATCTTAGTATTAGTATTAGTATTAGGTTTATTATTATTATTAGAAGTGTGCTGGAAAATGGTTTGAGCAGGTGCCTGATGAAGTGAAAACAAGTGAGGATGGCAAGGTAGAGGTATGGTGGGAGAAAAGTGTCATAACGGCCAAGCAATTGGAACATAATCGTTCGGATTTGGTCGTCATTGACAAGGTCTCAAAAAACTGGTAGAGTGTAGACTTTTCAGTACTTTGGGACAGGAATGCAAGAGAGAAGGAGCATGAGAAGTGGAGCAATTATGCACCATTGGCCTTGGAGAAAAGGCGTATACCCGGGGTTAAACCACAAATAATCCCGGTCCTAGTTGGTACACTAGGAGTAGTATCAAGTCGTCTGGAAGGAAAATTGAAAACCTACAACCCCCGATGTTTTGGGTGGCCTTTAGACCTCTGCAATTATAGGTACCACCAACATCCTTAGAAAAACCCTTGATCGTTGAAGCTCCTGGTTTGAAGACGGGATTAAGGGAAATCCTCTGGAAGTGAATCTAAAACTTTCCAGAGATACATTGATAAACGAAATCAGAATTATTATTATTATGATTATTATTATTATTATTAGTATTATTATATCCTTACTTTAAATAAGAATACAGTAAGAAAAACGGAGTTATGGGTGAAAGAAAAAGGTGTTTATTTAGAAGGGAATACATGTGGCATAAGAATTAGTCGACACATTTTCTTATCCTCTTCCTTCTTTTTTCCTTCTGTCTCAGTCACGGGAGAGGATCAAGATATCCATAGTTAATTTAATCTATGAAGGGATGTTAGGTTATCCCATTACACCACCTTCCTTCCAAGCTAAATTTTCTATAGAATTTTGCATCTTTTATTTTGCCCAAAAGTTCGGCCCATTTCCTTTTCTTTTCACTTCTTCTAACCATTTGTAGTTGCTGATTCCTTATTTTGGAGTGTGACTGGATTCCTGAGTTACGGGTACTTCCTTGTTTGGAGCTTGTATATGGAAAGTGTCATATATTGGTAACTCGTGGCTTCTGACTGTTTCTATGTATTTGGGTCTCACTTGGTAAATATGTTTTTTTTGTGGAAATACGTCTGCCCTGTTACAATGTAAACCATTTTCCCAATTCTTCTTGAGATTATGCCTTCTTTCCCCAAAACTCTTACCTGTCAGATAATCTTTGAAGAAAAATTTATCCCCGTCATTGTAAGTCTTGTGCCTTACATTATCCTCGATACTTTTATTTTTTTTACTTTTTCTCTTAGGATTAACCGGTCGAACACCGAACGTACCTTCCTGGCAAAATGCTTTTTTCCGTGTCGATGTTATTATTCTGTATAAAAGGTCGTTTAAAGTATCGACAGATCTTTCAACTACTCCGTTTGATCGAGGGTTAAAAGTTGGTGTTGTAATTTGTTCAATGGGCAGTGCCTCACAGTACTTGAATTCCTGACCTGCGAACATAGTGCCATTATCACTAACAATTGTTTTCGAAACTCCGAACCAAATAAATACCTTGTCCAGCGCTTTTATTGTGTTTGCCGCTGTAGGGTGTTTGTATTTAAAAATTTCTGGCCATTTTGACATGCTATCTACGATGACTAGGTAATGGTATCTCTTCAGAGGTCCTGCGTAATCGATATGGATGCGTGTTCAGGGTACATCTGTTTTAGGTCAAGTTTGTGTCCGTATGGGGGATATCTCGCGGCCGGTTGGCAACCTTTGCATAATTTCACCATTGTCGTAATGTCCTAATCCATTCTAGGTCAATATATGAATGCGCTCATTAGGGCGTTCATTCTGGAGATTCAAGGATGTCCCATGTCAAATTCTGTTAAGATTTTCTTTTGTAATACCTGCAGTATTATCACTCTGTCTGTGTGCATCAAACTTTCATAACACATAGAAAATGGAAACACTTTTCATCCTTTTCTATTCTTTTTTTCTTGCCCTTTTTTTTACATAGGCATCATCACATTATCAAGGCCAAGAGGCCACTCAAGGATAAGGGTTAAAGAGTGTACAGTAGAAATTGGACAATATAGTAATCATTAGTAATGAAAATTTGGTAAATTTGATAATTTATATGGAACGGCTCATCAAGAACTTATTTGCGTTAGACTTGAAGACAACCATATTGTAGTCAGCCGGAAAGCAGGAAAACGGAAGACAATTCCACAGGCGTGCAGTTATAAGAAAGAAGCTTTGTTCATGGAATCTACGTTTAGGTTTAGGCACAGATAAAGAGTGGGGGGAATTATTGATAGTGTTTACAGCTAGACGAGTGTTTCTTGTGAAAGTTTGGCGAGGGGGGCAATAGATTGAAGCTCAGTCGAACACTTTCCATGAAAATAACGATACATCAGAGACAAACTCGCAACATCTCTTCTGTGAGATAGAGGTTGCAGCGAAGAGAAAAGGACATCTCCTACGAGGCTACGGAGTCTATTTTGAACTCTATCAGGGCAGGCCAAGTCCTTTCTAGCAGCTCCTACCCAGATGTGGTAACAGTATTCCATCCTAGGACGTACCTGGCTCTTATATAGATAGAGAATAGCATCAGCAGTGAGATATCTACCGGATCGATAGAAAGATCCCACCATTTTTCCAGCGGCCTTGGCAACAGATTTGATGCACGTGTTCCATTTAAGATCAGGAGTAATGGTCAAGCCAAGAAGCTTGTCAAAACTGGAGGCCTCCTGAAGACGAGAGGCATTCATTTCAATTGATGCCAGATGTGGATCAGAATGTTGATGATGTAAAGAGAGAAGCTTGGTTTACTTGTTATTTTTATCTTGTTAATATATTTATCTGTTTTCGCTGCTTTTTTTATTTCCGTAAGTGTGACAGGAAGTTCCCTAACAGTATTTATTAATATATGTGTCAGTTCCTTTCGTTCAGTTTTCAAATTAAATTTTCTTCAAATGCAGTTTTACTGGGAATCAATCTCGACAAACAATCTGCATATACAATTTTACTAGATGTATCATTTTGAAATCGTTATTGAGCAAAATAATGCTCCATCTTTGTAATCTATTTGCCGTATGGTAGAAATCCCTTCTGTTTAAGCAACAATTGATACTACTGGTGTATTCCATTTCATCAATTCTATATACCAATAAATATGGAATATCGGACATAATCAACACTGCAATGTTTGTAAAGTATAATTATAAGATAATATTGAATGAAAAAAAAATCAACACTGCAATGGTTGTAAAGTAAAACTATAAGATAATAATGAATAAAAAAATCACTAAAAAAATCAAACAAGAACGATTGTAATATATTTAAAAAACATGTAAAGCAACCTCATATAATCTATATATGAATAGGATACATTGTATGTTATTTATTTTGTGTGCCACTCTTACATCACCGTGACTGTGGTTTGTAGAAGTTATAATAGTGGAATTTGTAGTAGTCTTTGGTATAGTAGTAATAATAGTAGTAGTTTTTGTAGTAGTATTAGTAGGTGTAGTAGTAGTAGTAGTCACCATAATACCATTTATTATTCTTTGTGCATTTGTATATTTTACCATACTGAAAAACCTGTTATTATACGGCAGCTGACTACGATCCATTAATTACGTGGGAGCTGAAAAATATTTTAAGAGTCGTTTTATAAAATGTGAATGACGAATGGAAGCACAATATCTAATTTTATGGAAAAAAGGCGGTTAAGTGCAGCGTGAACAAAGACAGGTATATTCCGCTCTCTTCCGAGTCCTCCTAACTTGTACACGCAAGGAAACTGAAGCTTTTAAAATAAAGACTTGCAAAAATAAAACAACCATCAGGAAAGCAGACATAAGTTAACATTGCGTTGGAACTAATGGTCCTGAAGTAAAAGTGAAGCGTTTTTTTCTGCGTTGTCTTTCATTGTTCCCATTGTTCTATTAACTACTTAATCTTTTAATTTGACTTGGAAGAAGGCATTGTGCATGTGTTTAAAGTAATACAATGGGATGCGACAGAGATGAAGCTCTTTTATTCCCTAGCATCAAAGTAGAAAACCATTAGTGACAATTTTAATCTAATTGTCACGAAATCAATTAAGGCCGGATGCGACGAAACAAAATCGACTAATGGCAAGTTAAGATCCGACCGTTGCTTGTGATTCTAATAAAAACCGCGAAAGGCATTTTAACATAATATAGTTATATTATTTCAAAATATGTCTCTTTAAATAAGCATAATGCTGTATATACTAGCAAATTAATTTCAGACTTTATGCCCAGTTATATTGCAATTGATGCAATAAGTATTCGATACAAAGCAAAAGTTAATTCATTTTCATTACACGATAACGAAAAATGAGAAAAGGTTATCGTAATGTATTTTTGTAAGCTATATACAAATCTGATATCAAACAATCTCATATGAGAACGATTTCACTTAATAATTACATACATTTCATATCTAAGATTCAAAAGTATCCAAGACAAAGAAAAATTAGTATTAGTGCTTAGTAATATAATTGTTACTTGACATAGCGTCTTCTAAATGTTTGGGAGACTTGCTTACAAGATTGTTACAAATGTTAACTGGAAGTTCCCCCACTATTCCTGGCAGATTCGTTTAAGTTCTGATAGATTACTCGGATCTCTCTCTCTCTCTCTCTCTCTCTCTCTCTCTCTGTACCTTGACCTTCAACTCTCGCCACAGATTATACATTGACTGATTTGACCATCTACATAACTTTATTTCCTTCTTCCAAAACCATGCGATAGTTGCATTAGACGGGTGCTTGGAATTGTAGTCTTGCTGGAATATCCACCAATTGGGCAAGTTCAAATTATCTGCAGAATTCGAGAGATTATCGTCAAGTATATCCCAATACATTTGAGAGTTCATGTTCCTCTATATTATGTGAAGTTTATGTGGCCGGCGCAGGAGTAACAACCCCAAACAATTATAGTTCCACCTCCAAATGTCATTGTAGGGATGGTATCCTTGGGGTCAAACACTGCGTTTTTCCGTCTGCAAACATGAGTTACATTATTTCGACCAAATTACTCAATTCTCGTTTCGTCTGACCATAATATTTTACCCCCACACTTGGAAGTTTCTCCACATGTTCTGATATGAATACGCTTAAATAAAGAGGGTTTCTTGGTTCCTGCGATTGGACTCCTTTTTTTCGAAGCTATGCCCAACTTGCATTCTTGCATACACGTGCCCAAGATGCTCCTAATATTTTCTGGACTTCAGGACGAGATATTCGTGGATCATTCTTCACTTCAAGAAAACGAAAGTCGAGCAATACGGTTAGAAATTTTGGAAGGATGCCTTGAAGTTGGCAGATTTGAAATCCACTTGTAGGACTTCCATCTATGAATCGTGTCACCGACGGTCAAAACTGAGATACTCAACAATGTATAAACTTTTCTATACCCTGAAACATTGATGTGTAGTTGAACAGTTAACCTTCTTGTTTTGACCGACAACTGTCTAGTTTTAGAAATTATATAATCTGGATTTATATAACTCTATGAACAATCTCATGACAAATATTTAGCTAATTGAACAGTATGTGTGTTGTTTTAACCTCAGATATCTCATTCTTGTAATTATCTTGTGAATGCGTAATTCTATAAGATTTTTTAAAACAAAATTTTTATTTATCATACAGAAATACATTATCACATTGGTATTTTTGTGTAATAAAAATGAACCAACTGTTTGCTTTGTATCGGATACTCTTTGCATCCACTGTGCACATAATTTACATTGCTAAATTTTATTCTCTTTGAATAAAACATATTTTCATGGTTAATGCTATTAATCAAAATGTTATGTTTTATTCTATAGAAGTAAGTGCCATATTAGCTTAATTTAATCTGAATAAACCGAATATGCATTTAATTGATATATTGAAACATAGGGCGATATTAACTAGTTGATGAGCAGGCAATTACACACATAAAATGCTGAAGAGGATCTAAAGAATGCCTCGGGCACTGCCCAAGGAGAGATTTCGAGATCTAGTGAAACGCTATGACTATTTGATCTTTTCATCATGGGAACTAATTGTAGTGTCAGTATCTGTTAATCCCTAAGAATATAAACTACATCAACTGGGTTTTACATGTCTCATTACGTTGTTAGTTAGGTAAAAAATGAATAAAACGAAAATTTATTTATTATATTAATTGAAAAGTGAACCACGTTTAGAATTGATAATCAGATGAACAATGCTCCAATAAATAAATAACAATATTTTCTCTATTCATTTAATGATTAATTTTTATGTAATGTAGAACTCCGGGATAAGATGGAACTAAGAAACGGTTTTATCAATTTACGATGTGGACTGCGGTGTTAATTATAATGTCATTTTATTATAAACTGTACTGTATTTTGTTACTATTTTTTACTGCCGCACCCCGGGGTTCTACTGTATATTTTAAAGGGCACACGGTACCTCACTGAACAGAATTTATTTTTTTAAACAACTGAAAGAAAAAAAAACTGTTATATAAATTATTTTAATTGGAATTCATTAGTGAGATGAGTATTATTTTATATTAATTTATTTATTGCGGACAATTTTTCTCATCTTTTATTAGTTGTTGTTTCACGATGTTTCGGCCAACTATTTCTCTGGCTTCGTCAGGTGGTAACCGCGATGGATAGAAACGTCGAATCTCCTAACTGCATTCTCAGCAATCACTGCCATCCGTAGTTGTTGTGGTCCCACCGCGTTTTGACCAGCTTAGGGTAGCATTGAAATAGCTATCTTCAGACCATTCTCATCTGGAACCGTAGAGATTCAACATCTCTATCAAATGCGCCAAGGGTTGATTTTTTGATCTCATAAATCCACGTTTTTTTGTTGTTTATTATCTGATCTTCCATGGTCGGGGCCGTACCGAATTATATATATATATATATTAGTTTAATTGGAATTCATTATTGAGATGAGTATTATCTTATATTAATTTATTTATTGCGGACTATTATTCTAATCTTTATTTGTTTTTGTTTCACGACATTTAAACCAACTATTCCTCTGACCTTCGTAAGGTGGTGACCGCAACGGATAGGAACGTCGAATCACCTAACTACAGACTCAACAATCACTGCCCTCCATAGTTGTTGTCGTCTCACCACGGGTTTAGCCAAGTAAACCTCTATCCGGCTTTGGGTAGGATTTAAACCGCTATCTTCAGACAGTGCTAATTTGTACTTACAACCATTAAAAATATTATATTCACCCATCTAATCGACATCCCATATAAATGAACTAGACATACAAGGTGGCTTCAATAAGTTTCCACATTTGTTTCGTAAGAGCACTTTTATTTATATTACACACATTACACGGTAGACGCCTTTGAAGTAATCTCTTCTGGTTGCAATGTCCTTATTGCACAATTCCAACAACTTCTGTAACGCCTTTTGTGAGCGTGTGAATTTCTTGTCACATCTTTTGTCTCCCAATTGGCTTATAATGACAGTCTTAAAGGGTTTCTTTGGACATTAGATATGACAAAAGTCAGGGGGGATTTCTTGCCTATTAATAGGGTAATGAACTGTCTTTAAGCTTATCTTCGTCAAATAGTCTGTGGCAAGAATACAGTTTTGAAATGGTATATTGTCCTAGTGAAAATGCCACTAACTCAATTTGAAATAGTTGCCGCTTCAGAGGGAATCACTTCCTGAACTGTCTATCCAGCATTATCATGAGTTTCCGGGTGGATTTTCTCTGTCATTCATCCTTGAGTCCGGAGGAGTCATTATGCTTCCACTAAGAAGTCTGTCTCTTGGTCTTTGAACCACAGCGGTAGATCAAGCTTTCATCGCAAGTCAGCAGAGCATACATAACTGTTGAGTCTGAATTTATCCTCTCGACCATCTTTCTGCTATCAGAATAACGTATTTCCTTTTTCGCACGGATCTCACGAATCTTCAATTCCTCGCGAATAATTATGGGAACAGTTCCCACACTGACATCAAACAGCGAACTTATTTTCTTTATAGACACGATGACCTTTATTGGGTCAATCAACACTGGTGTGCTTACTTCCTCATCTCCACACTACTCAGCATAAATGTGTTTGTATTATACGACAAATACACTGTGAAGTACCTGGTGAAAATTTTCTAATAAATTTCCCGCCTAAACAAAACTACTTTACAGCTTTATATAACAAGATTTATTGAAAAAAATCAATTAAGGTAACTATTATGTAGTAGAGACGATATTTATTCAATGTAGCTACCTTAAGCTTCAAATACGTGTCCGCAACTAGGAGAATGCGTTTTCCAGAACGCCGGCGGGGGGTCGGAGAATACGCGGTGTATGATGGAAATAAGGCTAGCTTTGGTATTGTAGGGGGTCATGTTTATGATAATCTCCACGTATAACCAAACAAAATATTCCAGTGAGGCCAGGTTGGAGGAGGGGAGGGCGTGAGAGAAGATTACAAATTCGTAGCACGCACTTTGAAGCCTGGTCTGTATCTCTCTTGACTTGTTGTGCGCCGACGAGTATTGCAGCCACACTCAGGGTCTGCTAATGTCCACCAAATGCACCAAAGTATTAATAGTCCCTTCATCACATAAAGGTCCGCTTTGCTGCTGTATTCAAAGCCGATTTCGATTATGTCAGCTGACATAATATGCCTCTTATTTGAAACCACACGAAAAACCATAAACGTGACCGGAAATTCCGTTAAGTTGTTTCTTAAGCATTAAAACGTCCGGGTTTTGTCCTTATAATAGTGCTGCTGTCCTAACCAAGATCAGAAAAGAGCTTGGGTTTTCCAACGGCGCATCTACGATCTAAATTGTTGAATATCATGTAACTTTCCAACATGATAAAAGGCTCCTATTTTCTTGGGCGTTTTACACAACTGGCCAACTAGTAGATGGTCTGCAAAAAAAAAAAATAGGAAAACCGGTTTAGATCAAAGGGAAATGAAATCATGTTGTATTTTCTTGAGTGACAACTTTATCGTCCAACATCTATTGTAATAATATTTTAAATATACTCTAACACTATTACTTATTCGTTTACGTAAGTGGCTGTCCAGAGAGAAAAGATTTTATAAACTTATTCTCTTTTTAACCACTTCAAAAAACTATAAATATACACTATCAACACGTAAATAAATTAGCTGTACATATTTCAGAATTTTTTGGTTTCAAATTTCGCTTTCTTTAAAAGCTCGTTACACATGTAAATATTCATAATTTTTTAATACAGACGGTTATAGAACTGATAAAACGAAAGAGATATTATTAAATAAGCGGACTTTTGTGTTTCAGAGCCCCTATTTCTACATACCACCACCGTAGTCAATGTGCACGTGTCAGCAATTTAAAGACGACTCTGTTTCAGTCGCAGATCCATGACATGTGTTGATTTGTAGAGTCTCAAACTGTACATTTCTGCAAAGGACATTAAACTCTTAAAGCCATGGATGCGTTAGTTTAGTGGCTATAACGATCTGCTAAACGCTTTGACCCAGTCGAGCCGAATATACAATAGGAAACAAGAATAAACTCACAATCGACTATAATTAACAACGTTTCTTTTAAAGAATTTGTTAATGGAATTACTTTCTCTGAGTAGACTTATTTTAAGAACGTCAAAGAAGATATGTTTTCAGTTGAATACTTATATAGTTACTCGTACTTTAATGCACCTTTGCTATTATTTTGCACGTTTTAAAACGTATCTCAAAATACGTATTGTCAAATTGTTTCTATATCAAATACTTAACATATTTTTATACTACGTATGTAATTATTTTAAAGTATGCTCCTATATATGAGTGGTCAAAGTAAATGGAAACAATAAAGTATCATGCATATTTCTCAAGTGGCTTATCGAATCAAGTGTATATAAACTGATCTCTATAAGATTGCATAGATGTAATAGACTGCTGTGATATCTGGTGTTAATACTCTACACTATACTAATAATATGAAGTATGTACAGATGTTGGAAGTATATACTCAGCTTCCAAAATGCGATAAGAATATTTGCTTAAGACTATCCAGTTTACTTTATTTATGATTGTAGAAAAGTATATGAAAACATGGAAATGCTGTAATTAAATTAAATTTAATAAGGCTAAACACTAATAACTAATAGAAAGTGACAGATAACGTACAGTGAATAAATGAGAACATATTTGTTGTCTTCTTTTCTGTCGTTTATATGAATCAGAGTGTATTATCACTTTGCTCGTTTGCAGGAAAAAGTAGTATTTCTAAGCTTCTGAATGACTTATTTTTTATTAGCCAGAGTGTCTATCTTTTTAAGGCTATGTTTTCTTACATAGTAAAAATGAAATATATGCACATAAAAAAGCACGTGCGTAAGCAGAGTTAAAATTTGTGCGTATGTATACATATAACTTTTGAAAATATAGACGTAACAGGTAAGCGTTTTGGATTCCTCTATGTTTACAGTAAAAACAGGAATCCTATTACATGCTATTATTCAAACTTAAACCCCAGGTCTAGAAACTGAAACATTATCCAAAATTCAAGAGTGATTGACAGAGAGTGACAGAATACAATATCTATATATTAATACGATCGCGTGTGTGTTCTTTATATGTCACACTTTCCGCCAAATTTCATTAGAAGAGAATTAATAAAACACACGCTATCGTATAAATATATAGATTATACTTAATGTGAGTTAATGGATTTGGTAAGTACTTAATGAGATCGAAGCAGCATCTCCTCTTTTTTCCGCGTAGCGGGGATGATAGTATGACGTGTATACTTCCGGTGATGACGTCATTATCTTCCGGGATCGAATGGTTTGGGTGGAAGATGCATATAATATATTTATGATGTACTACATTGATAAGATGTAGTATTCCAAAAATCATATGGATGTACTGCTGATTCCAAAAATAGGTAAATGTATCAGTGCACGCTATGGGCTTATTTGTAACATACAAAAAATCACGTAAATATATCAAGTAATCCGGAGTGTATATTTTCGCCCCAATGTCCTCATGGCAGTAAATGCAAACACTCTTCTTAATGGGGTGATTAAAGCCACTAGAATGCTGATCCTGATACTACACTCATAAATTTCTGTTGAAGTAATGGTTGCCTTATCCCTAACCGGGTTAACGCTATTTATTTATTTCGAAAAGCTGCTGAAACAGTTAATGATTTAAACATTACTTTTTTCAAGTACATTTTTAACAGTGGGCTGGGAATATAAAAGCAGTCCCGGAAATGGCGAAAACCGTTTATGATTGAAACATTTTTTATATAATTTATATTTTTTACAGTGAGTGGGGGGCATAACCTCACTCTCGGAAATACCTGGATCAGCTTACGAGTAAAACATTACTTTATTTCATGTATATTTTTAACAGCGGAGTGGAAACATGAAGTCAGTCACGGGATTGGATGAAACAAGTGCAAATATATACTAACGGGTTAACCAGGGTGTATAAGGATTGAAGAAGATATGTGGGAAACATATGGTAGCAGAATACCCAGCGTCGTCCGGGATCAAATAATTTCGGTGGAAGATATATACGAGCAGAATCCGCTGCATCATCTGGGACGATAGGTGGAACATATATACTATGACAATACCCGGAATTGATCAATGTATTGTAATGTAATAATCCTCCCTTGCAATATATAAACGTTATTATTTTAGTAAGCGAGGCGATATTGTGGATTCAAATTATGAAAAAATATTGTCGAAAGTAGTAACATATCCAAAAATTATGAAAAATTATGAAGTGTGTTTTAAGAACTGCCCCACTAAATTATCGCCCCATTAGCCTCCTCCCGCTTTTCGCCAAAATATTTGAGTCCTTAGTTAATAAAGCCCTAGTCCAGCACCTAACAGCTGCTAAACTCTTGACTGACAAACAATATGGATTCAGGCAAGCCCGTTCAACAGCAGATATCTTAACTGTAGTTTCTGAACGTATATACCGTTCATTGGATAAAACAGGGGAGGGTAGAGCGGTGGCCCTTGATATATCTAAGGCTTTTGACAGGGTATGGCACGATGGTCTTCTAAGGAAAATTAGATCATATGGAATCACTGGAAGAATTCATAACGTAATAAAATCCTTCTTAAGTAATAGAAACATCAAAGTTGTCCTCGACGGTCGTACATCCAAACAATATGACATAAATGCGGGAGTGCCTCAGGGGTCTATCCTTGGACCTCTATTGTTCCTGATATTCATAAACGACCTCCCTGATAATATTGTTTCGGAGATGGGTATATTTGCCGATGACACCACTCTCTATAACAGATATGAGGGGAAAAAAAATGAACACATATCCAAGAAAATGGCAGAAACACTAGAGGATGACCTCCAATCCGTAGTGGAATGGGGACAAAAATGGTTGGTCTCATTCAATGCTGCTAAGACTAAGCTTGTTTCCTTCAATAACTACAAGAAACCTTCTCTACCACCAATAGCAATGGCCAAGAACACATTGCCTGAAAGTACTTCTTTTAAACTCCTCGGCCTAACGTTTATAGGGAATATGAACTGGAATAGATACATTGAGAGCATTGCCAAGGCTGCTGCAAGGAAGGTTGGCTCCCTCTACCGTGCTAGAAAACTACTTACGCCTGCCAGTATCCTATACCTCTATAAGGCAACCATTCGCCCATGTATGGAGTACTGTTGTCACATCTGGGCTGGTGCATCTGCTGCTTGTCTCTCGCTCCTGGACAGGGTTCAAAAAAGAGTCGCAAACCTGATAGGTCCTGAACTGTCATCTGGGCTTCAACCTCTGTCCCATCGACGAGATGTTGCATCCCTCTGCCTGTTCTACAAATACTTTAATGGTGAATGCTCTGACGAACTGCAAACACTTGTACCTCCCCGACGTAACTACCCCCGACAAACCCGACAAGCTACTAAGTCTCATCCCTTTACAGTGGAGATCCCTAGGTGCAAGAAAGCCTTTTACTCCAATAGTTTCTTCCCCAGAACTGCGGGTCTTTGGAACTCCCTTCCGGGATTCTGCTTTCCCAACTGCAATGATATGCAGAAGTTCAAGTGTAATGTTAACAAACATCTTTCTACTCTTCTCCCTTCATAATGACCCCGCTAATTAATTCCCTAATAGTAGTCCCCTGCTTCAAAGTGAAACTGTGCCTTGTTTGGGGTGAAAATTGAATAAAAAAAAAAATTGATTTATATGTTTGTAAAGAAAATAACCAGCCCAGACAATATATCACATATTATGTTAGTAAAAGCGGGGAACGATAATGCGAGTAAAAATTATGAAAAATATTTTTGGAAAATAATAACATATCCAAGAATTATGACAAATGATGAAATGTGAGTTAATTTATTGGTGTGTTTGTAACGAAGTAATCAGTCCAGGCAATATATCAAAGTTATTATTTTCGTAAGGGTTGGAAATAATGTTGGTTAAAATTATGAAAAATCGTTGTCCAAATTAGTCACATATCGAAAAATTATGAAAAAAATAGAAAATGTATGTTAACTTATTGGTGTGCTTGTAATGAAATAATCGCTCCAGCCAAAGTATCAAAGTTATGTTTGATAATGTGGGTCAAATTATAAAAATTGATAGCCAAAATTAGTAACAAACCTAAGAAGTTTGAAAAATTGTGAAATGTCAGTTAATTATTGATTTCTTTGTAATGAAATTATTAGCTCCGGCAATATTTAAAAGTTATTATTGTAGTAAGGGTGAGGGTGGTAATGTTGGTTTAAATTATGAAAAAATAGTATCGAAATAAGTAATGCATAAAAGAATTAAGAAAATTACGAGATGCGAGTTAATGTATTGGTATGGTTGTCATTAAACAATCAACCCAGACAATATATTAAAGTGACTATTTTAGTAAGAGAGGGGATAATGTAGATTAAATATATAAAAAAATAATTGTCAAAATTAGTAACATATCAAGAATTATGAAAAGTGATAAAATGTGAGTTAATTTATTGATGTGTTTGTAATGAAATAATGAGCCACGACAATATAGGAACTATTTATTTTAATAAGCGGGAAACGCTAAGGTGAGTTTTCTTTATGAAAAATTATTGTCGAAAGTACAATATCTAAGATTTATTAAAGATGATGAAATGTTAATTAATGGAGTGGTGTGTTTGTAATGAAATCATTATCGGACCAGACAATATATCAAAGTTATTTTTTTATTAAAGTGGGTATCATGTTGGTCAACATTATGAATAATCATATTCGAAATTAATACCATATACAATAATTATGAATAAGTATGAAATGTGAGTAAATTGATTTGTAATCAAATAATCAACCCAGATAATATATCAAAGTTAATTTTATATTAAAGGGCGATAATTATGCGCGTCAAAAATTTAAAAATGATTGTCGTAATTAGAAAATACTAAGAAATTATGAAAATTGATGAAATATGAGTTAATTGATTAGTGTGTTTGTAATGAAATAATCAGCCAGGCATATTATCAAAGTTATTATTTTAGTAATGGAAGGGTGATATTGTTGGTTTAAATTATGAAAAATGACGGTCAAAATTTGTCTCATATCCAAGATTTATGAAAAATGATGAAATGTGAGTTAATTGCTTGGTATGTTTGATATAAAATAATCAGCACAGACAATATACCAATATATATGCAGTATATTTATATATATATATATATATATATATATATATATATATAAAATTACACTGTGCGTTTTTAATGTAAAGTTTTAATGAGAAAATAACCTGACTAACCTGAAGGAAAAGACAGAAGCACGCAATTCGCCCCTTAAACTCGTGAATTAATAATAATAGCATACTAATTAGTAAAAAAATAACAGCTTAATAACTATGCAGAAGACCGGGCAATATGCGAATCGAATGTGTTTACTGTAGAATAGTAAACCTCTCATGCAGAAATTATTAAGACACTATATACCGATTAGTATGTACGTTAATTGTTTAATATAAAAAGAAATTATGTGAACTAAAATGCTAGCAAAAAGTTCAGTTCTAAGAACACGGCGTGTAAACGATCAATTTGCTCTAAATTTTCGTCTTTTGTTCTTCATTCTAAAAAGGTTTTGCTCCTACTATAAAGTTTTCCTCATATTGTTTCTTAATGATCTTTTATCCATTGTTATAAAAGGATTAAGTACTGGTATTGCCGTATGTGCTAACTCAGTTGCTAGAAATGTATACTTTATAATGTAAATATGTACATTAATCCTAATTATTTGTTATTGCTTTATATAAAAAATATTTTATTTAAAAATACCAGAAATAATGTCGGATTTTCTTTATTGGTATACCGATTAATATCCGCCATAATTTTCAGTCTAGAGTTTTATAGTACACCACTATGCCCATTTTGTTCTTATCCCGTATGTGTTGCAAAGCTCTGTCCTATAATTACTTTTTCAGCATCAACAACGTGCTACTGACAAGCACAGCTGACGACAGGCGAGCGCTAACAATAAAATTATGCCGGTCTTTCGACATATTTTTATTTCAACCGATAGTCATGATGAGGAGTAGAGTAGAAAAGCCGCCATGGGCAACAGTTTCAACAGTGTCGAGCACTTGCTATGAAAATAGCGATAAAGTAGAGACAAACTCGCAACATCTTTTCTGTGATAAACAGCTGGCAGGGAAGTGAACAGGACATCCCCTACGAGGTTATGAAATCTATTTTGAACTCTATCAAGACAAGAACAGTCCTTTCTAGCAGCTCCTGCCCAGATTTGACAACAGTATTCAATCCTTGGACGTGCCTTTCTCTTATATTGATAGAGAATTGCATCCGCATTGAGATATCTACTGGATCGATAGAAGGATCCCACAATTTTTCAGCGGCCTTGGCAACGGATTTTATGTATGTGTTCCATTACAGATCAGGAGCAAAGGGCAAGTCCAGAAGTTTGTAAAATATGAGGCCTCCCCAAGACGAGAGCCATTCATTTCAATTAATGCCAGGTGGGTATCAGAGCGTTGATGATGTAAAGATAAAGGCTTGGTTTTAGATGCATTAAAAGTAATAATCCATCTCTTTCGCCATTGTACAACTTGCTCAAAGTCAGAGGAGAGAGAATCGGAGAGAACTTGGTCGTTTACGTTCTTTGATGTGCTACCGCATAAATGTCTATGAATGATGTAAGTATGTGATTTGGAAGATCATTAATGTAGATCAGGAAGAGAGTTCCGCCCAAGATTGACCCCTGAGGGACTCCAGCATTAATACTGTGCGCTTCTGATTTATGCCCATCAATCACTTATCTTATGAGCCTATCAGAGAGAGATGATTAAATGATTGAGAACACATTTCAAGCTATACCGAAGATGGAGATCTTGTGAAGTAAACCTTTATGGCATACTCTATACAAAGCTTTTGATATGTCAAGAGCAATTGCCTTAGAAAGGTAGCCTCCGTCGGGATATTCGCTAATCCTATGAGATATAACTGTGCATCTGCTTTAGATCTAGCAGAACGGAACCCATATTGCCTGCCACTAAAAAGGGCTATTTTTTGTTGAGATGGTTTGCTGAGATGGTTGATTACTCTATTTAACACAGGTTCCAGGAATTACTCATGACGCATGAGACTTATTGGCCTGTACTGAGATGGAGATGAGCTATCACCTTAATTCTTAAATACAGGCCATACTGATGAGATTGTCTAGGGTGATTGGAAGCAATTCTGTTTCAGACAATGTTTAAACAGTTCTGTAAGGATGTGCGCTTGTTCTGGATTAAATCTTTTTAGTACTATAATTGGAATACCGTCAGGGCCGGTTACTTTACTGGAATCAATGTGTTTGATTACCTTGGCAACATCACGTACAGGTATTTGTATATTACATAGTGTGTTTTCTGATACAGGAGGAAATATTGGGGTTGGCGTTCTTTCCTCGCAAAGGACAGAATTAGCTACAATTTCTTGGCAAAGAGTTTGGCTTTGTCTGATGCTGAGTAGATTACCTCAGGTCTATTTATGGTAGTTACCATAGAACACAGGTTTCTGTTCATAATTCAGTTAGCTATTTGCCAACACCACTTGGTACCAAGCCGCTTCTCAGCTACGTTAGACTTGACGGACTGAACATATACCTCTTTTGCTCTATTTATTATGTCTTTTACAGTGGTTGCTTGCAGTCTTGAAAGTGAATTTAGTCTCAGTACATCTATTACGTTGGAAACAATGGAAAAAGTGATTTTTTGCGCAATGGTACATTCTGGAGAGAGCCCCGACTGGCTGTTATGGTTTTGTTGGAATTTTTCGAGGGTATGAAACGGTCTGTATCTATAATTAACCATTCCGTCAGGTCTTGTACTACAGAGGGGGCATCCTCTATAGTATCAGACCTGAAGGCAGAGGTAGATCGTATATAAATGTACGGAAACTATATCAGTCAGCCATAGAGTATCGATATACAATACGTTGGAGAGGTACATCTGAGGACTTATTACATATCATGTTTATCTTCAATGATACAACAGAGTGATCGGAAGATCCAATAGACACAGAGCGCTAGCATAACACAATTCAGCGCAAGTTGTGACAAAAAGGAATATGAGACTCGCATACTGGCCGTCACTATCGGAAACACAGTTGGGTTCGTGAACAATGTGTGTGAGGGCATAAGCAATGGGGAAATCATGACAGAAGCTCCCCTCATCATCGATAACACACACACACACACACATATATATATACATATATATATATATATATATATATATATATATATATATATATATATATATATATATATATATATATATATATATATGAGGAAATGTTTATATTATAAATTCGGAGACGTTGTTCGTCATAACTTTTATCTTTTAGCATGTTGAACTGTTAACTTTGTGATAGCAGCTTTTTCGAAACAAGCTCACAATTATTAGGTACCTTTTAAAAATAGTTTCTGCCTTTACTAATACGATTCTAAGAATTCATTGACTTAAAAATAAATTAAAGAATGTAAGCATGATGACACAAATCAAAAAAATATCGTAAGATCATTTGCAATTTGGACTTTTTATACCCAAGTCATTTTTAATATAAATGCGACGCACATAACACTTATTTTGATTCATGTAGATTTGATATTTATTGTTTTAGTTTCAATTTCTCTATTGACTCTTATCCGAAACATTCCGATAATTTCAAATGTTATAAGAATCTAACTTTGCTACCTTTTGCGAGACTCAAAGCCTATACAGCTTTGATCATTCTCCCAACACGGTACCTTTTATTCTTCCTACAGATGGAAAGGAAACTATAAAATAAAGCTACTTATGGCGAGAAGTGATCATTTTTCGTATGTTTTAGCAGCAGGAGTAATGTTTTATTTATTTATCCTGCCGAAGTACACTGTTTTATCTTCAATTCTGACTACTTTACTCCAGTTTGGTTAGCTTAAAACCAAACTCAAATAAAGATACTGGTAGAAATATTTTATATATATCAAATTCCAAGCTGTAGACCAATAATAAGAGAGAATTTTGGTAGCGACTTATTGTGCACGCACAGAAAAGTTCACATATATATATATATATATATATATATATATATCTTACTATCTATGTATCTATCTATTTATCTATCTATCTTGAAGCTGTAATTTATAACACTTTAAGTAGGTTAATAAATAATCTAAAAATTTACCACATTTACTTGATTATTCAAACTTTAAAATCAAATTAATCGATTTTTTATCACGATATGTCTGTCACCATAAATAAATAAACAAACATCGCTAAAATGAAATATACAAATATTATCTTACAGACGTCGTTTATTTTATAGGATATTTATACTATATTTACTAATCCGAATTACATGCCTTTAAACAATCGGTTTCATAATGTGCCATTTTACGCTTTTAAAGCTAAAGAAAATATTTCGAAATATTTATAAAAACTTAATTATTAAAAAGTACAGCTTAAATACATATTGTGATTTGTTTGTATTCGAAAAAGTATTTATTTGAAAAAATAAACTCTTCACGATCTTTGTTGTGACCGAGCGTTTTATCTACCGCGTTTATTATTACGCTCTTACTTATAAATTCATTCTTAATTTTTCGTAAATAGATTAAACTATTAATAACAGAACATATATTAGCTATTCATATTTTTTAAAATGTAAATTACTGTTTCTTAAGGAAAATTGTTTACGCGCGTATATTGAAAGTGAGACTAAGGTTAGTGTACATCAATTTTAAATTAATGTGTAGATTTCAAATTTCATCGAATTAATTATAAAATATTATTAACATTAAAAAAACTAGTATTTAATTTAATTTAATTTCTGATAGTACATCTATTTTTACAAAAATAACACAATATAAAATTAACTATTTGACACATTAGGGTGTTCCTACTAGTAGCGCAACAGGTGCTATTATACAGAGCAATAAGGGGTGCTTTTAGTAAATTCAACAGTGAAGATACCATCACGGCTATCATTTTTTGATGGCATCAATGAAAATTTAGGTGGGATGGTTGCAATTTTCTCAGGGCGTTAAATGAGAAGTAATTTGTCAAAGAAAGGCTTCACAAACGGAGTATTACTTATATATCAACATATTACCGCCAAAAAGTTAAATAAGAAATTGAGATCAATATTTTTCTAAGGGTACTAATATGGCGGAATTAGATGTTATATTTTGTCATCTATTACAATACAGCTTTATTTTTTCTTCAATTGTTTCATATTGTGGAAAAATTAAATTTACTGTATTCAAATAATTCCACGCAATCCAAAATGTAAACAGCCACTTTGCTAAACAAATCTGGAAATAAGGACGGGTAACTTTTCAATTTGATAATTTCTCAGATTTCTTTAATCAATATAAATCTTATAACATGAAAGGGCATTCTCAAATGTTATATGTTAAAATAATTGGTTTCACACTAATATTAAAGCTTATTTTTTTCAAAAACTAGTAATTTTCATATATTTTAGCTGATGAACTTTGATATAAAACGCTCAAAAAGCTTTCAAGTATTTGATCTTCTTGCATAAGTTCTTTATAGGTGCATACAGAATTTGCAGTAAGTAAGATTTATTAAAAGATTTTAAGAAAAGTAAACACTCAACCTACTCCTTTATATATTTTATATATATATATATATATATATATATATATATATATAAATATGAACAAATGATTAAAAAACATGATAAAACATCTTGAAAAAGAGTTAAAAACATATTTAATTTTAAAAAGGAAGCACAAGATAAGTGGATAGTCATTAATCCGCGGAGTTTCGAAGAAATACTCTCCTTCTCATCAGAGGGCAGGAATTAGCGAAATGCGGTATCGGATTTTGCAGTAAAAGTATTTAATGAAACCACAAGTAAGTCACAGATCTTACTTGGCCCAAAAAGGGTGAGGTAAGGGGAATAGAAGGTAAAAAAAATGATAAAAATATTTCACATGAATGGATAGTCCGGTGAAGGGTAAAACATCCAAGAATGGTAAAATCCATATTACTTTACTTGTAAATATTAACACTTTAATATTTAAATATATTTTAAGTTTACCATTTTGATTAATGTAATTTATATATATATATATATATATATATATATGCATACATATATATACATATATATATATATATATATATATATATATATATATATATATATTTAAAGTTATGGTTGTGTAGTTCCAACCAGAGAAAAAAATGTATATTTAAAAGAGTGTAGCCATCAACAATTGTGATTTTTTTTAAAAGGTTTTCATCATATTTTTATTTTAAAATATTTTTATAACGCGTTTCGAGCTTACGCTGTGCTCTCTTCAGATGTTTTCGTAAACAGTTTTCTTTAAAATGGAAGTTTGAAAAGTTACTTTTACCTCCGCTGATACTAAATGTGTTTTTCAGACCTGATGGATTCACAAACAAACCTCTCCATAGAACACAAACATCTCGAGGATGGATTGCAGCAACTAAGTGAGAAAATGGACAATAATCCAGCTCATTTCCAACCAACAGGATAAGAAAGAGATCAAAATTGAGGAAATCATTAACCAACTCAAAATACAACAAGAATACCTGGAATAATTTAGAAGACCGTACATACAGAATGAATTATTTAAAACCAAGAAACAGAATCTCCAAAACTGGAACATGCTCCTTAAACAAAGAAAAATGGCTTTTTACCTTACAGTCAAATGCAGCGACACAGCATCACCATACAGGGCATTTCTAATGATGGAGGACCAATTCATTCCATATAAATTCCGGGAAAAGATTACACCGCAAGATACAGAGGAACAAGTGAAAATCAAAAAAGCCCTGAGTATTTCAAAACTTCAGGCCGAAATCGACATACAGGAAGGCAAGAAAGTACATTCTACGTAGAAGTACACAGAAATTGACAATAAAATATTTAAAAAATCAAGGAAAACACACCAACCCCTCTTGGAACTCTGGGAATCTGAAT
Organism: Euprymna scolopes; assembly: GCF_053919585.1. Lineage (NCBI taxonomy): Eukaryota > Metazoa > Mollusca > Cephalopoda > Sepiida > Sepiolidae > Euprymna > Euprymna scolopes. The sequence continues at coordinate 6,110,849 of NC_136509.1, forward strand.
GCAAAAAAGAGGAGGAAAAATCCAGGGAAATCATTGGACGGAAAACAACCTGGCTAAAAAACCTGCCGGAAAAAGAAAGAAGTAAACAATCGACAAGCACATACTAGGACAACCAGGAACAGAACACTCTTACACGATATCCGCAAACACAGATATCACATAACAAAGGTAAGAAACGAAACATACACCATACACAAACACATCCACACAACAGACACAACTACACACAAAGAAGCAACCACAATATATCCACGTCATACACAATTCCCAACAACATACCCAGCCAAAACGCACACTAATAACACCTCAAAATTGCACAAGAACCCACGTCCTTAACAAGCACAACGCACCAGACAACATACCATACAATACATCTCCACAAAAATACCCACATATATACAATCCTAAGCAATACAAACCAAACTATTACCACCCACTTCAATAAACACAATCAAAAATTCATTCCCACCGACACTACATCACTAACACAAACAACGAAAGAATAAAGGAATTTCGATAAAGTTAGGAATCGTTAAATGTCGGCAATGTCGAGTTATGTCCCTTACATTGTCTCGATATACTTAAAGATACGAGAATAGTAGAAAAAGTACAAAAAAATGTTTCTATTAAGATAAAGCTGAAAAAACAAGGTTTAACTATAAACCTATTTACATAACCAGCTGAAAAATAATATTAAGTAAAGTTATGGAAATAAACCTTTAATCGTCCGTTTTTATAAAAAATAGAAAATAAAATGGGAAAGGAAAAAGACAGATATTGTAACAAGTAAATATAGATTTATACGAAACTAAAGCAAATTAACAAAAATGAATTGCTGGCTATATAAATATGAGTAAATCAATCAGAGAGTAATAAATAATTATAAATAAAGAAATAACAGTAAACGTTTCAATAAATATAAAAATCGAAATTGTAAACATCTCATCTAAAAATAAGAAATATGAAAGTGGGAAAATTACTTAAATCGTAAAACTAAATAAAGGAGGGATAAAATAAAATAAGAATGTATGAGGTGTCGAAACCGATTGTTCCCTTGAAATATTGATAATGAATATATTTATGTATAAACGAAAAATGTATTTTGGTGTTTGAAAGTTAGCTTTGTTTGGAATATTTGTAATAATATAAGGTTTTAATTTGCCCAAATGGTTACGAATCAATGCTGACACGTGTGAAAATATACCATATCATGTTCAAATCTTATATTGTACTGTCATATTTTTAGCAAGCATATTATATTATAGTAAGAGATTGAACAGTATATAGATATGAATTAATTCCGTCTACTAGAAAGTTTGCATTCTACATTGTACGTAATTATCGGGTATGTAGAAACTATGGATAGTATATTAAGACGTTTGTTCTAATAAAGTCAAACAAAAACATAGTAGGGTTTAAATAACAATGTCAAATCGGGAAAAACTAACTTTTATGCATATATATATATATATATATATATATATATAGAGAGAGAGAGAGAGAGAGAGAGAGAGAGGGGGAGAGAGGGGGAGAGAGGGGGAGAGGGATAGATAAATATATATATATAGATAGATAGATAGATAGATAGATAAAATAATATAAAATATTAAATAGTAATAGTTAGAAAATAATTTGTTGCTAAATCATAAAATTCATACTAAAACTGTCAGCATGGGCATGTCCCGAATTGGTTACAATACTTAGTAAAATTCAGGTGCAAATGTTATATTCTGTTCATGGTTAAAAGTCTACACCTTCGGATAACTGGAAATACTATTGTGATTTAATTAGAACCTCGACCAAATCATGGCCGACATGATACTAGCACGCTTCATCTATTTACAACATTTTGGTTTCCGTTCGGAATTTTTCAATAATAACCATAATAAAGGTTGAGCTTATATAGAATAAAGCAGTGTGAACAGAACACTGAAAGTATGAATATTAGTCCGAAGAATCCTTATAAAAAAAAGTTTTTCAAAATTCGATTATATTGTATTTGCATTTATCATAAGGTAATATATTAATACAAAAAACATTAAATATCTGAACACGATACGTGATCAAATTTTCTAGTATTTGTTTTTGAACCGGTATATATCTCCAAAAGTGCTGGATGTCCTGCATATGACCTTAAACTATATCCAGTGGTGAGATCCCATCTTGCGGGATTTGGGGAGTGTGGAGCCACCCTTTAATTGCCATTGTTCTCAGGTCTACTCTGTTAGGGTCCCAACTCTGGGTTAAATAGGAACCGCCTTGAAAACAACAAATATGTTCCATTAAAAAAATATTCTTCAAAATCTTTGGATTCGGCATTAAATAACCTGAAAAGAGTTGATATGCTATAAAAGAAAACCAACCAACCAAAAGTGTTGGAAGAGTTTGAGGAATTAAAAACCAACAATCTCATTATCAGACACTACCAACAAATATATTTGGCAAATTGGTCGAGAAGGAAAAAAAAACAGTGCATCTATCTATCTATCTATCTATCTATCTATCTATCCATCTTTATCTATCTACCTCTATCTATCTATCTCTATATATGTGTATCCTTATTTTCTCCAAACTTAAGTTAAAATAGTCATCGAGGAATAAATAATTTTAGTCATTCACATGATCAGGTTACGTAAATAATTTGTTGGCAAACGTTGCTTGAAAAATAAAGTAACCAGACGTCAATAGGATTAATACAGCGAATCAATATAAACATCTTATCACGTTTTCCATATTTATATCAGTCATGGACCTCAGTTCCGAATCCCAATGAGACTTGTGCAAAACAAAGTGATTTCCAATAAACCCAATTTAGAAACAATTGCCAACATTAGTGCGTAAAGACGGAGGCTAAATAAGTTGACGGAATAAGTGATATTATACGAGAATGGGAGAAGAAGAGAAAAGCGTCCGTCAAAACAAAAACCCATAAAACTTGTACATCTGCAAATATGATATTTGCCCAGAAATTGAAGGAAGTACCAGCATTTTAAAGTTTGTTTTAAATGTTTAAAATGTGATAAAAATTTAAAATCATAATCTATATATTAATACGATAGCGTGTGTTATTTTCTGTGAAACGATTAAATTCAAGTATTTTAATTGTAATGTTCTTCCATTTCTTGCGATAAATAATTTTACAAAGAATTCTTCACAAGTTTTTTCTTAGGTTTTATTTATAGCTAATGGAACATAAAAAATAAGAAAAATAAGATGTGCTTTTCACTCTACTTCCGAGACATAACTATGACTAGTTATGTCTCGGAAGTAGAGTGAAAAGCACATCTTATTTGTTTTTTATTAATATTATTTTTTCCTTGTACACATTTTTTTGTGAAGTATTTCATGGATTTCTGCGTTTGGATTATTATGGATCATCTTCTTCCAATTACGGGATTTCTTTGAATTTTTCTTGTACAAATGGAAATTCTTTTAACTTTCTTGAAGTTTTACATTTGGATTTTACCGTCACTGGATTTTTTATCTTCCACCAGAATATACATTAATGTGTAATCACCTTTTTCTTTACCATATTCCCTCTGCTTAACTTATTTTGTTTTCAAGTAAGATCTTTTACTTATTTATGGTTTCATCAAATACTTCTGCATGCAAAATCCGATCCTGCATTTTGCTAATTCCTACCCTTTGATGAGAAGGAGTTATTTCTTCGAAACTCCGCGAATTAAGGACTATCCATTTATCTAGTGTTTCCTTTTCAGATTAAATATGTTTTAACTCATTTCAAAGTGTTTTTTTAATATATTTCATTAACTGTTTGCTCATATATATATATATATATATATATATATATATATATATATATATATATATATATATATGTGTGTGTGTGTGTGTGTGTGTGTTTGGGATTTGGTTCTGATTCAAGCTGATTAACCCAAATGAGATATACATGTTTTTATTGTTAAAACCGAAACTTTATAACATATAAAAAGCGTACACACACACACACACACACACATATATATATATATATATATATATATATATATATATATAAATATATATATATATATATACATATATATATACATATATATGTGTATATATATATATATATATATATGAAAAATATATATATATGCATGTATATATATATATATATAAATATATATATATATATATATATATATATATATATATATATATATATATATATATATATATATATATATTACACAAACACCTCCAAACACCCGAGCAACACGGGTACCCTCGCTAGTACTAAAATGGTAAAAAAGAAAATAGTGCATAAAACCAGACAATCTGAAAGCGGGCTAGCATATCAGTTTACAAATAAACACAAACTCACAACGGAAGTTGATGATATTTAATTAAAACATAATATATACCTATATAAGAGTTGTTTAGGTGCTAATATATAAAGTGTTGAGCTTATATCAATTTAGATATTGTAAAACCTTACAAATCAAAGTAATATAGTATAAACTGGAATGATTCATTCGATATTAATAAAATAAAACTTTACAAATTCAATATTAATAAACCTGATACATATTAAACGGTAAAGGTATATTCTGTCCCAAAATATTGATAAAGCATACCCATAAAATCAAAGTAATATTACATACACTTGAATTATGCAGTCAATATTAATAAAACTTTATCAAGTCAATAGTAATAACAGGTTATGAATATTAAACAGCGATATATTCTGCCTCAAAATATTTATAAAGCATACCCGTGAAATCAAAGTAATTTTACATAAACTGGAATTATGCATTCAATGTTAATGTAATAAAATGTGATTATACTAACTTCTTGTCATAGGTTTCTGGCGTGACAAAATAAATGTGTGTGTCTTATTTTATCCTGGTGTATTTATTACAAATTATGAAACCTATGGTCAAATATGTACAGGTCTTTATAAAAAAGCTGAAGATATCTACGTATAAACATAAATACTAAGCATTAGTATATAGCAAATGATACACAAAGAGAGAAAGATGAAAAGTAAAAGATAGATAATAAGCAAAACGACATCCATGATTAAAAAATTACATTTTTCCCATGCAGGCTGATAATAGTAGTTTCATTTTGCATAGACAAAATGCTGTTTCTTCCAGTTTTTGTATTTATAAAAACTCAAGAGAAAAATAATATCCTAAAAATAGACTTTTTTTTCATTAATTTTTTGCAATTTTTGCACGGTTTTATTTGCCTTTTTGATATGTCTGCACAAAATAAATCTTAACAAATCCCCAGAGATTCATGCAAAATAAATTAATAACGTGTTCATGCCAGCTAAAAAAATTTCACAGCGTTTTTTTTTAAATTTTTAAGATGTACGTTTCGCTTCAAACATCACACTTATACAATAATGTTTACATACGCAAGAATATTGTTTAATACATGAACTAACTACCCAGACATATGTTATATGAATATATTTTGGTTTGTATGCTTCTTATTTCAATGATAGTTCCTTTGCCATGTCGAGTATTTATCAGTAAGTCGTTTATTTTGTCTGTCACAGTTTAGATCAAAATATTCTGAGCCTCGAAAAATTCGAAATATCTCTCCTTTTCTTTTTTTACTTAAGCCATTCTAATCCATTTAATTTTGTTTCTAATGTAAAATTCATATTGTCATAGTCTTATTATATGCAACGCCTTAATTCACATTTCATTGTGGTATCATAAAAATACATGTTTTACTTTTAAAAACTATGTTCAGTTTATTAATGTATTTCTCATATGCTATATACTCGATCGCTTTTAAATTTCAAATACGGTATCTCCTTTTCAAAACAAAGATAAATTTGAGATAATATTTCTTACGTGTGTCAAACAATTAAAATAACTTGTTCGGGATCAGAGGAACATCTATTTAAAATATTAGTTTATTCATCGAATATGGTTATAATAAAAAAAAACTTATCCCCACTTATCATGTGATTAACGCCGATATTGATATTCGACATACATGTTTTTTTCACTTTTGACAATAAGTTTCGAATAACATTTTTTACACAAGTTTTCTGTCATTGATCAGTATTAAATTTCATGACTTGTTCATGTTTCTAACCTATGTACATTCGATATAGCATTTTGTTTCGGTGGTCACTTCTGACTTTAAAATATAACCTGTAATAAATGTAATATATAGATATACAAAGTAAATTAATCTATATCTGTCTCTCTGTCTCTCTCAATCTGTCTCACTCTCTCTCTCTACATATATATATATATATATATATATATATATATATATATATGTATATATATATGTGTGTGTGTGTATGCCCATATATTGCTTCTTATTTACAATATATATATATTTATATTGTTTCTTATTTACAAAATGTTTGTATTCACAGGATATATATATGTATATATATATATATATATATATATATATATATATATATATATATATATATATATGCGTGGTACTTGTGCATTTAACGAACCAGATGTAACTAAGCATTTGCTCGGCATTACCCGGCGCATGATTTCAAGAGCCTGATAAAACAGATAGAATAAAAACAACACTACAAAATAACTGCAAAATGAAATTGTAAAAACTCACCTTTTCGGGGGGGGAGGTCAGCGTATCCCTCCCCTGAAGACCCATACCGGTATTAGAGGTCGGCCGACGTTGTGTGTCCGGCGGTGTAAGACAGACTCGTCGATTTTGACCGTATAGCCTGGGCCTCCTACCTGGCGGGGATTCCTGAGAAAGAAATACCGGCATATATCTCGCAGGAAATTCTTCCAGCCCAAAATTGAAATTCTCGTCTGCTGCTCGACGCGCGTGCGTGCGCGTTGAGTTGAAAATAAGTGCGCATCGTTTTGATTGCCTGATTACCATGTTTCATCAGACAGCAGCAAAACCCTAACTGTTGACGTCGGACAAAGCCAAGCAAATGCCGAGTTACATCTGGCTCGTTAAATGCACAAGTACCATATATATATATATATATATATATATATATATATATATATATATATATATATATATATATATAATTCCACAACCAAATAACGTCGCAGCCCACAAGAGCCATGCCAGTCAACAAATCGGAAGTCCAAGACTCGTGTTTCGCCCTCATTTGGGCTCATCAGTTAGACATATCCGAACATATATATATTTATATATACATATTTATATATATAAATATTTGTATGTATGTGTATATATATATATATATATATATATATATATATATATATATATATATATATATATATATATATCATAGCATCATAGCGCTGTTACTTGTTACCGTCAGATAGCCGAATTTAAGCAACATCAACCTGGTGGGTAATAAAATATATCGATATGTGGGAATACCAGGTACAGTATTTGTTTTTCCCTTTATCTCAATATCGTTTCCAATAAGGCCTGTGCGTATCCTTACCCCTTAATAAAGCAGTTTTCTATCAGTGAAGGTGCTGTTGGAAAATGCGTTACTCTTGCGTACACTTAGAAGCGCAGCTCTTCTTCAGTCTAATAGACTTTAAAAGAACTGCGGATTTACAAGCTAAGAAATCGGCCGGCGATTACGTTTTCAAAACACAAAAAGAAGAAAACGAACACATGACAAAGTTATCGACTAAATTGTATATTAACCTTTTTGGTCCTTATATTTAAATTGAAACATATTTTTTAAGGTTTAAAAAATAAGTTGTTTGCCTATTGAAAGAAGAAAAAAAAGGAAAATAGAAGAATGTCGACCCAATTTTCATCGCAAAAAGAGTCCTGGTGTAACTGTCTACGGTATATACTTATGCAAATTTTGAACTTTTTTTCAAATGAAGTGAAAAGTTGTTTGTTTTTTTCCCTTTGTTTTATGTGCTAACGGGAGAGAAATGTTGCTTTTTTCCCCTTTTCCTATTACTTGGACTAAAAGAAGGATACTAAGAAAAGAGGACTTAGAGGGTCGGCCGTTGTTTATCAACCGAAATCATATTGTCTATCTGGTGCGTAATATATATTTTACAGAATAAATGTGCAAGAAAACTGGTTTGCATGAAACCACATTGTTCAATCTAAAATACTTCCTTTTAGATTTCATTTTTCTTCTTAAACGTGCATTTTTGTTAGCTTCTATACCATTTTGAATATTTCACTGTGCTTATGTTGGGCAATTCTGTAGAATGCATGCTGTGTTTAAGCGCTGGCAACCTCATAAGTAGATGTAGACGATTAGAGAGACTTAGGTCAGCTATAAGTGTTCTGTGTGAATAGGTGCTTCACGTGTTTCATTGGACGGATTCAGTTCTCTTATGTTTAATTTAACATATATACATATGCATGGAAATCAAAGTTTACTCACCTAATGAAATACCTTGGCAAACATTCAGCAACCATCGCAGAGTATTGACGAAACGATTACCTTAATCGATAAAGTAAAGGCAATTCCTATATTTAACAATGCTTTATTAATGATTTATATTAAGTGTGAGTATAAATTATAACAGTTATATATGTGTATGAGTATATTTATATGTAATTACCATATATATATATATATATATATATATATGCATATGATATTACCATGCATATATACGCATATAATATTTATCACGCAGACACACCCGTCCACGCACACACATACACACACCCACACACACACACACATATATATATATATATATATATAATTAATTTCTTATAATACACGCATGCCATATATCATTGAATCATACTTGACTCATCTTTTTGACAAAAGTACAAACACCCAACTTGCATGTAAAAAGTTAGTAAGATATTTAATCCCAAATATTTATATAATTTCAGCCGCGAAGTGTTACTTCAGATGGCTTGTTTAGTTTAAGAAGAATATAATTTTACAAGCGAAACTGGTACAACTTACAAAGGTAACACATCATATGTAATGTATTTATGTTGTCATTCTGTAGATATTCAGCATAAATGGAGCCGCTCTGATATCATTGTAGCTCTTTTGTTAAAAGACAAGTACGCCCAAGATGTAGTACTGCTGCCACATCTATGCAGGAGCTGCTAAAAACAGCCTATCCTTCCTTCACAGAGAACAACACATACTTCCTGGCTGGGTGGGGAATGCCCTTTGCTTTACCCTGCAAACTCTCTCCCACAGAAGAAACATTGCGAGCCTGTCCCTGTTTTATCGTTATTTCCATAGCAAATCTCTGGTCCCCCCTCGCCTGTCTTTCACGAAAAACACCTGACTAGCTGAAACCACTCTTTATCCGTGCGTAAATCAAAACGTCGACTCCATGAACAAATCTTCTTTCTTGAAACTGCAGGCCTGTGGATCTCTCTGCCACTTGCGTGTCCCCCCGACCTCAACTTGGATGTCTTTAAGTCCAACATAAACAAATTCCAGATGAACCACCCCCTTAAGTAATGACACCTTGTCAAATCTCCAATACTAACTATTAGTAAGGTACTATCCCATCGATTACTGTAAACACAATAACCCTTATCCCGGAGTGGCTCCTGGGCCTTGATAATGGTGACCACCATGTAAAAAAGATATCTTAGCTAGAAAAGACGCTGGTAAATTACGCTCAAAATATATTTGTTTTTTGCTGATTTTATATACATTATAATAGAGATAATGTTCTCTTGATTTTTTATATATTTTAATGTTGCCATTTCAAAAAAGAATATCCATCTTACTCGGGTTCATCTGCTAGAATTGAAACCGACACTAACACACACACGCACACACACACAAATATATATATATATATATGTATATATATATATATATATATATATATATATATATATATAACTTGAGTTCTTTCAGCTGCCATCGAAATGGAAATCCAAATGCTATATGGAATTTTTGATAAAACAATAAAAACAATAGATAACTGGAATGGCATAAGAAATAACCTAAACAATAACTTATGAAGAAATTTTGATAAAAATCATTTATAAAAAAATAGATTTTTTAAGTGCCGTAAGCCATAATTGAAAATGAAACTAAAACTTATGAAGAATTCTTTGTAAAATTATTTATTACAAGAAATGAGCGCACATTACAATTAAACGACAGTCACTCCGATGTAAGCATGGAAAACATGCTACCCTATCCATATATTGATTAATAACCTAGAAGGACCTGTTTACCTACATTGCCCGTTGGAACCATGACAGAGATCATGAATAGAATCGTTAAAAGACACCCCTATCCTACGGTTGTTGTCGGTTACCATTGCTGTCTCTGTACACTGGTGGTTGTGGCTAAAGTACACTTATCTGGATTGCACTGCTGCGCATTGTTTCCGAGTAGCAGGCATTGGAACTCACTGTCTTTTATGATAAACAATGTTGGTTAAATGTAGGTATATACTGCTAGCTTTTATTTAAGTAGTTCTAGCATGTATTCTTAATAATATCCACTAAGAATTAAAAGTTGCATAAAAATATATAACACACTAGTGTTTGGAAGCCAATAAAATTTATGTTGAAACCTATCTTTATATATATTTTTTTATATATTAACATACTTGAAAGCTTTTAATCAGTTCATAAATCGAATTGTCGCCATGATAAGTCACAGCTTTGAAGCGTAGGTGATCAATTGAAAATATAAAAATTAATCTAATCATCAAAGGATATACCAAATGCAAAAATAAAACACGCACAAAAAAGCAACTATAGCATTATGAAATCCAGATATACTCTCATGAATACAAAAGTAAACATCGGTACCCGTGAAAAAAATAGGGTCGTCTGGTGTGGGGAGCGCAGTGACGTGTCGGCATTTCGTGCATATTTACATGTCCAAACCAATGCTGTGTTTACATGTTGAGTGTTTTCGCGTTCGGAAAAAGAAAAAAACTATATGTGTTGGATTACATTTTATGTTATTTCCGTGTGGAAGAAACGTATGTTAAAATGTCTCTCATTTACAATCCTTTTATTAGAGGTCACCGTAGCCAAACATTATTAGGGTCTCAGTATTTCATTTACAGAGCTTGAGCGATTATCAACACTTCAAATATGCTTTTTTTTTTTTTTTTTTACAAAGGCATCACCACATTATCAAGGCCCAGAGGCCACTCAAGGATAAGGATTAAAGAGTGTACAGTAGAAATTGGTCAATATAGTAATCATTAGTAATGAAAATTTGGTAAATTTAATAACTTATATGGAACGGCTCATAAAGAACTTATTTACTTTAGACTTGAACACAACCATATTGTAGTCAGCCGGAAAGCAGGAAAACGGAAGACAATTCCACAGGCGTGCAGTTCTTAGAAAGAAGCTTTGTTCATGGAATCTACGTTTAGGTTTAGGCACAGATAAAGAGTGGGGGAAATTATTGATAGTGTTTACAGCTAGACGAGTGTTTCTTCTGAAAGTTTGGCGAGGGGGGCCATAGATTGAAGCTCAGTTGAACACTTTCCATGAAAATAACGATAGATCAGAGACAAACTCGCAACATCTCTTCTGTGAGATAGAGGTTGCAAGGAGGAGAAAAGGACATCTCCTACGAGGCTACGAAGTCTATTTTGAACTCTATCAAGGCAGGACAAGTCCTTTCTAGCAGCTCCTGCTCAGATGTGGCAACAGTATTCCATCCTTGGACGTACCTGGCTCTTATATAGGTAGAGAATAGCATCAGCAGTGAGATATCTACTGGATCGATAGAAAGATCCCACCATTTTTCCAGCGGCCTTGGCAACAGATTTGATATACGTGTTCCATTTGCTACGTATGTTTTTAGTAGAATTGCATCATGTTTAGAAATTGATTTAATTGTATATGTTTATACGATTATCGAGATGTTTAAAGACGTTATATATATATATGTATATATGTATATATATATATATATATATATATATATATATATATATATATAAATGCTAATACAGGTATGTGTGTGCTGTTCTCAAGACGGTAAATGACGATAGCATATATATTTTTCTAATACATTTATGTTATCATATTGCGTTTTAAAAAAATACCTTAGCAGCATTTATGAAATATTAAGCTTATTTGAAGGTTACCAGTGTTTAATTTTCTGTTTTTGAGCAAATATTACGCTCGTGTTTGTTTTTTATTACGTCCAGTAGAGAGGTGTTTATTTTAGTTTATTTTTCGTTTATTAAAATGTATTATCAAAATCTACTATGCAATTATTTTACTTCAGAAATCTGTAAAATGTTTATTCCAGCTAAATGTTAGAACATATGTTAAGAATTTTTAAGGTGAAAATAGGCAATAGCGGCAAAACACTATTCATTCCTCACGTCCATTTCAGTAAATGCATATGCCCAAACATAATATAACAAATTCCAAAAGAAGAAACATGAATGTCTAAAAGTATGAATCGATAAATAAAGGAGGTAAGTAAACATTATTTATCACGACGGGGCATGTATGCTTTGTGCAAACATCGTCCTCAACTTGTAGAATATCAGAATAAGAAAATAATGAATTAGTTAATGTGAAAAATCTGAAAATATTATCCATTAAACCCCGACTGATATACTATCGGTGAACAATTACTGGTATTTTGTTTTCATTTGGCCGCGAACCTACACAATAATATATAAAGAGAGACGAATGTAGAAGATACGTATAGTCTCTAGTATATATATATATATATATATATATATATATATATATATATATATATATATATATATATATATATAATTATTTCCACTGGAAGTCAACATTGCAGCCAGCAAGAGCCACCGAAGTCCAAGACTCGAGTTTCATCCTCATTTGGGCTCATCAGTTAGACACATCAGAACTCAGGATTCGAGACCCGAGTCTCTTGCATACGAGGCAAGTACTCTACCAACTGAGCAAACGCGCCGCACACAAGAAAGTCTTATTAACTATCATAAATCAATCATCTTGTGTTAAGGCCGATTGCGATGATCACATCACTTGTTCGATACGAAGGTAGGAGCATTCTACTGCCGGATTTCCTTGCTGTTTGCTTGATCTTCCGATTTGTTGGCTCTCGTTACTCTTGCAGGCTGCAATGTTGTCTGGCAGTAGAAATAATTATATTTCTATCTAACACATTCTTAAAATATATGTGTGTGTTTGTGTATGTTATAGTTTCTACCAAAATATATGCAGGCATTAGTTACATAAAAGTAGTCGGCTATTCGTTCGCTGTTGTTATACGTTTAAGATTGAGTGTCTTGTAACTGGAATCGACACCGTTTGCAGAAGCATTTCTCGTAGGAACATCGTAATATAATGCTTTAAATGTTTGGTTAGAATGATCTCATTTAATAAATACGAGAATAAGCGGGAAATTTATCAGAGGTAACAGACTTGCCTCGAGAGTAACCTATTGTGTTTTATTCTACTACGGGAATGATAATAGAAGATCCGGCTATGTATAAGCCAGTGAATGCGGGTGTACGCATACACACCGGAAAATATATTGACTTACCCCCGGTGTAAATAGGTGGCGGTGGTAGGTTTAAATATTTAGAGGATAAAAGGAGTCTCTTCCTCTCACAATGTTGCGATTGTATTACTTCTAGGATATAATGCTACATTTTATTATCACGATTAAGCGTGACGGCATAAGTGTTCACAAGCTACATAAGAGAGTGGTTATTGGGGTGTCTGTTTTGAATTCGAATGCGGCGTCTGTTGTTTAAACTTACGAAAGCTTCTCCAGAGGGAATTTCTACGGTATTTCATTAATATAGTGGTAATTTATACATAATAATTTAAAATAAGCATTTCGCGCTGAATATTTGTTTAATATATAATACAGCCGCTGACCTGTATGCAAACTACCACACAGTAGAGGGTGAAAATAACCTTACATAAATGTCTGAGTATATATGTAATCGGGATTGGAGGGAAAAAAGAGCACAAAGTGATGCATGTGAGATGGAGACACAAAAAAATGCGTAAACAAATGATGATTGTGAGAAGTGTGAAGGGTCAACGTTGCATTTATATTTTCGCCAAGTTTCAGTAAAATCTAATGGATGGAGCAAGATTATGGGGTAAAAAGTATCAGTTTTTGCAAGTTTGGGTCATTTATGGCCCTTTTCGATCTTATGTGAACGCCAAACCCAGTAAAAACGAGCAAACGTTGCAGTTACATGCTTTTAGACATATATATTTGAATTCAGAACAATGGAAAACTACTGTATAAGTATACATATCAAGCTCATGAGTAATATGGAAAATGAATAGCAAAACCATGTTTTTAGCCATAAACGTCTTAGAAGGATACTAATAATATTTTGTCAGGATAACCCATACTGGATTGTTATTAAACCCTATAGCCTCCACATTGTGGCTAAGTTTCAGGAAAATCTGATTGATGGATGAAAAGCTATAGTGCAAAAAGTGTCATTTTGGGTAATTTATTTCTATTTGAGCCCCTAGGGAGGCCGACTCCCAGTGTAAATGTATAAAACTGCAGTTTCAGGTCCTTACACACGTATATATCAGTTGACTACTGTGAAAAACTTCTATATAATCGGACATACAAAGTTTTTGTTCAGAAATATTAAAAAGAGCAACTTAATGTCCCCGGGGAGAGAACCAGAATTTTGCCAGGATCAGCGTTATTGGATTTATATTAAGAATCAATTGGCTGCAAATGTTGGCCATGTTTAAAAAATATCTAATAGATTGCTCAAAGGTTATGCGGCAAAATGTGTCATTTTTGGGCCATTTTAGGGGCATTTTGACCTCTTCTGAGCCTCTTGGGTTTAACGGAAATTTTTGTAAAAACATTTTTTTTTTTACTGTGCACATCCATTTAATGAAATACAATTTGTGGCAACATTTCAGGAAAAACTAATGAACGGTTATATGTCAATAATCCGGACTAAGGGGTGCACAGACGCACGGACGCACGGACGCATGGGCGCACGGACTCATGGGCGCACGGACGCCACTGTAAACATAGGTTCCTCTCATAAATCGGACCCAAAACGAGGAATAACATATGATCTAAACACGGATTATAAACGACATTGCATGGAGTTATTTTTGGCGTTATAAAACTAGGGCATTTCATATAAATCATTCCTAAATGAGTGATAGTAATGCTTACCACATGAAAGAAAACAGTTCAAAAAAGTAAGAACAACGAACCAAAACGAGAGGAATGTAAAGTAAGAGAAAGAAAAAAGTAATTCTCCGGTCAGTGAGAAATATCATTGTTGTTTCTGCTTCACTATTAAGCTTTTTATTCTTTCTATTTTTCGTCAGCATAAACTCATCCCTACCAGAATCTTAAGAAAATGGAAGAAAATAGGTACGTAAATACCAAATAATTTACGAGTAAGATGAACCAAGGATCATCTCTTACGGACATACCGAAGGATTACTGATGACTTCACAAATTCTTCACTAGAGTTCAGCTTACACTTGAACAAAATATGAAGCTTGGAGAAAATGGCATTTTCAATCGCAGGCTCGTCGATGCAACGGAAGTGTCGACCTTCCAAGTTGACTAACACTATTATATGTGGAGTTTAGTTTATGTTAAATATAATCTTTAAGTTTTAATCCAAAGATTATATCATTACGAATCGCTTCTACGATATTAATCGAGAAATAAACTTATGCGAATTTGATGAATCAACTAGTTTATAATAAACTTTTAACATGGATGTATTTATATTTTTGCGAATTTATATTAGACTTACAACATAGAATACTTAAATACTTTTAAAAATTACGGATCATTAAAGTACATAGTTAAAAGTAAAAAGACAAAATTCTTCAGACAATTATTAGTGAGTGATTTTTTTCTGTAGTGCCAGAGCTTTTACTATTCAGTATTTTTTTATTTGAATCTTATTCATCTGATATCAAACATAAAGATATTAATATCAAAACTCATTTTTTTAATTTACAACTATTGGCCAGCGAAATGACTTGGTGTTAAATAAATGTACTTGAGTTTAACTGATTACATTTTTACAAGTAAAACCGAAGCTTTTATTGAACATGAGATACAACGACTGCATTACAGCTGTGGTAGAAGATAAGTTCAAATAAGCATTTAAGGTACTACCGGAAACAAGAAAAGAGGCAGTGGATAGTGACAGATGTGTTCGTACACCGTACGAAATTTTCCGAGATTATTCGAACTATTAACTGATGATGGAACGTCACATCCATATGAAAGATGAAGAGGCATGAAAGTTATAGACGCTTTTACAAACGATGTAACTTAGTGGAAAATATAGCAGAGATTAGAATGTAAAATGATAGTTTGATAAGAGACCTGATACAATAAAAACGCAATACTTCTGTCAGCAGTGAAATGTGAGGAAACAAAAAACTCCAATGATTGCTTGGATGATGCCTTGCTATCCGTTTACATCGGCGGCACTTATGATGCCTTCAGCCATTTTTCAGGTTTAAGCTGTTCTTGGCCAGAATAATCTCGCCAGAAGGGTTCGGCAGCTAAGAGAAAAAGGGGATTTTAGATTGCAAAAACTGAGCTAGTGTTGTCTAGAATAATCTCGCCACAATGGGCGGAGTAGATAAAGGGCAAATGGTTCCTGGACGAAAAATAGTTCAGTCTAACTAGTTTGGTGAAAAGGTTTCGGGGAGGAGTTTTTTTCAAAAAGAAGACTTATTTAACAGACGCTGTGGAAATCGATCAAATCAATACAAGGAGAGGAACATAAATGGCATTGCTGGTATGATAAGTAGGAAAGATCGAAGGTGTTTGAAAAAATAAGAGCATAGATTGCGTGAGAAAAAAAATCTCATACGACTAAAATTTAACAAACGATTACTAGAATCCAATTAATGAAACCTAACTTTTATGAAGACTGACGGGATTACAAATAGAATAAAAGAATTATCCGTTTTAGTTTGATGTTAATTGCTCACGCAATAACAAACGACACCGCAAACTGCTCAACGAAACTCAATTGAGTTGACTTGCATTAATTTAACTGGCAAAATAGTATTATTGCCATTTAAATCTCAATTTAACCAAGCCAACCAGGATGACATTTTTTTTGCTATGATTAAATGTAATTTATGAAGGAAAATCACAGATTTTTTCGCTATTTGAACAGTTTTTTTTTTAATTTGTCGTAAAATATTTGGTCAAAAAATACATAAGAAGAAAAGTCTAACAAAAAACGTAAATAAAAATGTCAAAAATCTATCCATATAGATAATTATATGAATTTATTTAACAATGTTTTCTTTTTTTTTAATTTTTTAATTTTTATTTGTTTATAGTTCTACTGAACTAAAACTTTTACGTTGCGTGTAAAATACTTTTAGGCATTGAAACGTCTAAAACGAAGCCAGTAGCACGTATACAAATAGGCAATCCGTTGAGTGCGCATTACGTCACAGAAATACATAGATATATGAGGAAAATGAGGAATTAAATACAGGATAAAAAGCGTTCGAGGCGACAAATACTTTCAAGTATGTGTCAATACGCTAGTGTGTTTTTACTACACAACAATAACATAAAACAAGATGAACAATCGAGCATATTTTCGCTGGTTTTGAAACTACCCGCCAGACAATTTAATAAATGCGTTGTACATTAACTGCCAAAAAAAGGAAATCTTGTCGAATTTAATTTATTTTTTCTCTTCTAAACTTTTATACACCATATTCGGCCAGATTATAAATTTCACGACTAGGAAGAATATATAAACCCTGCTAAGCATGGTATTGATTATTGAATGTTGAAAATCTTGAATGATGCTTTCGTTAGCCTCCTGCAATAGAATCTGTCGCTAATAAAACTTCTACTTGAATGTGAATTCCGAAAACATTTTGAATAGAAACATAACGAGTAAAATCTTAATATTGATTGCGTATATATATATATATATATATATATATATATATATATATATATACATATATATATATATATATATATATATATATATATATATATATATATATATATACTTCTTGGATGAGGAATACTTAATATATTTCATCGTAAGAGTTATTGCTACCCACGCATAGTAACGTTTTGTTCAGAGATTCACAAAACTATAACATTTGGAATAAACTCAATATATTAATATTTTAAAACTTTTATATCTAAAAAAAATTAAAAAAGAAACAATGATTGATTAACTAAATCCTTGTTCCTTCATCGTTTATTTCTTTAGATCGACTTTTGTAAACGGAGAAATTGTGCGCATGTCGTTAGCTTTGTTCGAAAATAAGGTATGCGCATTCGCCTCTACCGAACGAGTGAACCGCTTGGAATTTTGGAACATGACTACATAATGTGCGTAGTAAAGGAAAAAGTGCGTGGAATAATTAGAATCTATTCACAGTCTTATGGATTTCATGAATTGCGTTATTACTGCACAAAACTGTTGAACAGTTATATTTAAGTGAGTAAATTTTAATAAAAAAGTAAAATAAATTAAAAGAAATATATAAAGTGAAACATATGGGAAAGATTAGAAAATTAGGCAACGTGTTCGCATGTATTCCAAAAACACGAAGCCACTTAAATCCGCACATGCACCCAATCGGAGAGCTGAATTTAAATGGCTGCTAAATATGATCGCTCCGTATCTAAGCCGCCTCCATACAGAGGTTCGTCAGAGTAACGGGTCAGAATGATACTCGTTGTTACAATAAATCATGCTTAATTTTTTTTAAAAAAAGCAACTCTTTTTTAGTCAAACACATAGGACATCAAGGAATAGATGTCAAGAAATATAAACTGTAACGTACGTAAGTAACTAAACAATTGAGGGGAATATTTTTGTATGCATCCCTAATAAAATGCTTGCGAGATTTAAAAGATGTAAGCAGAATACACGGATATGTATATATATATATATATATATATATATATATATATATATATATATATATATATATATATATATATATATAAAATAAAAATTACAATTAGATTTACCAAAATGATCCAAGATGGTTAACTAAAGTCTATTATAACTATTAAAACATTAATATTTATACAGTAATCTCAACCAAATATAAAAGCTCGATAAAACCAAATAGGAGATACAGCTCATTATCAGAGCAATCAGTTAATAAAATATCTTTAAAAACACTTTGAAAAAGAGTTAAAACATACTTAATTTGAAAAGGAAACACTAGAGAAGTAAATAGTCCTTAATTCGCGGAGTTTCGAAGAAATACTTTCCTTCTCATCAGAGGGTAGGAATTAGCAAAATGCGGGATCGGATTTTGCATACAAAAGTATTTGATGAAACAACAAGTAAGTCAAAGATCTTACTTGATAACAAAAAAGTGAAGCAGAAGGAATATGGGAAAGAAAAAGGTGATTACATGTGACTGGATAGTCTAGTGAAAGGTAAATAATCCAATGACGGTAAAATCCAAAAAAAAAATATAACTCCAAGACAGTTAATTGAATTTCCATTTGCACAAGTAAAATACAAGAAAATCACGTAGTTGGAAGATGGTCCAAAATAATCCAAAAGGCCGAAATCCATGGAATAATTCACAAATATGTAAAGAAAAAGGGGAAATTCCAATAATATGAATAAAAGATTAATAAGATATGCTTTTAACACGGCTGCCGAGACATAAGGCCGTTTATCAATATTGTATAAAAACAATCTGATTACTATTAATTGTTTGCACATGATATCCTAAAGTGGCGGTTACATTAGCTAAATGATATTCCAATACTGGGGAAAATAAACTTGTGACCGGTCCATGTCACAGTGTAGCAGAATTTCTCATGCACGGTATAAATCTACCCACAGTCGTATAGATGGTACAAGAACAAGCCCCCTTTTCTTGCAAAATTAAAAATGAGATTGGATAGACAAAGAATTCGAACATGGAAAGCTAGGTTTGGAATTAAGATTCCGGAGAATTCTGATTGTTAGTTTTAAAATAAATAGCAGATATGTTTATTTGAAAAGGAATTCGATTGTATAAAAATGTTATTGTGAAAAAGGAATTTGATCATTCAATTCTGTTTATGGAAATTGAATTGAAAAAAAGTCAGTTAGAAAAACGAATCATTACAAATGTAAACATATTGGAAAATAGATTAGTCGAAAAACAGGTTAGAAGAATTTGGGTTACAAATATGTGTGAGCAGTGCAGATGAGTTCAGGACAACGTGAGTCTAACACATGCTTAGACATGGAGGAACGAGACACAAGCATGCCCAGGCCATGGATCGATATGCATGTTTTTTGGCCATGCGATGACGTCATGGCTAAGAGATGAGTTCTTAATATAGTTGACTAGTTTTAGTGAGACAAAGAGGGTGAAGCAGAAGAGTCGAGTCCGGATTGACTTCCTCTTTGGAAGCGAAGGGTTAGAAGTTGAAATCATGCAGTGACCTTCAATTCCTTGATGTAAAATCATTGACCAGTCAAATAAGTAAATGAACGTCATCATTTTGTTACTGTGTCTTGTGTTGTGTCATTCTAAACAAACAAAGGCATTGTAAATCATTTATATGAACTTTGTTACACTCATTTCTGATAATGAACATTGTATAAACTCCATCATCTAAGAAATGTGTGTCTCTCAATCATAACACATGACTGTTCCCCTTGTGTCATAAGAACCGATCCCTCCTCTCTGCAATATATGTTATAGATACATTCACAGAATGCATAAATGTATCTCTCATCTATCTCTCCCCTCATCAATACGAATGTCGCCATCCGTCTCTGTATTAAAATGTACCCTGTCTCTCTCTCCAATCTTAATAAAAACTATATAATATACTATATCACTTTAAATATGATCACTATATAACATAGTGACTTATAACTGCGTCTCTTTGCCAATATGTGCTCATTTTAATGTTACAGTCAAAGGGGATGCCATTTTCCATATAAATAAGAAGAACATTACATAAGTGAAAATGAGATTAGGATAAACCGAGATTTGAACCTTGTAAGCAAAGTAAAACATAGAATGTTAGATATGGGAATGTTAAAAAGGTATATTGTTAAATTCTATTATAAATAGTTAGATATTGTTTATATCGTAAAAATAATTGATCGTTCATTTTTTTACAAAAGTGAATATCAAAAATGTCAGTTAAAAGAATGAGCCATGCAAATTAAAAATACATTGTTAAAAAATAGGTTAGGTTTATAAATAGTTTGGGAGAGTATTATTTGTTGCAGAAGTGGTTTTGGAAAAACGTGTGCATAGCCACGTGAATTGGTCACGTTTGAGATACGCACTTCTGTCGCCATAGCAAAAGGGGAATTCTCAATATAGGAGCTGCAGTTAGTCAGGTCAGGGCAGTTGAGGCAGACAGTCAGCATAGTCGGTCGGAGAGAGTTGATCGGCCAAGAGTTGACATAGTCAGAGGAGGTTCGCCTTAGAGGGGACAGGGTAGAAGGTTTACTATGTGGATCCCAAATTTGAATTCCTGACGCCATCATCATTTGAACGGTCGAATGAATAAAGAATCACCTGTAACTGGTGGCTTCGTTTCGTTATTCCACAAATTGAAAGGTAAATGCGGTGTGTCTATCATATCTTAAATGGAAATTGTGTAACCCTTCCAAGAATATGTGCCTCTCGTACTTTCTATATGTGCTGTAAAAATATAAGAACTGTGCATCTATCACCCTATCGCCCTCAGTGTATATATATATATATATATATATATATATATATATATATATATATATATATATATATATATATATATATATATATATATATAACTACTTCATTTATTCACATAAATTTAATATACGAAAGTATAGATTTATGCGTAAACTTTAAGTATTTACTTCAAAAGTGCTCAATACGTAGGTAGAGCTAGTTAGTAATTTATAAAATATATATGGCGATTAAGCTACACTGAATAATCTGCGTTTCATCCAACTATAGGATTCGTCAGGCTTATGCGCGAATTCTGTCGTACTTCTTGTTTTTACACATAGGTATATTTATATGTATAAAAAAATAAATAAATAAATAAATAAAAAGGAGAAAGGCGACCTAAAACCACCACCCTAGTTCTAAAACATATCCTTTGTTTGATAAAATGCATGCCCATTGGCTGGTAGGAAGGGGCGCGGTGGATACTAGAAAGCTGATTGGCCGACTAGAAATCCTCAACATGTATAAAAACAAGAAGCAACGACAGAATTCGCGCATAAGCCTGACGAATCCTATAGTTGGATGAAACGCAGAATATTCAGTGTAGCTTAATCGCCATATATATTTTATAAATTACTATATATATATATATATATATATATATATATATATATATATATATATATATATATATATGTGTGTGTGAAGCCGAAACCATCTCAGACCAGAACTGTCTATGAATAAATGTCTCCACTCTGTCTCTCCCTCATCATCGTTATATTCGTGTATTATATTGCCCCAATATGAACTCAGCGTCATCCCTAAAAATATCCCCCGCAATTCAACATTAGGGCAAGCGATAGAGTACCTCGCTTATTATTGTTGGTTTTTGTTACTGGTCAGATAACGACTTTTGATCCGTCTTCAAAATTATCGGTCTGTTTTCGCGTCCTGCCTGACCTTTTATGGTCTAACTCAGGAATGTCTTTTAAGCCCTGAACGTCAGTTGCATGTTTCTTTTCTTTTATTTTTTTGCAAAAAAATCTTGATTGGCTACTTTTGTAAAATAAATGTATGCAACAATACCGAACCCAGTCGTTTCCTAGTACACAGATGTCTAACTTTTTAGTTTTAGTGTCACGTTGGTTACAAGTATTTTTCTAGTGTTAAATTGTGTACCAAAACGAAATTCGGTGTTTTGCGTGACCTCAAAATTGTGCGTATATTTAATTTTAGCTATGTATTTACATATAATATCGAAATGTGTGACGCTGGGTTCCATATTATTCTTATTTGTTTATCTAAATTTTTCCACTAACATTTTTGCGTAAATTTACATTTTCTGTTTTCGTTACACGCATACCGGTTTTGCTTTTACTCTTATTTCTGCAATGAACATTTTTTGTTATTTTTTTACATACCAAACATTTTTTGACGGATATAGGCGGTCTCTAACTCAATGCAGATTTTCCCATTGATTAGAAGGAATTGAAATTCTACTTTCTGAAAAATCTCTTGTAGAAAGTTGCAGATATGCGTGGTTATATTTGCGAGCACGCGTTTTCATGCTATGTGCGTTTTATGCTTTGCCTTCATTGGCATATGCGCTACTTCAGACAGAATATAAAAAAAACAGTGTAAGTTTATGACTGTATTTTTTTCGCTTTTCGCTTTTTAAGATCCAACTCAGTTCTGTTTAATAAACTTTTGTTAGAATACTCTTTAATTCTTCTTGTAATTTTTGTTTTTTCATACTATACGTAAAAAGGTTTGAATTTTTCATTCGAAAGCAGGTACATTATAGCATATGTGTGCCTATATTCGTAGACCATTCCGTTCCCTAAGCCCTCTAAATAGAGTACATACTTAAAGTTTGAGATAAATTATGTGGTTAGTTATCTTATTAACGCTGCTCAAAGATAATACTTTTCGTAAGTATATATCCACACTCCAATTATAAGCCACCTATCGGTACATCCTCAACATTATCTCAAACACTACTGTTACTCATACTAAACTTAACAAACAAAACACAAAATGGCATCAACGAAATTAAGCATACGAAAAGTATTATCGTAAAGCAACGTTACATAAGAAATCCACAATTTAAATCATCTGAAACGATAATTAAGTACTCTAACCAGAGGTAGTATGGAAACGAAATATTTTACCAACATAGACAAATATATTATGTTATGTATCCTTTTGCATGCATATGGTCTGGAAAACCTATATTTTATTGCGAACTATATAAAATTCTAAAATGTATTTATAAACAAGTATTGAGAAAAAGATGAACACCCCAAATGAAAGAATGACAACTAGTAAAATTAAGTTTATATATATATATGGATATAAATCTTTTGTTTGTGTAATTACTTCAGACAGAGCATAAAATAGAAAATATAACTCTAAGTGCACTACCTTCATTTAAAACATATGAGCTTGTATATCAACTCATTGACAGTTAATTTGATCGTGTGGACATATATTTTATTTTGTAATAAAGAATCAAATAAATAATGAAAACGAGGAAAAATGAACGGATAAAAAGTGAGCAATTTATAAATAAAAAGAGCTTACAAATAGAATAGATAGATGAGGAGGTAACCACTAGAAAAAAACAGCAGTCAACCTTACGATAGTGAGGCAACAACGATGCGGTAATCATATTACTTCAGATCAAAGAAAAAACTCAGGTCAATAAACATTTTCCAAGTTTAAATAAAGGACTTATCTCCCTGCTGCAACAGCGTCACAGCAAGAGATCGTATCTCCCCTCTTCCTACATCCCCTCCAACCGCTCAGACCTTTCCTTACTACAGCTCCATACAAACTCTACTGTCTACATTCAAAAACTACAAACCACCTTTCCTTCAGGGTGCAAACCACACCCGTATATATTTTATAAAAATAAATTATTCTCATTTCAATAACGTCTCATTTTTGTGTCTGGAAAGGTGC
Source organism: Euprymna scolopes (assembly GCF_053919585.1). Taxonomy (NCBI): domain Eukaryota; kingdom Metazoa; phylum Mollusca; class Cephalopoda; order Sepiida; family Sepiolidae; genus Euprymna; species Euprymna scolopes. Next base: position 6,135,359 of record NC_136509.1, read on the forward strand.
TACCTTTGAATTGATATTCAACTAAACATGTGTGCACATAGGTAACCACTAGTGTTAGAATAATAAACATACTATATATCAGCTTTGTTCATTAATCACTCTTTAATAATCACGCGGGGTTCATTGGATTTACATCTAGGAAAACAATATATACAACAATTATACACACACACACGTGTATACACACAAACACACACACACACATATATATGTATATATATATATATATATATATATATATATATATATATATATATTGGTGTATGTGTCTGTGTATCTGTTTGTCTGTGTGTGAAAGTGTGTGTCTACTAATTCTCGATTTCAGCATGAGGAATCAGGAGTTATTCAAGGCACATCTTTGTCAGCCGGCATCTTGTCTAATATATATATATGTATATATAATCGCCCAACATGTTCCCCGTTTCATCCGGGATCATCAACCTACTACCAGAAAATCTCAACTGATAGAATCGTCCATCGGCCAACACTTGGTCGATAAAAAGGAGTGCGGTCTTGTTTTCTCTCCGGAGTGTTTTTCTGTTTTGTACCGAGGACGCACAGAGTTCAACCTGTCTGTCCTCGAAGCACTTGCCATCATTGCTAACCCCCCTACTTTGTGCAAGCAGAGAAACCTCCGGCTCCAGTTAGAATTATTTGGGTAGTCAGTTTTTTTTCTTTTTTTTTTTTTCTTAACCTCCTCTTCGCTCGTATTCCATATCACTACCAAATATTCTAAAAAAAAAAAAATAATTTTCAGACTTATGACCCTTGAAAATGTTTGTCTGAACGAAAATCGCTTTGGGTATATTTTAACGATCGTTTTTTAATCGACTTATTTATTTTATTTAATTGTACATATAATTTGCCCCATTATATATATATATATTTTTTTTTCTTTTCCTCACCCCGGTTTCCATTTTTTAGTTGATTGAATTTATGATATGGTTCACTTTTTTATTAATATATATATATATATATATATATATATATATATATATATATATATATATATATATATATATATATATATATATATATACACCAAACAAAGACGTCTAACATAATCTGAATTTCCAAAACTTAATTGATGAGTATTTTTAATGGGAATAATATAATAATGTACACGTAAATCAATAGAATGACGTATGTGATGTGTACTGGTTTTATGCACATTAATGTATTGCTTAGAATGAAATTGAAAAAAAAAACTACATATAAAATTGTTTGTTCAGATATTTTATTTAATGATATTTGAACAAATGGAATGAAGAAATTAAGTTGGAAAATGATTCCAAGATTTCAAGAAAACAAACTATGAAAAAATAAAATTATTGGCTCCGCTTAACCACATCAAATTTACAAATTACGTAGATGAAGATAAAAGGTAATAACGATTTATTTTGTACTTAAATATTTCTTTTCATTCATACATTTTGTCTCTAGGAAATAAAATTTTGTGTTATTTTCTGTATTTTAATCATCAAGACAACTTATTTGGAAGAAATACAGCCTAGAGCTTATCATATTATGAAAATTATAAAATAACTTTGAAGACATTTACAAAGTATTTAGATAGTAAATTAATAATAGCATATTGTATATTTTAGTGTTATGCTAGCCAATTTAATTTAAATAAATTGAAAATAACGTTTGTATTTATTTTACAAAAGTTAAATAAATATATAAATTACACAAAAAAAAACAATAAACTCATTTCAGTAATTACTATTATATTTAATACATTGGAAGACTTGATCTGAATGTATAAATCAGCAAAAATCAATTTATATAAAATATTTATTCGTTTAAATAATCTCGTACCAGATTACAAGTAGTCTTCCTCAGCATTTTCGTTAAACAGTTGTTGAATCTTGTTTGGTAATAAAATCAGTAAACAATATGGATTGCATTGGATTAACTGGATATTAGTAGTAGAATGTCATCAACTATGTTTACACTTACGTAAATGATGCATTAATATTTTATCTGACAATGTTTGGGTGTACTTCTATCCCGCTGTTAATCTATCCCCCAAGGGATGATAACTCTATAAAATTTGTCTTTTTGTTTCTCGTCAGATGTGTTTGGTTTAAATGATTCGATTAGTGAGAATGATCGATGATGGTCGTTTATCAGTTTTTTTTTATTTTAAAATGCTACACTCGCGACTCTTCCATTTTCTCATCCGATAAATGATTGATCGCACAGAATAATGACAGGAATAAAACAAGAACTGATCAGGGAATATTGTTTTTAAAATGAGAAATCTCTGGACAAATATTTGAGAAATATACATTAAATAGATTCCTTATAAATATATATTTGGTTGCATTACAAAATTTTTAGCAATACACCAAGCTTGTTAAAGTTTAAATGCTACTTGGGAATGCATGTGGTTGTCAGATGAATCCAGTATTCGATTACTGGGATGACATGATTAAAACGACCGTGGCTAGTCGAAAGTAGTTTGTGGATGCTTATCGTATCATATATATTGATCTTTTATGATTAAATGCCGTTCTTCTTTTGCCAAGAGAATAACTAATAACTGTATATACTTTGTTTAAGTGTGTGTTTGTTAGAAGACTCTGCATATATTGTGATATACGATTTTAAAATTAATAAAAAACAGACGGCAGGAAATCCATAAGATAAATAGAAGTCCAGTAGAACATCGGGATACGGTGTTCCAAAGATACGTGTTTTTAAGGTTACGATGTGAAATACAGCGTTTTTCCGGTCCCGGTTACGGTATTTGTCTCCGCCTTACCGTGTTATATATGATGTTATTTTATTATATACATGTGTACTATATACTGTACTGTCTTTTGTTACTAATTTTATATGCCTTATACATGGGTTCTACTGTAAAACCATACATTTCTCACAAGTGGATTATAATAAAAAACGTTATGGTTTCTCTAAAGTAGTGCATGTAACTTTTTCTATGTATTTCTATCCATCGTATAAAAACTTATAATTATGCATTCGGTCTCGCAGATTCTTGTCGTGTATGTCGAGTAAATGGGTACTACTCCGTTTAATCAAGGTTTACAAAAATATATATAATTAAATATATACTTACAAAAGAGTAACATTAAACTGATATTCGTCTGAAATAAACAATGGGAAATGATCACCAATTAATAGTTGCAATATGTCTGCTTCTTTATATTCAATACATTATAGAAGATAATGTTATCACGACCTGATATTTCCAGTCTTATGAATCAGATTGCATTTAAATGTGATTCACCATCATAGGGTTTCGATTAAGCAAAGACTATTGTAGACAAATTGCTTTGTGAGAACATTTAAACGTAAGATTGTAAACCTTTCCAGAAAAAAAAACAAGCAGTATTTAATGGTCTTATCAGGCGTAGAGTTAGGATTACGACTATATGATGGCATAACAGTTTAGTCTTCGTCGTTTTCCTTATTTGTAACTATATTTTTGTATCTACAGCGTAGAGGACATCTCCCTTCGTAAATAATAATAAATAAAAGTAGTAGAAATACCAAATATATACATAAACATAAAAACTGAAAGTCATACACTTTATCTATAACTTTATTTATATTGATCGTAATGTTTGTAATATTGTCCAAGTATACGTCAATGAAGTTTAAGTATTTATAAGTTATAGTTAGGGATTTGACTTTGAAATAAACGTAATATTAAATCTTCAAAAAACACAGTTGGAGGAAAAGTTAATAAATTGTTCCAGAATTTTATTTTGCGATTATTGTTAGAATGCAATGCAGAAGTCTAATGAACCTTTATGACAATAACCAATGAAATCCATATCATTAACGATAGTTAATATAATTTCAGTTATCAACATTTCGATCATATTTATTTAATACATTTCATAGGCGTAAACTACATAGACGTAATGTCAATATTTTACGTGTATTGAGGTGACTCCAGTCTCAATTGTAAGTTATCCTTTTCTTGTTCAAGAAATTATTAATTATAACCTGTTTAAGTTTTAAATAAAACAAGCAATACTCGTTCATTATACATTTGAAATTAAAAATAAACATTAATTTTGTCTATCAGTGAATTGTGCACACACTAAGCTTAATAAGCTAAATCCTTGATTAAAAAACTCCACTGTAGTGAAATGATGAAGTTAATACATACTAACCATAAATATTACTAGGTCTAGCTTTATAATGTTGTTAAGATAAATAGCATTCAAAATAAGCGCCATTGTACTACCTCATTTTTCTACATAAAACATAAATTTAAACAAATAAATTAAAGACATTGCCAAGGATGTAGCAGAGGGAGACATCTCATCCTATTGTACATGAATGCAGCTTACACTCATGTACGAAATACTGTTTACGGCTGGTACATCTACTACTTTATTTTCTGAATATAACGTATCTGAAGTTTTAACCAAGAGCGAACCTATACCCTTTCGCAGTAGTAATCCATGCATGCCAGGTTTACAGTATTTAGAGAGTGTGACATGTATACCATTATCAGCTAAATTACACTCATTCACTGAAAAGTAATTTAATCGACAAAAAGCCTATTAATATAACATATAATTCAATCGAACTACTACACTTTAGATTTCACTGCGTATTTTCTTCTATGCTAATTTAATATGATGCCAACATCTCGCTATCAAAATCCCTACATTATGAATCAATCTGGATGTCGCAAATGGTAGTCAATAACTTTTAAGCGACAATATTTGTCTGGGTACAAATGTATAAGCCTAAGACAATATAAACATTTTAATGTTGATTACAGTTCTTAAAAATGTAATACCCTAATATGTTAAAAGTGAAATATTATCTCATTTTACGCGTGGTTGGACCATAAAAACATAGTAAGCAAAAGACAAAACACAAGCATAATAGAATCTCGTTTCCTACGAAATGTATAAATCACGAACTAAATATAGAACCGTAGAATAAAACACAGAAAAGCCATTGGGTTTCAAAACCAAGTCTATCAGCGATCTGCTTACCTTTTTGAAGTAATTAATTCCAATTAACACCTTAAGCACGTGCAAAAACTATCACTGTAACGGTCGGTTATTACTTTGAAATTTAGAATACAATCACTTTCGATTGAAAATATGTGACCACCGTAATATGTAGCTGACTTTGCTGAGGTGAAAATGTTATATTGGATTACAATAAACAATGGAGATTAAACAAGTATGCAGTTTCTGAAATTTACAGATGAGGATTGGTTATCAACTATGAATATACATAATTACATATACATATATATATATATATATATATATATATATATATATATATATATATATATATAATCTTGTGTACTCATACTATTTATCTAGTTATATAAGTGTTTCAGAGTTAAAGTAGGTCCGGTACATATTCATGATTCTCCTATCCCTATCGAGACCAAGTTCCCACTCCCTTGTAACAATTACTTCGACCCACCGGTTCTATTCGCTCCCGTTTGTATGGTTTGCCTAAGACCCATAAAAGGGAGTATCGTTGAGACCCATATTATCTATGATAAGGTCCTTTCAACATAAAATAGCTAAATAATTGACAAGTATTTTAGAACCCGTATTGGAACGTTATAGTTTATTTTGCATTAAGAACTCTTTTAGCTTTGCTAACTTTTTGCAAAATTAGACTCATTCAGGCAAATTTATGTGTCCGTTTGATATTTCTAGCCTTTAAATGTATCATATTGGGATAGACTATAAATATTTGGACTGACGTTTTATATCGGAGTACACTTCCAACTCCCCGAATTCTAGAAAGTATTTTTTGTCGAATTGATGAAATTAGCCACTATGTCGTTTGAATTCAGATTTAATGATATCATGTATAAACAGACAGATGGTGTGGTCATGGGTTCCCCATTGGGACCAGTGTTGACTAATATCTTTGGGTTTTTTATTAACAGGGTCTATTATATAGTGTGAATAAACCAGGCATTTACTTTCGTTACGTTGGTGACACTTTTTGCGTAATTGACAACGAAACGAATATGGATGCCTTTTTGTGTCCCTCAATAACGTCCATTCAGCCCTTAAGTTTAGGGTAGAAAGGAAACGAATTCTGCTCTTCCGTTTTTGGATGTGTTTGTGTCCAAGGCATCTTCGTGTTCTCTTGCGTCTGTTTATCGTAAATCAACATTTACCGGTCTCTATACGCGTTGGGAGTCTTTTTGTCCTACTACCTAAAAATCCAATATAATTAAGACTTTAGCACATACGGCCTTGATGATTTATTCTAAAGTTTATCTGAATGACGAGCTTAAATTCATTACTAAGACCCTTTGTAACAATGGTTACTCCTTAGATATTGTTGGCACTTCTATTAATAAGAAAGTTTCCAATTTTTATAAACCTAAAAAAATTATAGTGAATATATGTCATGTTTACCTACGTATACCTTGGCTAGGTAATATCAGTGACCGAATTGCGAAGTAAATCTCTTTTTCTGTGCAACTGTGTTATTTTGCATCGAATTCACGTGTTGTTTTTTTTTCAACCAAACCTATGGTGTCGTTTATTCGCAAAGATGGTATTCCCCTCCCCCACCATAATAATTCTGTTATTTATTTATTTAAATCTAGTTGCAGTGAGCATTATGTGGGACGAACATCGCAAATATAAGATAATCGTTTGACACAACATGTACCATCAAAGATTCGTTATGCAAATTTTTTATCCTCAGATGTTCAGAATTCTGAATAGTACGTATGATTCTGCGATTTGCGACCAACTTATAAATAACTATGCCTGTACCACGAATTTGGCATGTTTATGATATCGAGCAAGTCCTACTCGCCCTTTCATTTAAAAATTCTAGAGACTATTTTTATTAAGTCTGTGAGAACTTCTCTTTTAGTACTTTATTTGATCCCTATGTAATTTTCCCCCGTTAATTTTTTGTTTGTTTTTTTCTCCTCCATCTTTTTTAAAATCGTATTTTCCTCGATTTAGAAAAGAAACCTCGTCAGCGCACCTTTATTTTCATATTTGTAATCATCATGTTGATTGGTCTGTATTTAAACATTATTAAATTATGTCCCTCACCATTTTTTAATATATATATATATATATATCTATATCTATATATATATATATATATATATATATATATATATATATATATATATATATATATATATAAAATAGGTATTTAGATTGTTCCCCTGCCTCGCGTATGGGCACTTTCATTGATAATACTTTTATAAACTTATATACCTTGAATAAGAGGCGTTTATATATATATATATATATATATATATATATATATATATATATATATATATATATATATATATGTGTGTATATATATATATATATATATATATATATATATATATATACGCTTTCATCCAACGTATATTAGTATTGCACTCAAGCATATAACAATTCCTCCACTACTTATGCCATTTTTATATAGCACGTGGCTATAAACATAACGTTTACGTAATCTCTCTTTGATATTAATATAGGATTTCATTAACTGGTATGTGACGTGATGGTTGTCAGTGGTAAAAAAACAGAGTGCCCACCTATGTGTCCTAAATTCTAATACAAATCATGTCAGAAAAATTATTTTCATTTAGGACGATGGCAAACATCTCACTGGTTCTTATAAAGCTAGAAATCATAAGATATGATGATTACTGTATTCTCATTAAAAGCTCTTATTTTTGTTTTACTCAATTGTATAATTTGTTGTTATACGAAAGTTACATGCATTTCCTTCTCATTTTATGTTGACATCCACTTGAGTGTAATGTTCTTTACTTTGCATGAATATGTTTGTATTTGTTCTGTTTTTTTTCATAATATTATCCTTACATTTATTCTATCATTTTTGTTGTGAAATAATAGTTGTAAAGTTTAATTTCTCCTAGCATCATCGTGCCAACTATTATCAGCTATTTGTTATGATTTAAAAAGTTATACAAAATTGTTTATTTAGACATGCTATATTATATTCTTATTCGACATTCGTCAGTGTCCAATGCAATTACTTTCCCTTCTCGAAGCGCAGTACGCTATGTTTATTCCATCCATTTCATATTAATCCTTACTTTAAGCGGAACAATGTTGTAGTTTTGCGTCAGTCTTTTTGTTGTGACATTATCAAGCATTTAGTTATCCCACTTGGCGTGGTGGATAGTGTTCATCATATCGTAGAATCTAAATATTATATTGTTAGCATAAGTGTGTTCAAGTAAAATGTATTTCTTAAAATACATCGGCCACTTACGGGAAGGAATAAATGAAGCATTTCAATATCCTAATTGAATGTGAAAGAAACGGATATAAACAAACTTGCACACAGAATATTATATAACATATCACGAACAATGCGTTCCGAAACCAAAATATTTTTTATAGAGACGATAACCGGAATCTGGAGGTTATTATTTGCGAGATAACTTATTAGTACGTCGAAGCTTTACTCTGTCCATTAAACAACAAAAAAAAATCTCGTGGAATTTTTCCTCTCCCATTCTTCCAAAATCATTAAGAAACCATAGCTGAATATTTACAAATTTACTAAAATAAGAATAAACTTAGGTATCGACTTTATTCTGTAAGTATATTCTTGTTTCTCATTCATCGACAAAACAAATTAACTTCTTGCTGCAACGGATATTATTGATTAACGACCGGTGCCTGATAACAAGAACGCCAGTGATCGACTGCAGATTCAAATAGAAACCAGATGTGAAAACTGGGGTTTCCATTATGCAATGTTGGAGATAATTATCATATTTGTAAGAGTGCGAGTCTCGTTATTGCTATTATTTTTCTTTGGTTTATTCGACGACAAAACGTCAACAACAGTTCCATATGATACAAAACCCAAACAGGAGGTTATATAACTAAAAGTCTTAGTGATGTAATAATTAAAACCAAACAGGGTTGGGAGCAATACACCAGCGCTATCTAAGAAAAATATGAAAATAAAATGGAATCTAAAACCAAATATTGAAGCAATACACAAAGCACACATGGAGAGCATATACTGCGTATTTCACCACACATCTGCCATGGACTGGACGTATTGCCAGAATAACAAAAAAACAAGCCATCCCGAAAATCCTATTGTTTGTAGAATTTGAAAATAGGTACAGAAAGATTAATGGGCAGAGACTTCGCTGCATGGATGTGATCAAGCACCATCTAAAGCCAAGAGTATAAACATGAAATGTTAGACAAGTAAACAGCAGATCCATGATCGATCTGCAGTTGCCTTCACAAAGGAGACACAGAAATAGTGGCTAAAATTAAGGGGCATGTATGAACAAAAACATAACCAAAGGCACAACCCTGTTAACTAACCATGCACTATATGTGATAAAACTTGCTAAAACACTGTAGTGTAAAACACTGAGACCCTGACTAGTCTTCTTCAGCTATAAAACATTGCGTGGTGACGATCATGATTATATATAATTGAAACAGATTTGTTAACGATTCTCTAAATTAGTCATGAATCAATTTTATCATAAGTTATCGAATGTCTATGCTAAGTTCTATTTTGTCAGTCAATATTGCGGAATTTCCATTTTTAATAAAACAAACTTAATTTGCGTTGTGCGTCTCTCGGTCTAGAAAGCATGAGATTTGCACATGTATAGCTAATTGAACACTGTGTTCTGTTACTGAATAAGCATATCTTCAATCTATATTGTCGGTTGCAAACGTCGCATGTAAAGATGGATGCATCGTGTTCATGAGCTGTTGAATGTTGTTGACTGTCCTTCCTGAATGGCGTTTTGATCTTTACCTATTATCCGATGGACCTTTTCCCTGTAGTCTAACATTTAGATACTGTTTTCCCCTGAATGTTGCGGACTTAAACGTTTGGTTCCGAGCTATTAGGGTCAATATCACATCCTTTCTGTCGCGGTTTCACACGTTGATATAGCAAGATATACTACAGGTAATATATGAAATTCAAAAGAAACGTGCATAGATTGTTAGACTCAAACTAAAATAGAAAACGTTTTCGACTAGATAAAGTCAAAAGTATCTATTTTAAACTGCAAAATTATTTCGCTTGTCGCTGATAATTATGAAGATAAAATGATATTATATGTTTATAAAATAGAAAAACAAGACTTACATATCTGTCCATCCATCCTGAGTATATTTCAAATAATATTTTAAATTTTACTAACAACTAGAAAGATGCAGTAAAAAGAAATACCAATAACAATTATTTGATTCATTAGAAATAAAAAAGAATAGCGCAGTAAAAAGACAATTACTCTTACTGAAAGTATCCAATTTTAAAGCTACCCCCCCAAAAAAAACAAAGAACGGTAAAAATGAAAGAATCCATCTTACATGTGTCCGAGAACTAGAGGTAATATATAAAACAAGAACATTATTTGTGTTGTATCATCATGACAATCTTATCTAATATTACACTGGAATCAAAATATCATTCCGTGTTTGTATAAATATTGTAAGGTGTTTTCGCCGGATTAGTCGCATGACTGTTTGCTTGAACACATTTCTGGACATTATTTGTTTAATATACCTCTGAGAAGTGTTGCAAAGATTTACAACCGGAATGACTTTCAATCTGAATATATATATATATATATATATATATATATATATATATATAGATATATATATATATAAATATATATATATATATTTATATATATGTATGCATATATGTGTATGTATGTATATATATATATATATATATATATATATATATATATATATATATATATATATATATATATATATATATATATATATATATTGCGTAGTTAGGCCGCAGGTTTTCATTCAGACAGATATTGTTAAATGACACGTAGTGTTTATGTTTAATCCTCGTTTTTTTTTGTTTTTTGTTTTTGGTATGGGGGGTGATTTTTTCCATTTTCCGAATAGTCATTCTTATATCCCGGTCGGATTTTTGAAGGAATTTTCCAGTAATTTAAACTTAATTTTAACAGAAGCATATAATTCATCCGGATTTTAAACAGACCAGTAATTAAAAGAAAACTAAAGACGAGTAAAGAAATCAGTTGAAAGATCTTGAAAAAAAACAAATGGACGAAAATATCTAAGGGACATACCTACAGAAATTAACATAGACATAAAATTACTAACCTAAAAATAAATAAAAAAATAATGATTTTTTTTACCTAGTCGGGCAACCACACCGTCTACACACAGTGTCTCGTTTTAATCTCCCCCAACGTTTTCCCTTTTCACAATATATAAATGAAGCCGTATTCGGATTTGAAATGTTGAGACGCATACACTCTGATTGTCTTTTTAGAGTAAAATCTTGCATAAAATAATCTGTCATTGTATGTTGCATGAAGCAATACGACTATGTTAATATATATATATATATATATATATATATATATATATATATATATATATATATAAGGAGATTGTAGTTTGCTTGAAGCATTGTTAAAGAAAATTATAGCCAAGAACAATGCGAGATTTTTTTATATAAAGTCAAATTAAATGAAAACAAAAGAAATAAATTTCTTTTTTTGTTGTTTGTTTTTTCTTTTTCACACAAATTTTAACTCTAAAAAACAGTATGTTTTTTCTGTTGTATTCAATGGTGTTATAAATCTCAATATATTTCAGACCTATTAGTCCTTTTTCAAGAGAAGACAGCGGAAGAGTGTTCAAAATTGGAAAAGCAGCTACAGAGTTTGCCACGTGATACCGTTAAATATAGAACAAAAAATGACGTAAGGAGGATCTTAAAATAAATCAGTTGGTGTTTAAAATACTTGTTGCGCCTGTGAATCAGGGGAGATGACTATTCAATTAAGGGTTGAAGGGAGGCAACTCTGTGAGATTTTATTAATCTTTTAATTATTTTAAAACAATATTTTTTTTCTTTTTATTATTTTAATTATTGTTTTTCTTATGTTTTAAACTTATATTATAAAAGCGGAGCTCAATTCAAGTCTATTGTTTAGTGTGGGAGTATTTTTTGAAATAATTAAAGATTCGAGAATACGAAGTTGACCTACGTTTCTTGAAGAAGCAAGAATGTTGATGTGAAAATCCGGTTCTGAATTAATGCAAGAAGAATGCATTAAATTAGGCACCGCGAAAACTGGGGGGGGGGCAGGTCAGTACTTTTTGACGGACCGTCTTTTTAAAAATCTAATAAAAAGCAGGTAATTATCCGATCAATACGAAATTTTCAGCGATTATTAAAAGAAGAATGACCTTTATAACGGTGTACTTATTTTTCATAAACGATATTTATATATATATTTTTTGGCTTACAAACCCCTCCTTGTTTTGAAGTGGGAACAAATATGCTTAAAATAATCATCTGAAACTGAACAAAACATATTGCGTTGTTGTAAGGGACAGAATTATAGATTTTAAAAAAATTGTTTGCATACCTTATTTTGACGTCTGAATATCAGAACTTTGATTGTGTTTAATTATCCCGCTTTTGAGTTTTGAAGTGTGAAATTCGGTGAATATGTTAAGTAGAATAATAGTCCATTTTCTGTAGGCTGTTTTTGAACCCAGTCAACGACGGGTGCTTTTACTAGTATATATATATATATATATATATATATATATATATATATATATATATATATATATATATATATATAACGAAGGTAGATATTATGAGAGAGGGTGAGAATATGAAAATGGCAATGGACTATATAAATAAAATGTACTTAATCAGAATAATCCATATCTTCTAATTTACGTTTTATATTTCTTAGAGGACGCCATATGCCTCAAATATAATATATCTGTGAAATCTCGATCGGAAACCCTGTAGCATTTGCCAGTATAATGCTACATATAAAACTTTCCACCCTTAGCATAGATTTAAGTTGATAAATGCCAATTTCGACATAGATGCATCAAACGAATATAGAATACATAGGGATGAATAGATAATGTTATATGATACCTAAAACCAGGCACACTTATGTGGGTTATATGTGAGTACTATTACATCTGACAAGAAGAATAATAAATCGTTGCCTATTCTGTCAACAAAACAACTGGCCTTTAACAGGTGTCTCTTTCAAAGTCAGATCATTAACTCTATTTATGATAATAGATAAGCGTAATTCACTCATTGAATATATATGTCATTTAACATGTTTTAATATATCAGAGCAATTCACTTACAGAATCTAAATGTCATTTAACATGTCATAACATATCAGGGTAATTCACGCACAGAATCTAAATGTCATAAAATATTCCTTTACATTCGTAGACATGTAATCGCAATGTACAAGTTCCTCATTTTACACAATCTGATTTATAAAACATAATTGATTTGGAATATTTTCTTTACATATTTTAGAGATACATGTTGTATTGTACTCCACTGTGTTAGATTTCATATGAGTTTTCTATGCTATTATTTGAATAATTCTCTGATGTTTTTCAGAAGAAATAGCAACAACCAATCCGTCCGAACATTGGAAGAGAAGCTGCAGTTACCTTTAGATATTTGCATTATGCCTTACTGAATTTTAACAAAGTCATTAAACCCAACTATTCGTTCAAACAATTTAATTAATTTATGACTCTTCTACCAATATGTTCTATTTAATAATTAGTAAATTTATTAATTCTAAGTTATGCATACATACTTATGAAAATAATATCAACAAAATTTTAAAATATTATACATGTTTATATATACGAAACTAAACTAAGCTAAAAAAAAAACGATAGACCATTTTTATCAGTTCTCGTAACTAAACAATTTATGCGAAATGAAATCTATACGTAATTCAAATATATTAGCTATTGCAATCATACACATTTATACTTACAATAAGAATATGTAGTATCATACAATCCAAGAACTCTACTTACGTTTAGTTAAGTTTAGAATAATCTGAGTATTATTTATATCGTAATTGTTCATAATTAATTAACTTAAATAAATGCGGCAGAGGTACCCTCCTCGGAACAAATATTCTGAAATAAAGTTTACTTATCTTTATTGATTATTTACTAAACATAGACACCCATATTCAACTAATAACTTTTTTTTTAATATAGTTTTAGTTCTATTTAATATTAATTTTAAAAAATGAAATAGGCTTATATTTTGCATTAATTCAATAATTTTCGAATACGAAATATTTGTATTGCAGATTATTTCAATCGATAATCATTAGTAATTAAGTTATAATTCATACCCTATAATGTTGAATTGTAAATTAATTAGTTAGTTTACTTTATTTGTATTTTATTTATTTCTATATTTATTCATATTCTTATCAATATCAGCACCATCCTTAATATTTATATTGAAAGTGATGTTTATAATTTGTACATTTCAAAAACTGTGCTCAATTGTACCTACGATAATCTATTTTTACTAAATATTTTACGACCTTGTTCCTTATTTAAGCATAATTTTTGTTATCATTGTGTATATCCTAATTCTATAATTAGTATGATTAATAGTTTCTTCATCCGATAATATGTTATTTTAATTACAATTAAATAAATGTATATTTAAGTTAAAACTAATTTTAATATTAATTAAAGTTAATAAGATTTATAGATATTGTGAAGACCGAAAAATTATAGACTTTAAATACACCCTCTTTATTTATTTATTTAATTGTTTAATTAAATTTAACTGATATTTAGGAAATGAAGTTATTGAAGTTTTAATTAATGAGTATATATATTAAAGAATATATATAGTTTGTCTTAATAGATTTACAATAGATGCATTAAAAGTATAAGGCAAACCTGGTTTGGATATAATCTATAATTTTTAGGACTAAACAATATTAATAAACCTTATTAACTTGAATGAAAATAAGAATTAGTTATAATTTAAATGTACATTTAATATATTATAATTAAAATAAAATGTTATCGGCTGAAGAAACTTTGTAACAATCCTGAAAAGGTGCCAAAAACAAAAAAATCAAGAATTGGTTACCCTCCTTCTAAAAATATTATATATATATATATATATATATATATATATATATATATATCAATATATATATATATATATAAATATTTATATATATATATATACTTCATATACTCACATAAAATTAATATACGAAAGTAGAAATTTATGCGTAAACTTTAAGTATTGACTTCAAAAGTGCTCAAACGTATGTAGAGCTAGTTAGTAAGTTATAAAATATGTATGGCGATGAAGCTTAATTGTCATATATATTTTATAACTTACTATATATATATTTATATATATATATATATAATATTTTCAGAAGAATGGTAACAAATTAAGTGTTACCAAGGTAATGCAAAAGTACTCAATACCAGGGTAAGACAGGGTATTCCTTTTATTATTATTATTATTATTTATTTTTTTTTTACATTAGGCATGTTTCGGTCAGGTTGTTACTGACAACTAGAGATCTATTGGGGCAATACTAAATACAGCTTATACTAAAGCTTATGCCTGCCTAGCAATGTGTTACTGGTTATGTAAAAAATTAGAAATTCCACCCACACACACGCAAACATACACACACACATACACACACACACACACATATATATATATATATATATATATATATATATAACTACTTCATGTACTCACATAAATTTAATATACGAAAGTATAGATTTATGCGTAAACTTTAAGTATTTACTTCAAAAGTGTTCAATACGTAGGTAAAGCTAGTTAGTAATTTATAAAATATATATGGCGACTAATCTACACTGAATATTCTGCGTTTCATCCACTGTAGGATTCGTCAGGCTTATGCGCATAAGCCTGACGAATCCTACAGTGGATGAAACGCAGAATATTCAGTGTAGCTTAGTCGCCATATATATTTTATAAATTACTATATATATATATATATATATATATATATATATATATATGTATATATATATATATATATATATATATATATATATATTCACCCCAAACAAGGCACATTGCCACTCAGGTGTAGGGGGCTACTATCAGGGTCAGCAAATATGCAAATAAGCACTATGTAGGGGTTTGGGCAGCAAGATGTCGGTTCACGTTGCACTTGAACTTCTGCATGTCAGTACAGTTAGGGAAGCATGATCCTGGAATGGAATTCCAGAGTCTAGCAGTTCTGGGGAAGAAACTACTGGAGTAGAAGGATCTTTTGCATCTAGGGATCTCTACTGTGTGGGGGTGGGATTTAGCTGCCTGGTTTGTCTAGGGTGTCTGCGATGTGGGGGTACAAGTGTCCGCAGTTCTTCAGAGCATTCACCATTAAAATACTTGTAGAACAGGCCGAGGGATGCAACGTTTCGTCGATGGGACAGAGGCTGGAGCTTAGATGCCAGTTCAGGGCCTATCAGATTGGCGACTCTTTTTTGAACCTTGTCTAGGAGCGAGAGACTAGTAGTAGACGCACCAGCCCAGATGTGACAACAATGCTCCATACATGGGCGAATGGTGGCCTTATAGAGATACAGGATACTTTCTGGTGTCAGTAGTTTTCTAGCACGGTAGAGAGAACCTACCTTTTTTGCAGCGGCCCTGGCAATGTTTTCAATATAATTGTTCCAGCTCATGTTTCCTGTGAACGTTAGGCCAAGCAGCTTGAAAGAGGTCTTTGTGTGTGTGTGTCTGTCTGTATGTTGTATATATTTACACAGAAACCGGTGTTTTTGTTAATATTTTAACAATCATGGAAATAACTTTCATCCTCCCCAATGTAGTTTTCTAAGACAAAAATATACGTGATGGACCTAGTTCAGGCCCTGTTTTCTTTTATCAAAAGAATCCAATGAAGGATCTTCAAACACAACACTAGAGAGGAAAACGGTACTAATGGTAACCCACAACCAAGACTGAAAATTAAAAAAAAACAAAAAACAGGCATTTCTTTTAAGAGAAAATATAAAATTAGATTCAGGAATTCACACCAGTACTTTCTGTCTTAGATGCTTTTGTATTACACATGTTCACATCGACAAACATCCTTAAAATCAAGCAGAAAGACAAATGCATGAACGCAATAAGAAAAAAAGTCAATTTCACTTTAAAAATATTAAAGATAATCCAAACTTTATGATTCCAGCAGACAAAACCATGAATGTATACAGCATGTATTTTGAAACCTACAACCAGCTAATAATGTATGAACTTCATAAAACTACAGAATAAAGAAATGAATAGTACAAACACTGAAACCTGTAAAATAAGTGAAAAATAAAAATACAGGATAAGATAAACGGATACACAAAACTGCGCCCACGTTTTACCTTAAAAGAACATAAACAATATATATATATATATATATATATATATATATATACATATTCAATTTTATAAACATAAACAAAGTAGCAAGTAAAGAAGAACTGAACAGTATGAAGTCCGAAACCTTAAAAATAAAATAAAAGATCATAAACCAGGATTCAATAATAATCCTAACATTAAATCGTTTCTCAATCTATTTCAGATTTGGGAATTATTACTGAAACAATATTAGAGGGATATCTCCCTAACTTTAAATTTAAAATTCAGAATAACCTATGGAAACGATTCGAGGAGGTAATAGGATAGTTCAGTAAAGTACACCAAAGCATAAATACAAAAGTCCTTATGTTTTACATAGATTCCTATTACTGCTGGATTTCACCCAAACTCTTTGTCGAAGCATTAGCTTGAAAACTAACAACAATAACTACATTAGAATTAGAAATTATAAGATTGGCAAGAACTCAAGTGACATATAATAACAATCTATGTACAAGAACAAACAGACCCTCAACTTTCACGTAAAAATGGGGCCGGATTCTGCACAAGTAACATACATTGTTTGTCTTTATATAGTAAAAGAACTACATAAAAACTTAAAGCTTAAAAAAGAAATATACCAAGATGTGCATTGTTTTTCATAAATTCCACCAATTATTTAATTGAAAAATCAAAATAAAAAATTGTAATTAATGAGCTGAACCAATACAGAACAACAGAAGTAAACCTTAAATGTGTAAACTTCTTAGACAGTTCTTGAATATCGACAAAAATACCCATGAACCTTACCATGAGCTTGAAAAACCGTTATTTTACATAGATTACGATCTATCCATTCGTACAGTATGAGTAATCAATTTTACCGAGAATCTCAAAAGGAATATCTAAAATATCGCAAACAGAAGGAGTATTCAATAAAATAAAGGATATTATTACAACGTCCTTACTCGATTAGACTATAAATAAAGAAATCAAATATATTAAGGAGATTGAAAATAGTAATACAAGTATAGAAAGCACAACAAACAACGCAAATGCAATATCTTACAACATGTAATATAAAGAAATATAAAAACATAAAAACAACGATAAAAAATAAACTACAATAAACACTAAAAAGAAAAATGAAAATTTAGATCATAATAAACCGAAAAAGATGTAAAAAAAAGAATGAATAACCAATGTTGTTTAACCCCTAGGTCAGCAACAACATAAAAAATAGCATCCACATAGAATGTTACCAAATTATAGAAAAAATCCACGCAAAGTAGTAAACTAATTAAGATAATTAATAAACATAGCCAAGCTATCCTACAGAACATATGCCAACTGAGCATAATAATTGGCTCTAGCAACACGAAAATAAAACACATTAAAGAAAATTAGAGATGACTGAAACTGATTCCAACAAGGAAAAGGAATGTGACTGCCGGAAACTTACTGAATGCCCACTTGGGGAGAAGTGTTAAATATCAAACATAGTATACAAATGTTAAGCTATAGCAAGCAACAAAACTAAAGTATATCTCGGAAGCACAGATACTTTCTTTAAGCAAGACACAGCGAAAGAAATTAACATAACAATAACGAAAACAACAACGATGTAGAAAAAAAACTGAAAACAATAGAAGGCATAACAATTATAGGTACATTAACAATAATGAAAATCGCAACAGAACCAATAACGAAAATAGTAAAAAAAACAAGAAAAGCTCAAGCACACTAGCAATGTGCGTTGAGGAATGAAAACTAAATAACATTGACTGTAAGATGTTTAGAGGATTCTTAAAAGTCCTGGGTTTATAAAGAAATTAGATTATTTCTAAACACAAAACCAATAAAAATTAATAAAATCGTTACTCATGTATCTCTTTATGTTTTATTGAGAATGTGTTATATGTATACATCTATATATAATGAAAATATATTGCATATACACACACAGACACACACATACATACACACACACACACATATATATATATATATATACATATATATATATATATATATATATATATAAATTGTTGGCATCCATATTAAATAAAGAAGTAGTCAACCACCTTAGCAGAAACAACCTTTTTTTACATGCAATATGGTTTCAGATGTGCTAACGGTTATACCTCATAGGATTAGTGAATCTCTTGACAAAGATTTCCTCTATAGGGCAATTGCTCATGACATATTAAAAGTCTTCGATAAAGTATGGCATAAGTGCCTACTTTAAAAGATTTCCAGCTATGGTATAACTGGAAATAATTTCTCTCTGATCGGCTCATAAGAGTTGTGTTTGATGGCAAGAAATCAGAGGCCCTGAGTAATAATTCTTGAGTCCTTAGGGGTCCATACTGGACCGAACTTTCTTCCTGGTCTTCATCAATGATCTCCCAAAAAACATACCTGAATCATTCGTTGACATCTATGCTGATGACACGCCCATTTATGGCAACACATCTAAGGCCGTAAATGACAAAATTTTCTCTGATTCTCTCTCCTCTGATCTTGATACCGTAGTACAGTGGGGGAAGAGGTGACTGGTTACTTTTAATGCATCCAAAACCCAGCTCCTATCTTTACATCATCAACGCTCTGATGCCCATCTGGCATCAATTTAAATGGATGGCTCTCGTATTGGGGAGGATCCATGTTTTGACAAGCCTCTTTGTTTGACCTTTACTCCTGATCCAAAATTGAACACGCCTGTTGCAAAGGCCACTGGGAAATGGTGGGATCCTTCTACCGCTCCAGAAAATCTCACTAATGATGCATTTCTCTATCTGTATAAAAGCCAAGTACGCCCCAGGATGGAGTACTGCTGCCACATCTGGGCAGGAGCTGCTAAAAACAGCCTATTCTGCCTTGACAGATTACAAAATAGACTGAGTGGTTAGTGGGGGACGCTGTTTTCTCTTCCCCGCCGCCTCTCTCCCACAGAAGAGACGTTGCGAGCCTGTCTTTTTCATCGTTATTTCCATGGCAAGTGCTCGCGTGAGCTCCAAGCTCTGGGCCGCCGTCGCCAATCTTTCGCGAAAAACACCCGTTAAGCTGAAACTTCTGTCACTTATGAAAAAAAAAACAATAAAAAAAACGCTTTATTAAATTATCAATTATTTTTTTTCGGTCAATTGTTAACATCTTAACCAATCCGTAAACTAGTCAAGGACGATAACTTTGTAAAAGTTCGATCAACCTCAGAAACGACCTTTAAATCCCATATTTAAAGCCTGATTCTAACGGATAATTATTAGTTTATTTATATAATTCTACATTTAATTGTATATTTTTAATTAAAATATTAATCTTACAGCTTAGACTAATTTAATATATTAAAAAAATAAAATTAAATTAAAAAAAAATATGAAAACATCTCTACTTTATTATCAAGTCACAAGCAACACGACCAACATTAACCGCGAGAAATACAGGTGAAATAAAAATTCATATCAATGTCTAGCCTACTAGAGTGATCCTTTTATTTTACCGAACAGCCTCCTTAGTGGTTGCACCAGGGTTCGGCTCTCTGACTATCAGATAACGTCTGCCTAGCAAACGTTTACTACGAGCACCCTTACAAGTTACATGACTTCAAGGCACGGAAACAGAAAATGTTCGACACGCTTGGCGACTATTTTCGCAAGATACTGCAAACCTACAACACAGTGTTTCATTCTCCCTTTTTCCGAAAAATCACCCAGTACTGAGTGAGAAATAAGGAAAAGCGAGAGTAACGGGAGCTGCCGAAAACGCATCCACATTTTATTGTCTAATTTAATAAAAATAATAGTATTTAGCAATGCTCTTAATATTAGTCGAATTAATGTATAGCGATTAGGATAAACTCTAAGTGAAAAATAATATAATTTTAAAATCGATTTATGCTATATTAAAACTCTATTTGCTAGATTTTAATAAATACAAGCATTGACGAGAGAGTCTGATTCTAACGAAAGCAAGTTAAATAATAAATATAAATGAATTAAAGGAATGAATATGAACATAAAAACGATCATCATTTGCCTAGACTAAAACAGAAAACAATTTATCTTTTAACACGTTCCGTCTCAAGGAAAACTATGAAAGCTATTTTTCACTTTTGATTAAGAACAGCGGAAACAGTTTAAAATGAAGCCGTTTTTAAAAACGCATCTCTTGTTAATTACATACTTGTTTCGTGGTGTTTTAAGAATACAAGAAACAGAGTGGATAGGCTGTGCGGGGGGGCGGGAAAAGGATAGAAATTTTTGAACATATTTAGTGTAAATTTTAATGAATACATGCATGGACGACAGACTCTGTTATAAACTAAATAAAGAAAAATAAATATATCAATTAAAGAACTGCAATAAGTATAAAAATAATTAACATTTGCCTGGAATGAAACAGAAAACATATAACAATTAAACAACTTATATTTTAACGCCTTCCGTCTCAATATATATATATATATATATATATATATATATATATATATATATATATATATATATATATATATATATATATGAAAGAACAAGTAGTTAATAAAACAGGTTAAAAATCACTTTTAAAAAGAAATCAGGAACTGTGGTTAAAGTAGTCATTTAGATGTTTGCTATAGCTTTTTATCTTACTGAATTTTCCTGAAAGTTCCTGATTTCCAAAAAAGAAAAATTAAAAGATTCATCTGCCTTACTTTTAATGCTAGGTTTATTTATGGTGTCTTTTAAATTCAATAAAAACACTCCAAAATTTGCTGATGAGGAGACCTTGCTTACCACAAAACTATATATAATTATTCTACATAACTTGATGTATACCACAATAAAAAGCATTGCTTTCCGAAACGATCGTACAGATAATTGATTTTGATGTTGTTACTTCTTATGAAACGGATTTTTAATTTAATTAAAATTTGATTTTTAAATTTTAAATTAGAAATCACATTACTTAATATATGTATATATATATATATATATATATATATATATATATATATATATATATATTGAGAACACTGATCTATTTACATGACGATTAATGCATCAATCGTTTTATTTTTTTGAGTTATCTATATTAATCAAATAATATTTCTGCCAAATATATAGAGGATCAACCTTATGAGAACTGCATTTTATATGTTTGTCTCATTAATTTAAGTACGTATATACGTCCATTCAAACAATTATATACCAAAAAGAAATTACGTTTGTGTAAGTAAACAGAAACCCATTGGGACTTAATTCGTTGCAGATTTTTATTTTTATTTTTTGTATATTGAATAATTAATAGTAAACACATATATCACTAAATATATATTTACAAATAATATGAGTTCGAATTATGTATGCTTCGTAAGATTTACTGATAAAATTTAAAGTTAATAACACGATGACGACGTACGGAGTGGATTTGTTGACATTATATTTAAAGATAGCAGATGTACAGTTTTTAGTTTCAAGCTGACCGTGGCCTTATAATGTGGGAATGATAATAGATTTCAAAAGATAATCAAGCGATTATATCGGGTATTCTTCGTAATCGTTTTCTTCAATGTGTAAATGTGTTTGAAGTAGAAAAAAAGACAAAGTAATATAAAATATTTTGAGCATGAATCCAGGTACTGCATATCTGCATCTTTGTATGTGTCTCGTATCAAGAAAAAGGAATATCGATGCACGCACGACATTGCTGTTTTCTTGCCTTAGATTTTATGTTAAACTGAGAGTGGTCCAATGTATGCGAGAGATTGCGTGCTATTATTTCCGTGACAGAAAAATATTAGTGATCGAGAAAGATATAGAGACACATGAAGAAAGGAGAAGAGAGAGATAAAAGTGTGAGAATTAATGTAAGGACCCCACGCGATCGAGGAATTGGAAAAGAGATGTGTGAGAAAAAGACGGTTGTGATGTGAAGGCGATCGTGCATGGGAGTGCAAAGGTTTTCATGAAAATAATGCATTTTTCTTATGAAAATAGGTAAATTATGTGTAGAAACGGATATAAAATAAATATATTTCAACATGAGAAACAAGGAGTATAATATATATATATATATATATATATATATATATATATATATATATATATATAGAGAGAGAGAGAGAGAGAGAGAGAGAGAGAGAGAGAGCATAGCAGTAAGATGTGATGATTGAATGGTGCAGTTGCTTAATATAGCCACGATGGGTATGCGTTAGATGATGTGTATGCAATGGAGATTTTTGCGGAAAAGAAGCATTAAAAAAGAGTATGTGTGAAAATAATATACAATGCGTGTACAATTCTGGGGAGTCGTTTTAATATTTGTTTAATAATATTTTGTAAACAAATCAACACACCGAAATGTAGATCTTTCTATTTGCGATATATTTGACCTCTGACGTTAGACATTTTCGTCGGGTATAAGGTCTCTTATTGCACGCATCGATGATCATGACGATCCAGTCTTTCTTACATTCAGTATTTCTGATACCTAGTCGTGTTTCCAGTGACGCTGTCAAAATTGTCAGTGAAGTTTGTTGTCCTCCTCTGGACCTTGTTTCTGTGGTGTTTCCTAACATAGCTCTTTTTCGCAAACCGTCTGCCAGCATAAAATGGCTAACATAATTTAATATGGCATGTACAGTAATGAGTAGCAATCTGCTGTGTCTGCCTTACGTATGATTGCTTCAGTTATCTTCCTTACTGCCTAATAGGTTCGTATAATTTCGTTTGAAAACAATATCTCCCTACTTCCAAGCCTTTATTGCCCAACCTTCGAATCGTAAATGAGAAGTAAATCTATGCGCGTCTTAAAGCTTGTGATTTTAGTGGTACATTGCAGTTCATGCTATGTCGTACTGTTATTTCGAATTTACTCTGTACACGACTGGTCTTTTTTATCCGAACGCCATTATATCATTTTAACAAGATTAAAGTCACTGATGTGTCTACTGTTTTATGTTGTGTTTGTTTTATTTCATATAAATCTACTACAAGATACATATGCAAATACTGCCTTATCAAACAGAGCCTTGAAAGTAATTATACATAATCGTTAAGCTGTTTATTAAATTGCAATCAGAATTATAGAAGGCAAACGTAATCCCCATTTAAATAAACACATGACTAATAATAATATAATTGACAACAATAATCCCCAATCATATATATATATATATAAATATATATATATATATATATATATATATATATATATATATGTATATATATGCATACACACACGCACACAAACACACACATATATATATATATATTTATATATATATATATATATATATATATACATATAGTTATTAAAAGGTTATGAGGGGTTGTATATATATATATATATATATATATATATATATAAAGAAATATATATATATATGTATATAACCGTATATATTGGTAAAACATGAAAAAGCAAGTGAGCAATACGTTTGTATTGTTAAATATGTCTTTATTAATCTCATATCGGGGATTATTACTTAAATCATTAAAGCATGTTTCATTTGTCAGGGCAATAAAATATTCTGCTGACCTCGTCAGACGATCTAAGTTGAAATAAATTCGAAGGAAAAGACTCTTTAAATTACACATGAGTATAAAAAAATATTAAGTGCTGGATGGAGAATGGAAAAAAAACGATGAACCCTAATTGTACACTA
>NC_136509.1:6165232-6235232 GCF_053919585.1 Euprymna scolopes
GAATTGATAGTCTGGTGGAAGATAAATAATCCAGTGACGATGAAATCCAAATGTATAACTTCAAGAATGTTTATTGAATGTCCATCTGCACAAGTAAAATCCAAGGAAATCCCGTAATTGGAAGAAGATGGTCCATAATAATCCAAAGGCAGAAATCAATGAAATAATTCACAAAAATGTGTACAAGGAAAAAAGGAAATTATTCCAATAATAATAAAAGAAAAGTAAGATATGCTTGTCACTATACTTCCGAGACATAAATATAAATGAGAAAGATCGGGGGGGGGGGAAGAGGAGAGAAAAATGATGTTAGAGTTAAATATAAAATATAAAATAAAGGGAAACAAATGCCAAAATAAACCAGACAAAAAATGTTAAAGGCGACGAAAAAAAGTATAAAGGGCAACATTATATAGGTCAACTGAAATGTACAGGTCATCACTAAAAAAATGTCAGCAAGAGTTGTTAGAATACACTAAATGGATTTTTTAAAATTTTGTTATTTAATTGTTTATTTTGTATTTATTCATCTATTCTTTAATCATTATTTTTTGTATTTATTTATTAATTTATTTATTTTCCATTTAGTGTCTTCTAGCTTGCTTCCATTTTTTTAGTGATGACCTGTACACTTCAGGTGACCTATTTTATTTTCCCTATATATTTTTTCGCGCCTTTAACATTTCCTGTCTGGGTCATTTTGACATTGTTTATTGTTTAGTTTATTATATATATTTATATATATATATATATTACGTATATATATATTACGTATATATATATATATATATATATATATATATATATATATATATAATATTTATAGTAATTCACTTTTTAGAAGCATGTAGAAAATAAAAATTCAAAATATAAGGTTAGAGAGAACGACCGCGTGCAGGTTGTATATTTTCTTTTATAAACAAATATTTATTGATTAAAAGTCTCATATTTCCTGCTTTTGACAAGCCCTTATCAGGATTTCAAAAGAACAAACAATCCAATGCATTTTTATTTATTTATTTTTTTTTTTTACTTGCCATAATGTCTTTTGGGAGAGTTTTTTATATATATAGACAATAAACTCTTTTTCCCCTCTGATTTTGACCTTAGTAGGATTAAAATCAAGGCAGTTTATGCAAATGCATAAACTGCAGTACAATATTTGAGGTGTGTTATAGGTATATTACCTCTCCACTTCCTCGATAATCGTAGATTCCTATATTTTTCTGTTGAGAGTTCACTGCCAAAATCGGTTAAAACCATTGAAAGTAGTAAAATCTTTTTTCTCTAATTAATTCCTCTTACCCACGTCACCACTTACACCGTTTCCGGGATCGTTCACAAGGGATAATTACGAACGAACGCTAGTTTCGGTTTTCTGTACTTCGTAGTTGCTTTAAAAACCTAGAATTGAATTTTACTCCGCCTTTTTGTTCTATGCTTACTATTGAGTTAAACGCACCACGGAATTAATCGATAGCAACATTCCCACAAACATTAATTCTTATCCCACACTTACTTTTACGTTGCTTAATTACCATTTTTCCTAATATTTTACACTAAAAAAAGAGTCTTTTCATTTTTTTTTTTTATAAAATTAACATTTAAAATAATTTCCGTTTTATTTCGTTTTGTAGTTGCTTTAAAATTGGAATGGAATTTTAACGTTCCTTTTCTTTCTATGCTTTCTACTGGGCGAAACGCGTCATGGACTTTTTTATGCCATTTATTTTTCGCTTTTCGCTGTGTTTTTTTTCCGAACACGTTCATTATTTTTTATCTTTAAATTTTCCTTTTGGTTTGTACGATTTATTTTTAAACAGGTTTAACGTTTGTTCGCTGTTTTGTTTGTTGTGTTTTTGTTCAAATTTTGTTAAAGAAGTTTAACATCGTTTATTATTATTATTATTATTATTATTATTATTATCATTATACCAGGGTTATTACTTCTCTTATTCTTTACTTTAACCCCCCCATCCTTACACCCCCACCCCCACACACACACCTCCAAAACTCCCGGCAACGCTGGGTACCCCCGATAGTTCCAAATAAAATGAACGAGGAGACATGCATAATTCACGCCAAAAATTAAGAATTGCTACGGTTTCATGGGATGATCGTATTTTGTTTCAATAAAATCAATGGAGATGGATTCCAACATTAACTTGAAGTTTAAGGATGTGCTTCAGATATTTCATATTTTTATACAGTAGAACGCCGGTATACAGCATTAAAATCAGTAACAAATTGAATTACAGTATATGAAATGCATGTATATAATAAAATAACATTAAAATAACACCGAAAATGGAGAAATACTGTAACCATGTCCTGAAAAACATTGTATTTCACATCGCAACTTTTAAAAAACGTATCCTAGTGTCACTGTATCACTGGATTTTACTCTATATTGCACTTATAAAAACATGCCATGTTTGGATTTTTATAATTAAAAGTATGGGAAAAATAAGGAAGTAAGGTTATATGCCATACCAAAACTCATGAAAAAGATATCCTATTAAACCCAATTTTTCTTTGGTTAGGTCATAGAAAGTAGAACGTTACTATTTTACAAGCAGTAAAAGAGCACTATTCAAAGAGTGTATTAAAGATCCATTTGATTTTGCGAAATTTATTTACAAATTCAAAGTTACTAATAAATGCATGCACTCTTATAACATTTATAACCTATTTACTTGGGTCCCTATTTTAGAGAAAATTACTATCTGTGCTGAAATATGAAATAATCAATTATTACGTCTAACTCTTCGGTAAGTTATATTTGCTGAGTTGATGAAATTTGCTACTACATCCGTTGAATTTAGTTTTGACGATGTAGTGTCTAAGAAGTAGATGAGGTATCCATGGGATCAGCGTATAACCAAAATAGACAACGTTTCTGTGCGGTTCAACGGGAAAAAATAACGATCCTAACCCATGAAAGTCTACTCCCAGAATATAGGTGACATGCACTGCCTCTTTATAGTGAACGGGGGCAAATAAGATTTTCTCTTTACTAAATGATGGCTATTGATGATGTCTACGTTCAGTCTTGAACTACAAAGGATAGTCCATGTAGGGGCAGCTACGCTTGAAATTGTGAGGCAAGGGTTGCACAACCCTCAACAACACATTTTTCTTAATCGGTTCTGTTTCAATCCAGTGGCAAAGAGAATTTCAGGACGACTGAAAACAATGCCGTGATAAGAGGAGAGCACATACATCACCTAGATGTCCAAAATGGTGACCCACTTAGTACTGACCAGGTTCAACGTTGCTTCCTTCGGCGATCCAGCGGGAACCGGTGTGAAAACATGATTATTCCGTACCATTACTAATTAGAATGCACTACGTCTTAAAGTATAATTTGGAAAGAAAGCCTAACTGTACTCGACAGTTCCTTTGTGTATTTGTAATGCAGACTCCATTATTTTTATTTTACATAAATATCGTAACCCCAGGTTTAGAGGATTGTATATACGCTGTGGTTTGTTCGGGTTTATTAAGCGAAAGAGTAAATTTAAACAGGATAGAAAAAAACGCCCATGGTTAATATATCCCTTAATGGGCACGCTCTCTGTTTTATAAATTAACTCATTACAATGAAATTAAATAAATTGTTAAACATAAAAATTAGTACGGTGGGTAAATGTTAAGTGTACATGTGTTTGCCGTGGTAAGGATCAGTAAGTGAGAAGTTCGCTAGAAAAATCATATCGATAATAGAAAAATAATATTTTTCGTCCCATGTACGTATTTAATTATTCATACAATTATTAATAGCACCATCTAAAAAATACACTATACACCGGCACGCTAGAAATAATTTAATTCACCAGTTTAAGCCCCTTCAATAATTGATTATTTGTTTAAAAAACAGCTACGTGCAACGAAATTTATCATTGACAACTATCCATGTTGATATTTCCTCATTCGGATTTTCTCTGAAGACTTTGAAAACACTTCAGGTTCGTCTGAAGAGAGTTTATATTTTAAAACGGAAGACTATCTTCTGAATTTGAAGGACATAAACGTCTAGGGGATTACATTATTTTCCCATTTTTTTATAATTTCTCTCCGTTTACATACTATGATGCCAGCTTATTTTAAACGTATACTCGTCCTTCTAATTTTTGTTAGCATTTATAAATAAAAATCCCTCATTAAGCCATTGAGGACTGAGGGCGAAACTGGTCAGCTGGCATCACATTCTTCCATATTAATCGTCATAGATATAAAACCCGCCTCCTCTATATAATTGCAATATATTTTGTTCCGTACACAAAAAGTTGTGCCCACTTCATTTAATCACATAAATTTATATACGAAAGTATACATTTACGCGTACACTTTAAGTATTTACTTCAACATATATTTTATAACTTACTGTATATATATATATATATATATATATATATATATATATATATATATATATATATATATATATCTTTTTCGCTGGTTCCAAGCCTACCAGTGTGGCTGGACAAGAAACTATCTAAAGCCAGGATCGACACCCGATCGCCCAAACGACAGTCGGAGCTTCTAACCGTGTGTGCGCGCGTGACAGGGTGTACAGGTGTATGCGCTTTTGTGTCTGCATCAGTTTTAAACAAGTGAACTGAAAATTGGAAATATTTATGTTTAGATCAATTTGTTTGATATATTATTTTCATTTATCTATAATGTGTCTTCATATTATAATCATTCTATTGACTTCTTCACATGAAAGCATTTTTGTGGTTTAATATTGATTAATTTTCAATGATTACACTTAATGATTATTTCCGCAGTTCCCTCTGTGTATATAGCGGTGTAATATTATTTTTGTACCGTGGTCCGGTCTGTTATTTCATCCTCTGTGTTGTGACTTAAAGTATGAATGTAGCAGTCATATTTTCTGATTTCGTCCGCATTAATTGTAGATGTAATGAAATTATTACGATAGAACTACTACAAATGCAATTCCTTCTTAAAGTTTTTATTTTAATATTTTTTCATAATACGCATATGCCTGTCAGAAATACCCATAACAAAGCGCAGAATTGTAGAATAAAGTATTTTTATCTACTGATTTCATCTCTGTCGAGTAAAAAATATCGTCTCAGGTCATTGCTAAAATAGGCCTAGCGATTTTTCTCCCTGTAAATGCTGTGACACGTAGCATATCAAAATTGTATATGAAAATGTCACCATCATAATTGTGAAAGTTACTTCAGAATGAACTTTCCAAATATCAGGTAAACCGATAATACTGTTGCCCTAAATTACATTTCCGTTTGATAGAAACCGGTTTTGTTTTCTTTTTTTTTCTACAAAGAAATCGCTAGAGCGTTGGCCAGTTTTTACAAATTCCAAGCGCGATTTACTTCTATAATTTTTGAATGAGATTAGAGAAGCGGCGCTGTAAAACACATGCTCTTTACCAATCGAAGGCATGACAACAGGACCTTTCCAGCACATTCAAAATGCATCGCTGAGTTTCCAGCAATAACAGGGACGTGGCCACTGTTATGAAGACAGTTTCGCGCCAGTATTATTGTCTTTAGTATAGTTTCAAGTGAGAGCCACATAATACAACCTGACCTCGAATTTCGCATGAAAGTCAATAGCAAAATATACCTACATGTGCTGAAGCGCGTAGTGATTCCCTGGTGCAATTAAGTGACCCCTGACAACCCTGGGTGAAGCAGCAGAACTCTAAAAAGACATAGGCTTTGCGTCAGAAAGTTTGTTTCGGCTTTGTACTCTTAACTCATTGATCCCTCCTCTTTCGACCTGAAATTGCGGAGCTACTTTCCGATCTCCCACAACACGAAAGCCAGCCTGACTGATGCCATTTGTCGAGTATTCATTTACTCCTGCCGGAGCTTCTGAAAAAGTGCATGCTCCCAGTTTCTGACGGGAATCTAAACGACGATTGCGGCTGGAGGCAACTACATAAGATAAATGTCAGCTTCACTACATACTAAAGTTGCATGAATTTTGTGTTTTTAATAAAATGCTTAAAATAAAGGTGTAGTGTGGTTTCTTTAGGGCGACAAATTACTACTACTACTACTACTACTACAATGACAAGGTCATTCTCTAATAGTAACAGTTGTAAAAAATAGAGCAACACTCATTTTAATAATTGAATGTGAATAAACTATATGCTAAATATTTAAAGGAAAAACCACCAGAGTCTTCACGCAAAAAAAAAACGTTTTTCTTTCTTTATTTTGTAGAAGTAGATGTGCCTTTTAATATTTGCCGTGTTAATGAAATGTTAGGCCCGCGAACTTAAAGATAATCATGTAATTGAATTGAGATACAAAGACAAGAGAAAAGTCTGTTTCTAAAACCTATATGAAAATTGGTTGTCAGTTAAATCGTTGACGTCAGGTAAAGTTGGAATTGATTGCTAAAGAGATTGAAATGTGGATGTGACGTGTCAGATTGAGAATGAAATGCAGTCAAAGCAAAGATGACGAAAATGCGTTTATTTAAGTTGAACGAAAATAGACAGCTTTTAAAGACAGGCGAATCGGATTCATAATATCTTTCATTTCGTAAAGAGGACGAGACACTCAACTTTGCTCTTATATTTAGTAAAGTGGTTTATCTAATTAAAAAGTTCAAAGTAAAGGAAACATGATACACATAAACGGAATTGAAAAGTGGAATATTGACAAAAAGAAAAAATGACAGTTTACTTTGATGTTTCTCTATTGAACACATAAAATAACATCACTATAATCGCATATATATATATATATATATACATACACATTTTCAATATGTATATACTTACGTATGTGTGTGGGTGAACATATATTACGTGCTTAAATCACAAAAAGTAAGTAGTCACTATACGCTTATGTATTTTACAGAGTGTGATAATAGATTGTAGCCTTTGAAAAGACCACATAATTCCATTTCTGTTCGACAAAAACCGTGTTTTATTTATTTTTTAAACCATTTTCTAGTTGACCAGATCTGTATAGCTTCAGAAGCTATATAAATTTTTAGTCAGGTCTGGAAAGTTCAAAATATTTAACGAACGAGGTAGATGCGCAGCTGTACAACTCATGCTCTCTACCGATCCAAGTTTCGAAAACAGGACCATTGCCAGCACTGTTAGCATGCAAATCATGAATGGTTAACACTAGAGGGCACATCATAACAAATTTTACGGCCATGGTTATCATTGTTATAATGTAATTTGTTGACCACATCATGCCGCCTCACATCTTCGGGGTCGGCTTGAAATTCACCAGCAAAAGAGACCTGGATTTGTTGTAGAGTGTGGTGATCCCTTGCTACAATCAGATGGCCGCTTCCAGACCCTGGGTGTGACAGTAGGAATCAGGGCAACCCTCAAGTCCAAGGATACCCAGGTATGGTTTTTGAAGTAGTGCTACAATTTTGAATCCTTCTGTCACTAACCCCTTGTCCTCCCTAGACTTGCACGCAATGAACTACTTAGTTTGGTAATACGTCGAACAACATCACCAACATAACCTCATACAAGACCAAGGCCAGCCTGAAGCTGACATCCGTCGAGATTTCGCTAAAGTCTGATCAGCGCTTGTTGTAAAGTCATGCTCCCATTTTTAGGCCAGTATCGAGGCAATGATTGAAGCTAAAGGCAGCTACATTTATTAGATGTCAGCTCTATTACATAATCAAGATTCCTGAATTTAATTTTGTCAATAAAAGTTTAAAAATAAAGATTTGGGGTTTATTATTTTTATCGTTCTACTCTTTACATTTGCCTGGACAGATTGTTATATATGTTTGGCTACAAAGTAAACATTAGATTCATCACAGGTGCCTACATATTTCGATTATAACCTTTTCCAAATATCAGTTCCAATCTTTTCTAGTTTGCTTACTTAATTACTGCGGTATGTCCCTTTACATAACAACCCTTCTCTGCTCATTTTTTTCAAAAAATGTACGCATTTTTGGAATTCGCGTACATTATTTCTTTATATCTGTACAATCACGTGTCTTAGAGAGATCAAATACCGTCATAATAAAACTTATTAGTCAGCACTTTTCCAACTGACTTCCTTATTATTTTTAGACAAAGAATCTTCATCCAGTCCCCTGACATATTTTTGGGTGTAGGGTAGTACATCCTATGATAATTATCAGCTACTCAATCAATCAACCCTCATACTGTAACCCGGGGCCTGTTTTTCTCTCTTCACCAATTCAACGATTCTTTATCTAAATAAGCCCTGGTCCTTTCTTTGGCATGGTTTGCCTACTAATTAGACCTTTGTCTCATTTTCTAAATATTTTATTTCTTTTGGGCTATACATCAAAGCTCATTTACTTAACTCTTTGTGGTTGGATTCTAATCATCAAGGTATACCTTTTCCTCATACTGATTCACTCGGATTTCCTCAAACATCTAAATATCATATAACATCTTCTCCAAAGGAAGTGCATCATTACATTAAATTTTCTAATGCATAAAACAATAATGTTTTAGGCAAAATGTTCAAGTTATAGCTTCTTCTCAAAAATATGTTTCTGTAAACTACAACACCAATAACCGTCTATTTACAAACAACGGAACACAGAAAAATAACGTGATTACAGGGCGTCTCTATGAACTTAATATTCAATATTGCCCATTTTTTCCAAACAAAAAAACAACAACCGTAAAGCTGAAAAGTCCACTATACTCAGAAAAAATGTCTTTCGTTTCTTTCATCTTTTTTTTACAATAATATACTTCCATTCCTCATGACAACATACCCTTTTAAAAGTACATTCCAGTCAGTTTGCTAATTGTTACAAATATATATGTTCAGGTTTATCCGAACTATTTCCCAACTACCACACATTTTCAAACATTAATTTCATTTATGTCGCTGTATATTCAAACATTCATATATTTATCATGAGTATTTCATTTTGTGTTTACTTTTTTTTATTATTACGTCTTTTCGTTTTTGCGGCGTATCGTCTTTTTTTTTTTAATTTTCCGTGTGTGAGTGTATGATTCCCTTTCTTATTTTACCTGATATTGTGTTTTTTGTGTATTTATTGTTTCGCATTTTTTCGTATCTTATCTATTTTTCAACCATGTTTTGAATAGATGTCTGTGTTTGAATGTTTGTTTTTATTCATTTCCAGGACTGTCTGCCTTTTCTTTTTTGCGGCACATCGTCCTTTTTAATGTATTTTTCCGTACCTGTGTATCAAATTCTATTTTTCTTTCTTTCCATTTTTCCTATACAGTAAACTCCCCTAGCATTTATTACAGTCCTTTTCTTAATGATGCTTTAAAATATATATATCCGTGTGTGTGTGCTTCTTTTATTATCGTTTTTCTTCCTTTTTGCCGCATATCGTTTATGTCTTTTTCACTACAGTTTTTTTTTTACTTTCATATGTGTATGTATGATTTTTAAAACCCCTTTTTAATTGCTTTTATACACGCTGTTTTTTTTGTTTCCCATGTTCATATCCTTCTATGAAATAGGGACTGTAGACGACAAATAAATTAAACTAGGTGTTATATAGTCGGGAGACATATATATCGAGAAATTGTACATATATTAAGGAAATAATAACAAGTTGGGATACATTTATAATAATAACGTTTATAACAAATGCAGAGAGAGACATTTATACAGCTATTTCACACCACATAGAGGAAAGATACTTCGTTTATTATGATGGGAACGGTACAGACAGTTCTTTTTTTTACTTTTCAGAGTAAGACATACGTTATACTTTGTAAGGGTCATGCACAGTTCGTTTACAAGAGGATATTTATATTTCCAGTTGGTGGAATGACGACAGACAAAAACAACAGTTTACAATACGATAGAGAGTCTTTAATGTTTTAGCCGGCAGAAAGCTGACTCAGAAATCCAAGCTTGTATTGCTACATGGTTTCTCTTCCATCCCTTTGCCTCTAAGGGGATTCAGCTCCAAGTTTGGCCATCTCCCTCTCTCTCTCTCTCTCTCTCTCTCGCGCTCTTTCTCTCTGTGTCACTTATTTAGCTCTCTGACTCTCTGTATCTTCTAACTTTGAACCCTGTCTACATATATTGAAAATACCCATTTCTTTATGACGTCAGAGTTGTGATGAACAATGAGACACAATCAAGTTTTAAATTACACGTGCGCTTGCACATGCATCAACACGCCTGCGTTTAACAAAAGAAATTCCTAAAATTAATTGTATCGTTTTTAACCTATCATTTCTAAACTCGTATTGTCTATTCTTTTAACTGGCATATTCAATATCCAGTTATTTCTAAAAGAATGATACATCGACTGCATTCCTATGATAACATATATATTATCTTTTACCATCTGCCTACTGGGTTCGACTCTAATCTTTTCCAAATATCATTTCCAAACTTATCTAGTTTGCTTTCTTACTTACTGGAATCAGTGCCATTTCATAACATATCTAAAAGAATATACAATAGAAAATACAATACAATTATTTAAAGCAAATTAATAAGTTAATGCACCGAAAATAAATAATTAACACAAAGAGCAGATAATTATGGTTATATAAAGATATGGCTGTATTTTTTGTAGTGTAAAATCTTCAAGTAAAAATAAAGAAAATAAAAGGGGAAGAAAGAAAACGGTATAAACAGAAAACAATAACAAGAGAAAGAAACATGCGCACATTATGACTATATGTTTAAGAGAGTAAACTCAATAGTAGTTTAACCATCTAATTGCTTATATGCTATTAGGATTAAGATTTCTTAAGTAAATCGGATGTGAGGTATAATGACCAATTTATCAGAATTTAAATGAGGAATAATATCGATTTTATTAGTAGCTAATTATATTTGAATTATATATAGAGTCCTTATATTCCCCTGCATACACCAACATAAAAAATAGGATCCGTTTATATACGTCTTATATTTTTAATATGTTTGATAAACATATAAGATAAGCTAATCTTCTTATGAATTTAGATTCGTATCTGTTCAGTTAAAACATATATTTTAATGGGCGGATTCAATCTGATTGAATAAAAGTTTTTTTTTTATAATTAGTGTTAATATTTTAAAACTATTTATTTCATATTTTGGAGAATAATATACTACCTTCAATATTTTGAACCCACATTCGAAAACTTAGAAATATAGCTGTACAGAATTTAAATAATGCGAACTATAAAGAATAGGGATTGTAAAACGTTTTTAGGCACTGATTGTTCTAACAAATAGTGCATTTTGTAATATCTTTACTTTTATGGCAAAATATACATCTCGTAAACTAACATAAACATGAGGCAAATGCGTTTTAATTTAGAATGTTTAATTCTGGTATATATTAATATATGGATGTGTGTGTTTGTATGGAATTGTGTATGTGATAGTGTGTAATAATTTAAGTGAAACCTTACACCATGCTTCGAAGCTAAATGACCTGGAGGTTATGGATATGGTGAAAAGGTTCAGAACACAGCTTAAGGTATTCTCATTTATATTCGCATAGAAAAGCGGGTATGAATCGATAAAATCTGTGGCAGATACATATATATATATATATACATATATATATATATATTTATATGTATATATATATATCCCCTTTCTTAATAGAAATATACTAGTAATTGAAAAAACAAATGACACCAGAAAATAAAGTTTTATTGCGATTATTTTTAACGTAGTAGGAGTCAGATGACAAAGGACTTTTCAGTGGCGACATTTGTCTAGTTGATACTTTGGTGGAAGTATCTGTTCGTCTATCCGTACTGTAAAGCTATCACCCCGGTGTCTGTATATATATATATATATATATATATATATATATATATATATATATATATATATATATATATATATATATATATATATATATATGAGGAAATTAGATATTTAGTCTAAAAAGCAGAGTGTCTTTTAATGTATTAGTAAATGTATTAATACTTTTAAAAGAAAGGCGTGCCCATTGTACAATTTTTAATCGATTCATTCACTCTCTCTCCCTCTCTCTCTCTCTCTCTCCCGCTATATATATATATAAACATATATATACATATTTATATATATACGTATATATATATATATATATATATATATATACTATAAAGCTGAATGTGTGTGGGTGTGGGTGTGGGGGTGTATGTTTGTGTGTGTGTGTCTGGTCACGAGTAGGCTCCTGTATTGTTGACTATTTGAAAATAAAAACTGATTACATATAATGATAGATGTATCGAGACACAGGAATGGCTATGTTTGATCTGGCAAAACGGTGATTCATTAAAATTGTGGGGTCTACGTACGCGCCTGGTCCACAAAGTATGGAAATAAAAAATAAAAAAAATAAAAAATAAAAGTTTACAAGTGTTTTTGATATAGATGTACATAAGAATACTTTGATAAGTATGTCTGTATAATTAAATTGTGGGGGCTGCGTTCGCGCCTGGCCTCCACAGAATGGAAATAGGCACACACTTTAATAAAGACTTTTCATATCTATCTGCGTAAGTATACTTTGATAATTATGTTTCAGTTTGAAGAAATATGGTATAATAAAATTATGGGGTGTTCGTTCGCGCCTGACCTCCATAGAATGGAAATATGTCACAAAGTTTAACAAGGTTTTTTGATATAGATCCACAGAATATTGTGATGAGTGTTTCAGTGGGAGCAGGTATGGTATAATAAATTATGGGGTTTATCTATTTTATTTTTACTTTGATCATATTTTGCTTTGATTTTGATACTCCCAAAATTGAAGCTTTCTCGTTACAACCGTTCCTTTTCATAACAGATCATATTTTAATAAATCAGAGTCCATTTTCTGTAGGCTATTGTTGCACCCAGTCAACGTGGGTACTTTTGCTATTATATATATATTATTCTTAATGTAAATACAGACATGTCTTGCTACAATGTGCATACCATTTCATAATTGATCTTATCGGGCAAGAAAATTGAAAAATTGCAAAGTTGCCAAAGCTCATTTTTAATTTTAGAGGAGGGAAAATATATTATGTCATTACTGGCGTGAGGCAAGGTTAATGTTCTTATGGATTTAAATTTAATTACAAAAATACAATTTCAGTCAAAGAAGGGAAGAATAAAAGTGAGTGATAAGTAGGAAAAGGGCAATAAAGAGGTATAGAAAGGGCATGAAATCTCTAAGAGGAAGAAAGGAAGAACGGAGGGAACGAGTACGTAAAGAAAAAAAAAACATTTTATCTGAAAAGACGGGGGTGTCAGAAAGCGATATTTACTATTTTTTGTTTATCTATTTATTAATTCATTTTTTTTGATGATATCTTTAGTTTAAAAATTACTATTATTTTTTAATATTAGATTAGATCTGGCTTCCCAAGTAGCCTGGGGTAGAATTATTTTTTTAAGTATTTTCCAGTTGCAACTAATTGAACAATATCTCTTTAATTCATATTTTAATGAGTTGATATAATTAAGCTTAGAAAATTAGTTGTTATTTTAGTTTTTATTTTGTTTCCATATACACACATACATATATGGACATACACATACGCATATAGGAACGCACAAAATACATATATATACACACATATACAGATATGCCAACATTAATAAACGCTCACAAGTAGGTCCATGCATATATTCTGTTTTAAACTGTTATTTATTTCTAAAAGAATTGACGTATTTATTTATTATTATTTTATTTATTTTATTTACTAATGTTTTTTAGTCATATTAAATATTATATACTTATTTCTTTTATTTCCTTTTAAAAATCTCATTCATTTTTAATTATATTTTTAAGTTTTGATATATAAAGTGTGTATTTTATATAAATAATTGTTCAATAGTTTTCAAATTATTTTGAAATATATCTAACTTCCCTGTTATCCTAGTGTCTGATAGTCTTTTTTAAAAACGTATAGTGTATTTTTAGGAACTTTATTCATATTTATAAAAGGCCATTTCTTCTTTACATATTGGATATCTTTTAAGTATGCAGTTTATATTATTAGGATCCTCTACTGTGATATTTTCAAATATATATTATATATCACTATTTATATCGATATATAAAGCCCGAATGTAGTAATGCAGAAAACAAGAGCAGAGCTCGGATATTTATTTTAATGGGTGTGGTCTAGTAAATTTTCTAGGCCTGGTGCCGTTATAGGAATCGGAATTTTACGCTTATCTATTTGTTATTGGTAGATGTAAAAATGGGTTACTGAATTATATAGGTGCATTAGATATATTACTCATACGCACACACACACAGACACACCCATATATATATATATATATATATATATATATATATATATATATAATAAATTCCACAGCCAAACAACGTCGCAGCCCACAAGAGCCATGACAGTCAAAGAACCGGAAGTCCAAGACTCGAGTTTCGCCCTCATTCGGGCTCATCAGTTAGACACATCCGAACTCAGGATTCGAAACCCGAGCCTCTTGCATGCAAGGCAAGCACTCTACCAACTGAGCAAACGCCCTGCACACAAGAATTTAAATTAACCAACACAGATCAAGCAAACCGCGCCGAAATCCGACTGTGAAATGAACCTACTTCGTCTCAACAAGGGACGCGGTCATCCAACCAGCTAATAACCCCAAGCTGATGTCTCAAAAGTAGGAGTTTTAACTCGAAAGGACGATGCCATCCAGCAATACTAACCAAGCGAGCAACTTATGATAGGATTTTCAGAATGTGAGAGATGGTATATAATAAATTCCACAGCCAAACAACGTCGCAGCCCATCAGAGCCATGACAGTCAAAGAACCGGAAGTCCAAGACTCGAGTTTCGCCCTCATTTGGGCTCATCAGTTAGACACATCCGAACTCAGGATTCGAAACCCGAGCCTCTTGCATGCAAGGCAAGCACTCTACCAACTGAGCAAACGCCCTGCACACAAGAATTCCAATTAACCAACACAGATCAAGCAAACCGCGCCGAAATCCGACTGTGAAATGAACCTACTTCGTCTCAACAAGATATAGAAGTCGCTTATTATTAAGGACGAAATAATAATCAAGTACTCCAAAAGTTTTTTTTTTATTTTCTTCCACCCATTATTTATTAATATGTGTAAATATATGCACACCCACACATACATACACACACATATATATATGTGTGTGTGTGTGTGTGTGTGTGTGTGTGTGTGTGTACCATATTTTGTATGTATAATAATTTAGAAAGAAAAAAGTTTTTATATTTTTCTTCTATCTGGTGTTAGCATATATTAAAATAAGCACACACTTAAACACACACACATATATCTTTTTAGCAATCCATCTATCTATCTGTCTGTCTCCCTCTCTCTCTCTCTCTATATATATATATGTATATATATATGCATATATATATTTACGCAGATATATATATATACTATATATATATATATATATGTATATATATATATATACAGGATGTCTTGAAATCTTTAATGCACGTTTCTCTAAAGATATGAAAATATAAATGCATATTTCTAACTAGCAGGAACAGATCTCCGTAGAGATTATGTAATCTATGCATAAAAATGCAAACACGTTCGTTTTAGAGTGCATCGACTTCGTTAGATGCAAATAAACCATATTCTTCCTATATTTTTCCTTTGGCAAAACGTTCCATAACAGTAAGATATTTTTTAAGTCCAGAATTCATACGCATTTCGATAATTTATTTTATTTTACGATTTCATAATAACATGTTTCGTTCAATTTCTCGTTTCTCGTGATCAAATGTCACGATGATACAACCCGTGTCTAATGGCAACCAAATTCATACTAGAATAAACATAATATATTTCATTAGTATTTGCGTTTTAAGAAAACTCCTCATATCTTTTAAGGTCAATAGTTGTATTAAATAATAGTTTTAATCCATGTGTGAATATAAATACATTTTAAAAGCTATTCCAAATTGAATGCTGCTGTTTTACATTGATTTTATAACTACGCTCGTTTATTCGTAATATGCAAGAGCTTACCTCTTTAAAAACCTTAATGTTATTCATCATATATTTTTGTTAAAGGATATGCACTTCTACATAACTTTTTTATTGCATGTATGTAATCTTTTCATTAACTTCAAACTAACATTAGTATAGTCATGTATATTATAATTACATATTATATGTATATATATATATATACATAAATATAATATATATATATATGTGATATATATGAACAAATTATTAATAAAACATGTTAAAACATCTTGAAAAAGAGTTAAAAACATATTTAATTTTAAAAAGGAAGCACAAGATAAGTGGATAGTCCTCAATCCGCGGAGTTTCGAAGAAATACTCACCTTCGCCTCAGAGGGCAGGAATTAGCAAAATGCGGGATCGGATTTTGCTTGTAAAAATATTTAATGAAACCACAAGTACGTCCCAGATCTTACTTGGTTAAAAAAAAATGGGTGAGGTAAGGGGAATAGGACGTAGAAGAAAAAATGATAACAAAATTTCACATGAATGGATAGTCCGGTGAAGGGTACAAAATCGAAGAATGGTAAACTCTAAACACGGTGGATTAAAAAAAAAACTTCTAATCCAACAGGTAAGTTTCAAATGGTCCAAAATGATCAAAAAGGCAGAATTTCTTGGAAAAATCACAAATGGAATGAATTCAAAATCATTACAAGAAAAGTTCAAATGTGCACAGAAAAAACACTGAGAGAATATTTAAAACACGTCTGCCAAGGCCGGAAGAATCAAGTAAAACCAATTTGATTACCTTGCTAAACTTATTTTAATTTATATATATATATATATATATATATATATATATATATATATTTATTTATATATACGCATATATATATTTATACATTTATTTCAAATGGCTTTTTAAAAAACTGCTCTGTCTTGAAATGTAAAATACAACGTTTAAGAGCAGGGTGTTAGCTTAACCAGTTAATAAATCATTTAATTGCTAAGAATGTGTTAAAATATCAGAAATACTTTGTATCTCTTAAATATATTGTTTGTAGAAAATCCAGTGATAATTATTTTTAAATTAAGTGTATTCGAGGTACATCAAAATCTCACAGTATAAATGCATTGCCCCTTAGTCGTAAATCCTCGGCTATCTCTTTCCCTGATCTACACCAATAATCTCTAAGATCATTTGTACAAAATTATGCCGAAAACATTACTATCTATAATAACACATTAAATTATATGATCAAGTTTTTTCTGATTCTATCTACTCTGATCTTGAGCACGTGGTGCAATGGGCAAATAGGTGTCTTATTTATTTTAATGCATCTAAAACCAAGTGTTTATCTTTACATCATCCACGCTCTGATCCCCGTCTGGCTTCAACTGAAATGACTGCGTCTCGTCTTGGCAGGATTGCATGTTTTGACAAGCTTCTCAGTTTAACCCTTACGCTCGATCTGAAATGGAACACGTACACCAAAACTCGTTGTCCAGGTGGCTGAAAAAATGGTGGGATACTTGTACCACTCCAGAATATGTCTAACAGGTGATGGAATTATTTACGTATATAAGAGACAATTTCGAAGAAGGATGGAGTACTGTTTCCATATCTGGGCAGCGACTGCTAGAAAATACCATATCCAGGTTTTACAGAGTTAAAGATATATTCGTAGCTTAGACGGACTGCCCTTTTCTCTTCCCTGCAACCTCTTTCCCACAGAAGACACAAATCTGTATCTGCTTTTCAGGGAAAATACTATGTTCCCATAGAGCAATCACTCGTCTAGCTAAAACTACAATGAATAATTTCCCACACTCTTTATTTGTGCCCAAATCTTAACGTAGATTCCATAAACCAATAATCTTGCTTAGAAGTACATACCTGCGTGTGTGTGTGTGTGTGTGTGTGTGTGTGTGTGTCTCTCTCTCTCTCTCTCTCTCTCTCTCTCTCTCTCTCTCTCTCTCGGTCTCTTCCTTTTGTGCTTCTTTCGAACTGATTGCAATTTGGTCGTCTTAATGTCCAATGTAAACTGGTTCTTGAGTAGCCATCCCCTAAGTAATCCAATTTACCAAATTTCCAGTATTAACAATTACTACGGTATTGTCCTATAGACTACTGTACACTCATTAACCCTTATCCTTCAGGCCTCGACAATCTTTTGCTGCTCGTCGGGTTTGTCGGGGCATTTATGACGACGGTGCACAAGTGCTTGTTTTCTTCGGAGCATTCACCATGAAATTGCTTGTAGAGCAGGCAGTGGGATGCAACATTTCGTCGATGCGACAAAGGTTGAAGCTTAGATAACAGTTCAGGATATAGCAGGTTGTCAACATTGTTTTGATCCCTGTCAGTGTGTGAGAGACAGGTAGCAGACGCACGAGCCCAAATATGACAACAATACATCATACATTGGCGAATACATCATACATTGGCGAATGGTTGTCATATAGAAGTCTCTTCCTTGGTCTTTTCTGGATAAGGTAAGAAACCCTGTGTAAATTTTGGTAGATTAAACTTCATTTTTTCTCCGAACATATTTATGTTGTTAATCAAAGTATAGCATGTGTATTACATGTTATGGCATGTGTATGTCATGTGTATGGCATGTGTATGGCATGTGTATGTCATGTGTATGTCATGTGTATGGCCTGTGCATGGCATGTGCATGTCATGTGTATGGCATGTGTATGATATGTGTATGGCAGTATGGCATGTATATGGCATGTGTTTTTCAAAAATGATTTATGTTTTTCGACTCTGTGTTATTTCTTTATTTATCAATTGGTGTCGAACAATTTGCTGATCCATGCACAGCTTTTTATTCACATAACTTTTTTCGAACGTTTAAACCTCGTGGTATTTTATCCTTGCATATTTTTCTCCTATATAAAGATTTTTTAAGCCATACTGACTTTATATCTTGTCTTTGAACTAATCATAGTTTGTAGGTAAGCTACTTAGTTGAGTAGATTTATGCTTTGCTTTCAGTGGTTATTAAACTATATTTTAAACTAGCGGGGGTACCCGGCGTTGCCCGAGTGTTTGTTTCCGGGACGGGGGGGTTAAAAATTTTATGGTAGGTAAGAAGGAAGGATCAAACCCGGAGTCATGAGTAAAAGT
Organism: Euprymna scolopes; assembly: GCF_053919585.1. Taxonomy (NCBI): domain Eukaryota; kingdom Metazoa; phylum Mollusca; class Cephalopoda; order Sepiida; family Sepiolidae; genus Euprymna; species Euprymna scolopes. The sequence goes on from NC_136509.1 coordinate 6,184,278, forward strand.
AGGAAAATAAAGTGTGAAAAAAAAATCTGCAACGTTAACAGTTCGGCCACCAAAAGTCCATTCCAGTTGTTTAGGAAAAAAAATTAAAAAAACGACTACGGTAGGTCGGCGCGAACGTGAAAATATAATGTGAATTTCCAGCACGCTAACCACTACGCCACAGAGCACTGCAGCTTAGTTTAATGATTTTAAATAACTTCACATGAAAGAACAACGAAGCCAAACCGGTGTTCTCTTCTCAACTGTTCCTTCTGAACGATCCCCAAACGGTGTTAAGTGGTGGCAGGGGGAGGAGGAATTTATTAGAGAGAAAATATTTTACCACTTCCATTGATCTTAACCGATTTGGGGCGTGACTTCTCAGCAGAAAAAGTATAGAAATCTAAGATTATCGAGGAATTTGAGAAATAATAAGCTTATAACAAACCTCAGATATTGTTCTGCCGTTTGTGCATATTATATTTGCATGAAATCCTAAAGGTAATAGCAGTGTTTATCATACTTGAAGTGACACAATATCTAACGAGCGAGATGCGCCGCTGTACAGCTCATGCTCTCTACCGATCCAAAGTGTCATAACAGAACAATTTCCAGCACTTTCAAAATACATCGCCGGGTTGTATCAATTATCAGGGGCGTGCGCAAGTGATGAATTTTCCGGTCATTTTCATGGTCTTTGATGCAGTTTCACGTAACGGCCATATAATGCACCCCCACATTTTCGAAGTTGGATTGCAAGTCCACACCAAATCAATAAACAGGAGGAAATCAGAGGGAAAAGAGTTCCACAAGCTTGAAAATCTTTACAAAAATTCGTCTTGATTAGAATCAATCAAAATAATACAAGTGGGTTAGAGATAAGACAATGCGAAAAAAAAACATTAAAATGTTTATTAAAAACAATGAGCATAGTCGCGCCTATATCCCTTCCGGTTTTAATTAATCCGTTTGTTGTGACTGAAAACAAAATATTCTAAATAAAATTGAGCGTATACTTATATTTTTATTTTCATACTCATACCACTCTCGTTTGGAGACGGCTTCTCAGTTGTTCGAATGCCTAAGCTGCACGTTTATATTCTGGTGTTGATGCTCGTACTGACAACTTAGTTTAACCTGTTTACTTTGGTCATCTTGTTGCTATTTATTAAACCTCTCGAGGATATACCTCATGCTATATTTTTCTTAGATGAGAACTTCTATATACTTGATATTGATTGTTAGTCTAAATTGTTTTGATGCTTCAGTGAATGTTGTCAAGACATTTTACATTGCGTATCATAAAGGAGATCGTGTGTGATCGTCTACTCAGAGTTTACGTTGCGTGATCATCTAGTTCTGTCTATTAGTTCATATACTGTTGTGTGTGTATGTGTGTGTGTGTATTTTTTAACATACCTCCGCGTAATGTTGGTCTATCTGGAATCATCTCGTATCTTGGGTGGGACGGTACATTTTTTTGGACCAATATTCATTTCACTCCAAGACAAGGAATGGGTTTATAGTTATAATTCACCTTTTCAGATGTCTCGCAGAAGGATGGGAAGTGAATTTCTGGCCTGCGTGGTTTCTGTCAGCGTCACCCAAGTGAAGAGGAGGAGACATCTAAATTTGTTCATCGCCTTCTACGTCCAAGCAAAATCTTCACGATTCAGCTAACCTGATCACGTTACTCACACGCAGTCCGATCAGCTGATCTTGACTTCCGGTCAACGTGTCTACAATATAATTTACACACTCTCTCCTCTCTCTCTCTCTCTCTCGATCCATTCTCTAACATGCCTTCTATCGTTATTTTCAAAAAAATGCGTACACATTTTTAATTCTAGTACATTTTTCTTATATCTACACAGCCACACAGCTAAGAAAGATCAGGCTAAAAAACTACTTAAGGCAGCCGTTTTCAACTGACTTCACAATTATTTTTATTTATTTTATTTTATTTATTTTTATTATTAGATCAGAACCTCTCAGACCATCTTGGCATTTCTTTTTGGGTGTAGGGTATTCCGCTTTTGATCCACGTCAGCTGCTTAATCCTTATGCAGTTAACTAGAGGTCTCACTTTACCTCTTTCGAAATTGTCGACTCCTTTCGTCCAAAAGCGCCTGATCGTATCCTTTAAGTATGGTTTTGTTTTCATTTTGCAGCTATCTTATCTTTCACGTTTTATTCGAAGTTAAAGATTTCTAAGTTCTGACATGCTTGCCATTACAGTATAAATGAATTTGTTTAAAAAAGTCGGCACAATTACGCAATCTTGTTTTACGCTGTGTCTGTCATTTAATCGTTTTGAACATGGATCATGATAGCAGACGTGAGAGGTCATGTCATCGTGAAAACTGCCTAGCACTTTGATAAAGGTGTGTGTGTAACACAAGTGACTCAATATCTTCTTTTCTTCTGCTTCTTCTTATTCTTCCTCTTATTCTTCTTCCTATTATTATTGCTAATTGTATTATTATTATTATTATAGATGGAGGGGCTGCTCGAATGGTATATTGAATTAGTAACTATATCAGATGGAGGATAGGAAGGATTACTTGAATACAAAATATTAGTGTATGTTATGGGAAGATTGCGTGGGAGCTTAGTAATTGTGCATGAATATATAATACCTGTACGTATGCAATCATGATTGAATGGGTAAAACTGTTAGTTATTACAATTACAGTTAGTTTTAGGTGTAATTGGGAAAGGGATATTTTGAGCTGATTTAAGATTTTTTGTTATTAGATGTTAAGATTCTGTGTGCTAAATTATGCATTGTTGAATAAGAAATCCTAATAGAGTTATTATTGACAATAGAACTATAGCCCTGTGTTTTGTACAACGTTGAAGAATTCCTTAGGTATATTAGTTTTGGCATTTTTCTCAGCAGAAAGAGAAGAACTTCTTCAAGAGACGGATCGTACTATCGATTTTATAATTGAATTGGCGTGGTTAGAAGATTTATGGACGTGTAAAGCGTAAGGTGGGGTTTATTATAGGGCGTATAATTTTCAGTGTTAAGATTAATTGTAACGTCTAGAAAATTATAGAAAGGCCAAAGTTATTAAATAATTGAATTGTTGTACTCTATTTTCCTGGTTGTTGTAGTTACTTTTGCAAGCAAAATCTGATCCCGCATTTTGCTAAATCCTATCGTCTGAGAAGAAAGAAAGTATTTCTTTGAAACTCTGTGGATTAAGGACTATCCACTTATGTAACATTTCCTTTTCAAATTTAAATATGTTTTTAACTCTTTTTAACATGTTTTATTAACTATTTGCTCTTTTACACACACAAACACGTACAGGCACGCATATATATATATATATATATATATATATATATATATATATATATATATATATATATATATATATTTAACAACAAATGGATATACACATATTTGTAATACCATATCAGCTCGGAGAATTAAAAAAATATATAATATTTCTTCTATTTTATAAATATATAATTGCTTTATGAAAACCGTTTATCAATATGGTAATTGTCACTGCATATATATATATATATATATATATATATATATATATATATATATAATGTTGCTAAATTCAGCAAATCTGATGAGTAGTAGACGACAAAACATGGGTCAGTGGACATTTATATTTGAAAAACAATATATAGTCCGCTCCACATATGGGGATACCAGATTGGTTAAAGGGAAATTTTTTCCCAACTCGCATTTAAGTAAAAATGCACATTAGTAAATAATTGAATCCATTCTAAACGTATCGACAAAAACGAAAACAAATCACACATGACACAAACACACACATGCACAGACACACACGCACACACACACACACACATATATATATATATATATATATATATATATATATTCATGAATTAAATGAATTCATTTTTTGAGTTAATCAATACCGTAAACTCTTCAAGAATTTTACTAAATTTGTTGAATTTTTTGTATCAGGTATTTTATATTATAATCGTTATATCGTGCGACACGCGAAGCAAAATTTTCAGCGCTATGTTCATCTCATAAGAATGTGTTCTCTACGAAAGTGGCTGTCGGAATTGATCTCAGAAATTGCTCTTTTAATCAGAGAGTAGTTTTTGAAGAAATGTCTTACTTATTCCGTCGAAAGTATCGCATGGTCACACATTATTGTTACTATAGCACGACATTTTATCATGCAATAGAATCTGCAGATAAAAATAATCTTCAAAAATGAAAGTGTAACCCCAGGGTAGATTCACTTTGAAAAAAAACTTTCTGTACATCGGACAAAACACTCAAAGTAAAATAATATTACTTTTAAAAATATTCGACTAAACACGGAACATACACGGCCTCAAAATATATCTTGTAGCGTTCAATACAATAGTAACCCATTTACGAAATAGTATTATGTTTTTTATATAAACCTGTGATTATTTAAAATTTAACAATTAATATATTAAGTATTTGTAATAATCTACAATATTTTGAAAACGTTATGTCTTATTACACGTATATTTACTTCACTATCAAATAATACAAATGATTTTATTCAGGTAATATTTCCTAAAATTAATAGTATTATACATTATAATAGCATAATTTGCATTTACGAATGTATGTATATATTCATATATACCATTTATTCATTAGTATTATTATTACACACACACACACACACACATATATATATATATATATATATATATATATATATATATATATATATATATATACTAGCGTGAGTGGCCGGCGTTGTCCGGGTATTTAGAAGTGTATGTTGAGCAAAAAGAAAAAAAACGCAGTCAATACTTTTTTTTTTAATTTGACCCCTATTATAACCCCTGAAAATTTATTGTTTTGGACTCAAATCAAAATTGTAACTTAGATCAATGTCAACGGAATATATATCTAAAGTTTCGAGTCTATAGACCCAAAGTTTCTGGAGAAGTTTGGTAGAGTTCTCAAAGGTTTAATCGTTGAACTTTGACCCTTAATCGCAAAATTTCTGGCGCAAAACAACTCCTATAGATTTTCCAAAATCTCAGTACCTTGTATATAAAATTTCGAGTCTGTAGACAAAAAATTGACATAGTTATTGCGTAGGGAAATGTACACACACAGACACTTTCACTTATATATATCTATATATCTATATATATATATATATATATATATATATATATATATATATATATATATAGATAGATAGATAGATCGATAGATAGATAGATTGATAGATAGATATGTCTAGGCTAAAGTATGTTATTTATTCTTAATATAAGCAAGCCAAACGTATGGCGATTGAAACATTGCTAATGGGGGTAAATGTGTGGTAACGGAGTTTAATTAAGTAATATACAAAATGGATAAAATAAGAGTGTCGCAGAAATTCTCAATGTGTGTTCAATAAATATTATAAACTTATTAATAAATTGTATGTTTCATTTGAATATCAATAGTAATTAGAATTTGTTAGGGTTATGTATCATAATAATATCAGTAAAGTTGATATATAATGTATTATACTGCATAAAGTTTATGCAAAAACATAGATTGTTTAATCCGAACATACAGGGTTAAAACGTAGGTAAAATTAATAATGTACATAAGAAATAAACGTTACAATATTCTAGGTAAGGATATCAATAATTTAGTATAAACGTTTATGGTTAACATTTTAAATGATACGTGAGATTACAAACATTGTAAGGTAAATATAATATAGATTAAAGCTGGGGTGTATATCATTAAAGTTTATACTATACTAGCAGTAGTTGTTCATATTAATAATATAATTCATAATATATTCATAGCGAAATCGAAAATGTCATTTTATAAGGAATAAGTTGGGTTGATCTACATCTTTCAAAACAATTAGGGAAAAGGTAATGATAGATTATTAATAATTATCTAGTGGGGTCTGTGGAAATTCCACAGAGTACTCAGTCATGTGTAATGTATTGATGAGTAAATCAGAAGAGAAAGAATTTATCTGAGCAAGCATGGACGCACGAGGTAGCCTGGCCATAAAGTACGCTTAAACATATTTTAATTAGTGCATATATATGTACACACAGATATATATATATATATATATATATATATATATATATATATATATATATATAACGTGACCTTCTATAGGAGAATTCTTCCTCCCCATTGGGGATATTAACAACCACTAAACACTGAGTAAGGCTGGGCAATTACGATGAGATTGTCTGTTAAACGTTGATTGAATCCCGGACAGCGGCGGGTGACCTATAGAAAGGGATGACTTTATTGTGCTTTTTAAAGACAGTAATACCTTTTATTGTTTAATAATAAATAATGTCTTCATTTGCTAGTTTATACTTTTTGTCAGTTCATTCATTATTAAATTGTTGCTAGCGTCAAACTCATGCTATAAATGTTAATTGTCATAGAATCAGTGATGGCGTTATAGAAAAAATATAAAGTTATTTGCAGCTTCTCTTCCTACTCTCCGGATTTCAATCACGTCAAATCACACTTTATTTCCTTTTTACGGATTGATTTTTGCTATGACTTCTGATGAGAAAAGGCCATAATAGATCCATATATTGATATACTAATTAAGTGATTGAGTTTGCGCTAAGAAACAGATACTGTCAAGAAGATTATAGGCCAACTGAATTAAAGGAATACATTATAAGATGGTCAACATCACGAATTTTGGAATATACATTTTTATTCTTTATTCACTAAATTGCTCTGTAATAGCATTGAGCTTCTTTAATAAGGAGTGTATATATTATAAGAAATTATATTTCTACGGATATATATATATATAAGTACTTCATTTACTCACATAAAATTAATATACGAAAGTATAGATTTATGCGTAAACTTTAAGTATTTATTTCAAAAGTGCTCAATACGTAGGTAGAGCTAGTTAGTAATTTATAAAATATATATGGCGATTAAGCTACACTGAATATTCGGCGTTTCATCCACTCTAGGATTCGCCCAAAAATACTCAACATATATAAAAACAAGAAACAACCACAGAATTCGCGCATAAGCCTGACGAATCCTATTGTGGATGAAACGCAGAATATTCAGTGTAGCTTAATCGCCATATATATGCTATAAATTACTAACTATATATATTTATATATATATATATATATATATATATATATATATTCATAGCAGTGTGTCCCGATTAACACCAGGCGAAGCCGGCAATATGAGCCCATCTCTGTATAGATGAGCAATGACCGTATCCAATCGGCTATCATTACCCGCGAGAAATAACTTCATAAATAACCATATAAAACCAGATCATTTACCGTCTACACTGCGCACTACATGTAGGTACTGTGTGTTAACCTGTATAACGGACCATTTTAAAAATGTACGCTGTATTTCATGATAAGTCTAAAGAACCTATACGCCTAGATATCTGATTGTAATCTATGGCGTAATCGGATGTGTCAAAGATATAGACTTCCACACCGGACAGCATCCGTGTTATTTAAGTAAGTACTTTTTCTCAGACGACCATATGTATACACATTTCCGTCTAGAGCGAAATAAATTGCAGCATATTCATAACTAAGCGAGTGTTTGCAGAGATATAAAGAAGTGCAGACTGTTCAAGCGATAGTGTTACTCATAAATTCAACAAGATAAACTCATTTAAGTCTCAAATCGTTAGCAACAAACCGTAAAACTTATCGATTCTCCGGATAATAGCAAATAGTTCAATTCTTTGATGTATGCAAATACATCAAACAGTTTCACAAACCGATGAACGTTATAACATTTTGGTATGATTCCAGAGATATGAGATTTGAACTCAGTCAACTACAAGATTTAAGGTAACTTTACAAGTTCACCTTTTTATTGTTTGGTCACGATTGATGAGAGTTGATCATACACCTGCTACGTAGACACATACACGCACAAACATACATCCAAACACACTCGCACACACACCTATATATACACACACATACATATGTATATATATATATATATATATATATATATATATATAATGTATCCCTAAAACAGCTGACCTTGATAAGAAGGGAGTGCGTAACTTGCTGTTTTGCTTTAAACTTATCTAAAAATAACAGCAAGGGGAGATTTGATTCCAGATATTTCTCATATGTTATATTTTCCTTCTTTTGGAAATGGAGTACGATTATGAATACCTCTAGTATAGAACAACCCTTATACACTTTTTGTATGAAAAGCAAAGATGGTAGATATACCATATGAGAAATATTTTGAATCAAATTTCTCGTGGTAATTATTTTAGATCATTTGAAAGCAAACCAGCAAGATTCAGTCATCCCCTCCTTAAGGCCAGATGTTTTGGGAAAATATCAGGGATTTTGTAATTCATATTCCAAACTAGGAAAACAAATGATCATGATTGAAATATAAATGTGCAGTAGTCTTTCATCCCAACTGGAACCTTAACAATTACTCTTATAATAAATTTTCGAGTATACTGAAAACGAAAGAAAAATCAGTTAAAACCACAGAAAATAAAGCCTGGTTCGATATAAAAAATATAAAAATCGGTGGGTATCCTGGTGTTTTTGGGTGTCGCTAAGAATAAGCGAAGTAAAAAAAAAAAAAAACAGGTGGGTATCCGGGTGTTTTTGTGTGTCGCTAAGAATAAGCTAAGTAAAAAAAACAGGGAAACGAACGTTACGTGAAAAATGGTACAGGGTTCAATATTTAAATTTAAAAAAAAATCTCACACAACGATTCGAACCCAAAACGTTTAGATAATGAACCAAGGCCTTAACTACCTGATCTAAAGCGCCGTATATAAAATTTGTTCGATTTTTCAACTATTTAAAGTAAATTAGGTCACGACGTCATGACGTTATCTGACGCATGCGTTGTTGACACCTCTGTCGAAAATTGTCGATTTCGGTGTGAAAAAGTTAACGTTTTTCTTTATATCTCTCTCGTTCTCTGTGCGTCTGTCTGTCTCTCTCTCTCTCTCACTCACTTCGTCTTCCTTACTGTTACTAAAAAAGAAAATAGCGTATGGCTGTTTTTTTTTAAACTTTGATCATTAATATATTTTGTAAGCGTATTTTATTTTTACTTCACATTTTTGGCTTGTTATTTTTCGTTTAACTATCGTATCTAACTATTTTCAATGTGCTAATAACTTTGGTAACGTTGCCATAGCGTAGAAGTTCATAGTTTAGCTTGTGTAAGGGTTAAATTTTTTTCTACCGATAACATGTTTTTTAAATTCAGACTGCCATTAGAGCTTGCTGACGTCAAGATCACGTGACATGACTCAGCGGGTTTTAAATACACGTCGACCTAAAATAAACGGTCCCGTGTATGCTTTATGTAGAAAAGTTGGCGCCCGTATTTTTTGGGCAGTTATAAATCGATTTAAAAATACGCAATGTTTAACATTAAAAGGCCACTTTTTTGGCCCCCCCTGCAGAAAATCGATCAGTTGACGTGAACCTGATAGTCTTTTTGGGATTATTTTTCAATATTTGTCGTCCGAAGCGTGGGGCTTTAATATGATACCAAGTTTGTGAATTTTTGTTCCGCCGGTCAAAAGTTTTTAGCAGACACACAAACATACATACATACATACATACATACATACATACATACATTTTCGCTTTTATATATATAGATAAATACCCACATTATAACAAAAGTGGCCATAAAACGGTTCATTTTATGTTTGTTGTACAGAAAAAAGTGACCACCTAATTGTTTACATAATAATGTGCGATCTTAAGGGCAAAGGTCACATAGCTCATTACACAAGTCAGGTTATGAGCTTTCCAACGAACCTGTATGTATTAAATTTTTCTGAATAATCGAACTTAGAAAATTGGAGAAAGACATGGTATCTACCCCATTCTCTCTTCCCTTCATATATATATATATATATATATATATATATATATATATATATATACACACACACACATATATATATATATGTATATATATATACATAGATACATATATATATGTATATATATATATATATATATATATATATATATATATATATATATACATATAACTATATATTTACACAGTGACCACCACTTATCAAAACCCGGAAGCCGCTCAGGGATAAGGATTATTGCAAGTACATTACGTAAGTGTGGAGATTTGAGGAAGTGTTTAATTAAGGGGGTTCATTTGGAATTTGTTAACATTGGACTTGAAGACATCCAAGTTGTAGTCCGGAGGGAAGCAGGCAGACGGAATATATATATATATATATATATATATATATATATGTATATATATAGGGTGACCCCAAAAATACAAAGGACATTTAATTGTTTTTCTGAAAATTTTACAGTCAACGGAGAAAAAAGGCCAAAGACCCTGGTGTTTTGATGTGATGTTTGAATATAATAAACTAGTTGTGACCAATGTTTCATTTCATTCCGACAAAAACATTAAGGAACGGGGCCTAATTAGAGTTGGGGCCCGTTGGGAAAAGGTACAGTGTGTATATATATATATATATATATATATATATATATATATATATATATATATATATATATATAATAAGTTTTTTTGGCGGGGGGGGGGAGAAGAAATCTTGCAGAGTGTTCAATTATAAGAAAAATACGAAAATCATTCATATTTTGTTTACAAATGTTTTAGATGAGCTAAGTCATTGCTACTCTTGGTTTCAAACCCGATAATTAAGAACCGTTTTAGATACCCTTATGAAATTGTTTCCAGCCAATACATATCTTACGTTCTACGCCGGTCGAAAATAATATAATAAAAGGACAAACCCAAAATATAGAATAATTAAGAATAACTTATAGCGAGAGATAATAGAAATAAGAAGAAACTAACGAACAGCATATAATATTTAGAAAATCGACAAGCCCCCTTAAGACAGAATGGTTTTCGATTACGATTAGAGAGACAACAAAAATCGATACAGTATATCTGGATATTATTTTAGAATATAAAAAAAAACAACATATTATTTCATGTAAATACAAAAATCAGCACATTGTGTCTCTATGTACGTGTAAGAGGGAGTATAATTGGATCATACATACGGCGCAAGATGCATTATACATAAAGACTATTCGAGATATTGTATTAGAACCAGTATTAACTGAAACCCCAATAGTAATTAATTGTGATAAAAAAGCCAGCATAATTATAGAGCAGAACATAGCCATTCCCCAATGATCTAAGCGTATATGTTGTTTTCTATGAAAGAAAGCAAAAGAAAAACAATGCATTGTTGTAAATTACATAGTAGACGTACAAATATCGCCCATATATTTACAAAAGTAGAGAAGGAGATATGAGTATTGGCTGAAGAGAGCTTAATGTGGGTGTCTAAAACGGTCCTCAATTATCGGGTTTTAAACCGACGGTCACATGACTTGTCTAATCTAAAACTTTATGTAATAATCTTATATATATATATATATATATATATATATACATATATATATGTGCGTGTGTGTGTGTGTGTGTGATTGTGTGTGGGTGTTTGTATTGCAGCATATCTCTACTGGTTTCCAACCTGATTATTGATTATTGTTCTGTTATACAAAACTACTTGTAACTTTCAAGGATTTTTCCAGGTTATTATTTCATGGTTAAGATTTTTGGACAAATAGCAGAAAAATTCATATTTTCAAACCAAAAAAAAAGCATGTCCAAATTTGACTATTTTCTATATAGTGTCCATGCAGGCCAGCTTTTGTTTTGCTGCTTCTGTTTTTTTCTGTTTTCTTTGCCAAGCCACTAATATAATATATATAAATCGGTTGAAAAAATATTTATGAATCCAAATATGTAAATAAAAGAAAGTTACAGTAGATAAATTAAGAACAGAAACTTTAATTTAAATTTTATTTCTTAAAAAGATTAACATCTTAAATTTAAGCCATTTTTCATTTTATTTGGGCATCCGCGTTCTAAATAAAATAGTTGCAGATAAACGTCTTGCACAGCAAAACCTTCCCTTCCTCAATGCATAGGTATTCACATGAAGTAATCAGCCTATTTTAGGTATTCTAAAACAATATCCAGATATACTTCTTCGATCTTAGTTTTCTCCCTAATCTGTATCTAAAAAACATTCAAACTGAAAGGGGCGTGTCGACTTTCTAAAGACTAAATGCTGCTCGGTTAACATTTTATCACAATTAAATATGAGTAAAATTTTATCGACCCATAAAACTGAAATTAAAAGTGTATTGTCTTGGTTTTGGCTATAAGAAAAGGGGGCCCACGGGCATTCTTTGAATTGCTGTTCAACTACATGATCATTAAATTCTGTATTCGAGCCTTATACCAAACTGTTTTGTTACGAGTTTCCAATGTGTAATTCTTCTATACAAGACCTGGAGATTATAATTTCTAATAGAGATCCATTTCTACCAGTTCTGCACTTTTTTAATTTGTTAGCCATAGAGCAAAAGATATTTTTTGGTTTACCCGGAAAATTGTGTGTTGGATTGCTACAAATATTATTTTTTATGGTTTTCTGATTGGATGAGAGTGAACCCCGAATTACTTTGATTAACTAATTCTTATCAGCAGCATTTATAAATAGACGTTTTCAACTTTGAAGGAGCATACCCTATTAGGTAAAAAAATTGCAACATTCTATATTAGCAATAAGAAACTGTGATTTTAGTAAAACAAACATATTTAACTTAGGAAAAGCTCTCACTGTTAAGAGGAGCAGTTTATAAGTTAACTAACAATTTATGAAAAAGGTAGATGGAATGTTATTAAAAATATATACTAAACGGGCTGTCAAGTGAACAACCCACTTTATGCCCATTCCAGGTGAAGATCTTCTCTTTAGAAGAGAAAAAATCGACATGTTAATACTGTTAGTGTATAGAATAAATACAACCATATATCATTAGGATTAGAAATGTAAAAATGACAGAAATACTGGGTGAATTAATGGGCACTATGAGAAAGGATTGGAATAGACTTCAAGAAATATGGATAAGGGAATCGTTATAGAACGGGAGAAAATGAGATGAAAATATTATAGATGCCGTAAAACAAAGAAAAATATAATAAGAGTGGCTTGTGAAAATATAAAAAGAAGTTATCCGACTAAAGTTTTTGAAGAATAATACGGGTTAACTTACAGTAGTTAAACAGGACTCGCTTGTAAAATGACCTCTAATGCAAATAGTTCCGGATAAGTAATTCATAAAAAGGATTAATAAAAGTTAGTAAATGATCAGATATCGATTGGAGAATTGGGCGTAGTTAAATGTTCCAGGGAAAATAGTTTCCGTGGAAGTTTTACATGTCTGGACTTCATCCACAGCATCCCTATACCGTGTAAATGGATGTATCCCCCAATTCACACCTGTCAGTAATCAGATTTTTGCATATTTTGACATGTTGGCCTATGATATTCCAATAAGATTATTTTATAAAAAACACATAGATGTTTTATCATTAGTAAAAAATTGATGTCAGGCCAAATACCTACTTTAATATATTAGCGTCAAACAGGATATTATTAAAGGTTTACAGGCCGTGTATATTTAATTTCTAATCAAACGTAGACATCGTTATGATATATTAACATAAACATATAATGTCGGGAATGTTAATAAGTCAGTTACTTTACCACGAATCAGATTTCTTAATACAGCCTCATGGGTAAAGTATTGCACGCATTTACAAATTTACAAGCTAAGAGAAACGTTTGAAAGCTCCGATACGTAAAACATAAAAAAATAAAGTTATATAAAATATTGCCTGTTCTGTTTATATTTAATTTTGGAGGAAAACATATGTGTTCACTGCTTTTCAACCCCCAATACCAAAAAATATTGTCGACGGAAATATATATATAATATGAAACCAACACCCACGCACATGCTCGCAGTGCATATCACACGAATATAGAACACTGTACTCACACTAGACAATAGATCATCTTACAATTCGACTATATATATATATATATATGCATATATATATATATTATTTAATTTAATCACATAAATTAATATAAGAAAGTATAATTTTAATCGAAAACTTTAAGTATTCACTTCAACAGTTCTCAATACATAGGTAGATCTAGGTAAAAAGTTATAAAAATATACATGGAAATTAAGCTACATAGAATATTCTGCGTTTTATCGACGCTAGGATTAGTCGGGCTTATTCATAAGTCTGACGAATCCAGCGTCGATGAAACGCGTAATGTTATCTTTAGCTTAATTGGCATATATAATTGTGTAACGTACTTTTTGTATATATATATATATATATATATATATATATATATATATATATATATATATATACATATATATATATATACGAGACGATATAGTTCGTGTATTGTACATCAATATGAGGCATTGCACGTATATATACACGTTATATAGTCTGTTTTAAAACACATTTTGAGATAAACAAAGGATAGGCCTTCAATGTTTCCACACTTTTTTGTATGAACATTTTATTGTTAATACACACATGAAACCCTAGTTCCATTTAAAGTAATTTCCGCCGGATTCAATGCATCTAAGGTAAGCAGATAACCAAAATAATAGGGAGCAAGGCCTGGACTGTAGAACGGATGAGGATCAGTTTGCTGTCCAGGACAGGACCTTCTCTTAGCACCTTTGGGACAAACACCCCGCAAATTATTCACCAATTCCTCTCTAATGTGTGTACAGTTCCTACACTAAGATTAAGCTGTGCACTAATTGTCACTATAGACACACTAATATTCTTACCCATAAAACTCTTATTTGATCCACCAACTGCAGTTTTTTTTTAGTTCCTTACTCCGCCACATCTTATCATTCCTTACAGACGCCCTTCCTCTAAACGATATACGCTTGATTAATACCATATAAGGATAACACTCTCTGAACCATTCCAAACGATTCTGTGCCACTTTCTAAGTGTAAACGATTTTATTGAATGTTCTTTTTCTAGAGTATCTCATGAATCCTTTCACTTTAATTGGTGCCTTTCGAACCATATTTCATTGGATACAAAATAATAATGTTTATTTTTTATTTTATGACATTTGAAAATGAGGAAAAATGTCTCGAAAATTATTTAAAGTACCTTGTACTTCCTTCTAAAATTTAACTTATTATTGTGCGTTTAAATCCAGATAAATAGCGAGTGTAAACAGTGTGGAACCATAACGAGTAAAAATGAGTTTGATTCTTAATTTTGTATCTTTGACAGACAATAATATAAAATACGTATTATTTTAATATCGCATGCATACACTATTATGGTCGTTTTTATAACCATTATTTATATAAACTTAGGTAGCAAAATGTTCATTTCGCTGCTGGTATGCTCATTATATATTTTATTTGTAAGTTTCGCCTTCAGTTTTTGTAATAATTGAATTCTTACGAAGCTGTGAATAATCCAACAGTATCGACGCTAGCGATCATCTGGTGGTGTCATTTCATTTCGGATAATTTTGGGAATCAGATCCATTTACACTTCATGTAAGAAAATTATTTACTTGATTAATTGTTTTAAGGACTAAAAGAACAAAGCTAGAAATATTGCCAAACCAGAAGTATACACGAATCCCAATCTATCAAAAACCTCTCCATTATACTTAAATCCGTTATTTACAATCTCCATACATATGCATGCATATATGCATGTATCTATGTACGTAAATATACGTATATATGCATATATATACATATATATATATATATATATATATATATATATGTCAATATATATCGCTATCTTTATATATATATATATATATATATATATATATATATATATGCACACACACACTGACACTCCCATATATATATATATATATATATATATATATATATATATATATATATATATGTATATATATTCCCCCACCAGACTTGTTTGATAAGGAGTGGGAAGTCTCTTCCTGAAGGATAAAAACACAAGACCTTCCAAGGGGCGAATGAACCCTTTTTCGGGGAAAACGGCCAAGTTGCACTGTGTGTGTTTTTGTGTATGCATGTGTGTATTTGGGTGGAGAGGGCTCCCGTAAGCCGCGGTGAAGGTAACCTTTCTAGGAGAAGCACATCTCTGATTTAAAAAAAAAACATAAAGCGGGAGACCAGTACCTGCATTAAGCTGGGCTGCAAATTAACTTGTTGCTGGCTATCTTGGATCTCAACATTTTGAACCGAGAGAGAGATTAGCTGTCGTAAAAAAAAAAAACTAAGACTTTGTAACATCATCTGTGTATAGATACTCCCTCAGGCATTTCTCTATTAAAATGGTCCTGTGGCGATGGACGTTATTTTTGGGCTCACGGACTAAGCGTCTGAGGGACTGGCACTCGTTGACAAGATCTTGCGATCATATATATATATATATATATATATATATATATATATATATATATATATATATGTATATATACACCGTTACATAACTATGTGTTTCACTGTGTGTGAGTGAGTTTCTTTCCCTATTAGTTCGCAAATGGTTGGGTTGATTTTTAGGAACATGTAGGTACTTTATGTCTCTGCCAGTGTTTGTAGATCTGTTTTATCGCAATGTTTCGATAAGTTAAGATAATCGATAATCGGAATAATCGGATAAAAGCAACAACATGTAATTTTGACCAAAGTAACCCATTTACACTATTTAACATCCTAAGTGCATTTGAGAATTTTTACTACTAGAGACGCCGAAAGGCTCGGCATACAACATATAATACTAGATGAAGCAGTAATTTATGATAGTTTGTCATAAACTGCTGAAATGATTCAACATGATTAAATTGTTGTGTTTTTTTCGTATGACAAGAACTACTTCCTCTGTATTTTGTTGGGATTACAATAAACATTAATATTTACATTAGACTTAATTTACATTTGTGTTTTTTCTGGTAAACTTTATATTTCCTACTATATAATATTTACATATATATATGTATATATATATACACACACATATATATATATTTATATATGTGTGTGGGTGTATATGTGTGTGTAGCGAGTAAAATAGTGGAATATAATCGTAAACATACTTTAGAAATAATAATACAAGACTCATTGTTAAAACGTTTACGATGAGTTTAAGATATAAAACAGCTTAAATTCAACCTAAATCTCAGAGCATTGGACCGACAACTGTAAATCCGATTAAAAATTCTTGCAACTTTCCGTAATTTAGATTTATTCTCTTCGTATCGAAAAAATCGTGATTCGTTCAAATAAGACGCTTAATAATACTGTTTCTCCGATATTAAACTTCATAAAATAATATCCATATTCTTATTCATTAATATATATCTCCAATTTTTTTTGTGTATTATATTAGGAAAATACAAAAAAAAAAAAAAAAATTGTGATTTGTGTCGAAATCATTTTTTCAGTTTAGTCATATTAAAGTAGGTCAACGTTTTAAAAATGTTATCAAACAAAATGCAAACACGTTCTATTATTTGAATACAATGTATTTAAAAGTGTTTGCTTTTTATGATATTTTATATTTAACCTGTAAATTCAATGAATGCAACACCACATAAAACTACCCACAGAACACTATAGGCTAGAAAGTAAAATTAATATTGAACAACATCGTAATTAATCTTGACTATGCAAGTCGAGGTGGGTAAAGTGCAGTGGGTCCATCAGATAACATTCAATTAAATAACACGTAAAAAGGGCAGGGGAGTTATATTGAGGCGATGGTAAGTGTCATATCTTAGCTGATCGTGCAGAATGATCGATTTGGTACTTTTTTATAACCATGTCTAAAGTTTAAAGATAAGTGGCTAGTACTCAACATTATACATAATAACAATGCCCTTTGCATCGTCGAATGGCGCCTTTATTTATATATAGGATACACGTTAGCGTAATTCACTGACGCAATAAAGAGATCTCAGGTTATGTAAAATAGTGCGTGGCAACGTGCTCAGTGCTATAGTTCAAATTCATATTGCCTATGATTATTTGGCCTAGGATATTTGCTATGATGTGCTGTCATATAGTACAGCCCAATAATCCAAACATGCATGGCCACTTTTGAACTAAATAAATTAATGTTTAGTGTTATTAATTTGTAATTTTATTATCCTTTTTATACATGTATATGTGTGTTTGTATGTATGGGTGTATATATATATATAAATATATATATATACATAAATATACATATATATGTAAAAGTTTCATCTATATTAACAGGAATTAGAGAGATTTCATAAAAATAAGAATAAATTTGCAAAACCGTTTTAAAATATATTATAAGAGAGATAAATAATCTGAAAATCCTTACTTTTTCAATTACATTATATGTTTTATTTTTTATAATATATATATATATATATACATATATATATATATATATATATATATATATATATATATATATATAAGATTAACAGACACCAAATGACGGTTACATTTGTGTGTGTGAGCATGTGTGATTGTAAAATCGACTCTCTCGTCGTTTTCGATGTATGAGCTTCTTCCACAACAACTAATTTATTATAGTGGGTGCGGCTCATGTTAGTTGTAATAGCTATCAATGTTTAGAAAGTGTTCTGTTGTTGCTAAATAACGAAGCAATTGGACATGGATATTATTGTCGGATTTGAACCGGCACATCTACTCTTACGTATATCCACGAACTAGATCCAATATGGCCCAGAAAGCTCATGTACATTAACTCCCGTAGTGCCCATCAGGCTCCAAACTCTGTTTAATCGCTGTAATCTTCCATCACTGTGTCTGTGTTCAAGTCATTTAAGAGAAGGTAATCTGATAAGTAATACTATGCCATGTTTGTGCAATTAAGGTAAATTCCCTGACACTTTCGAAATAGAATAAACATCAACTTTTTACATGTATAATTGTGTAGATATTGGAAAGTAATACTTTAAAACATTCTTTTCTTGCCTAATACTAGTATAGCAGGGTTGAGATCAGGTCCACATGCTTTTGAGGTTTCTAGGCATTTTGTGATATCATGTAATATAAAATGGAGTTATTTTAAGATCGCATATTGTCGTTTCTTTTCGCAAAGTAAAATCAGTAAAGAAGTGGTTTGCTCGATCCAAAGTAGAGTTTGGGCAATTTGACAACTAAGCCTGTTAGCTTTCTCGGTTGCCATGCTAAAAAATCATGATTGTTGGATAATGTGAGAATTATTGATTGCCCAACTATTTAATACACTGTTGTAGTTTTTTCAGAAATCACAAGTTCCTAAGTGTTGCGCTTCAATGCGTTTTCTTCTGGTTTCAGTATATTCTCACTTAGCTGCTAATACTTCTTTCTTACAATTACTTCTAGCTTCTATAAACTTTTCTCTGTTTTCACAAAATTTATGCCGGAGAAAAATGCGATGTGCATGTTGTCTCTGAACGAAGGCAGCTGCGCAAGTAGAAGCAAACTATTGGGGAATGTGGCGTTTGCTATAGAACTTTCGTGGTGTAAAATGTGCTTTAATAGTTGCTTTGAACACTTCAGTGGTTACATCTGTGCACTTTTCTGCAGGAAAGGCAAGGATATGTATCCAATGTGCGTCTCTGATATAACCTCTAGTTTCATCCCTCTTAAACTTATTGCAGTATAGATTTCTGTAGTTGCTTATCGTATTTATAAATATAAAAACGATAAACAACCACAGAATTCGCGCATAAGCCTGAGGAGTCCTAGATTGGATGAAACCCCGAATATTCAGTGTAGCTTAATCGCCATATATATTTTATAAATTACTAACTAGCTCTACCTATGTATTGAGCACTTTTGAATAAATACTTAAAGTTTACGCATAAATCTATACTTTTGTATATTAATTTTATATGAGTAAATTAAGTAGTTATATATATATATATATATATATATATATATATATATATATATATATATATAGCACACATCTAAATGACTACTTTAAATACAGTTCCTGATTTCAAAAAAAGAAAAACTAAAAGGTAACTATATATCTATATATTTTTAAATCAAATTTATTATGTAAATTCAAAAAAAAAAAAATTTTTTTCTACTCATTTCTATCTCTAACCTATACCAATTTTCTTATTAATTTTCTTATAAATTTTAAATCCAAACCTTTTACTTCAATTTTTCAGATTCATCTGCCTTACTTTTAATGCTAGGTTTATTTTTGGTGTCTTTTCAATTCAATAGAAATCCTCCTAAATTTGCTGATGAGGAGACCGTGCTTACCAAAAAAACTATGTATAATTGTTCTACGTGACTTCATGTATACCACAAATAAAAAGCACGGATTTCCGAAACGATCGTATAGATAATTGACTTTGTTGTTCCTTCTTATGAAACTGATTTTTAATTTAATTAAATTTTGATTTTTAAATTTTTAAAATTTTTTAAATTTTTAAATTATAAATCACATTACTTAATATTGAATTAGCTCTAGGACATTTAACTATCGAGCTTATTATATATCTAAATTACAACGAGTATTTCCTGTATTTTAATTAAACTAGTAATTTCACTATTATATTAAAATACACTTAGCTCTTTAGACTATTATTCTAATCTCCTTTAAATTTATATATATATATATATATATATATATATATATATATATATATATATATATATATATATACATGAAAGTGTGTGATTGTATATATTACTATGTTTGTGCAATTTTGTGTCCACTTATATTATTCGTTTAGGTCTGAACTATGCTGGAAATTTGAGCATAAATTAAAAGAAGGTAAATAGTCATCTATGCTCTTATATTATACATTACACGTACCTGCATAATAAACATACTTCTCATCAAATATGCTGCCTGGTTAGCCGTTATTCTAAAAACTATATAAAACTTAATATTTCGCGTGTATTTCTTGAACACAGCAAACGTTCGAGGAAATATCACGTAAACTAGAGATACTTAACTAAGTGTCGTACTCTATATTCGAATTTAAAAAAAACATATCCTATATCTGATGATTAAGTGTCTGAAGTTTCGTTTTCCGGAACGATCGATGCTAAATAAGGAAAACGAGGTCGTTTCATCTGAAAACGACATAACTTATCGTTCACTTATGAATCATATTCAATATTATATCAAAGATATTTTAAAAGTCCAAGGGTCTTTTGGATCGTTCATCATATGTTAAGATGATTTTCTATGCTTATCATACATCAAGTGCTTAGAATTCATGGCCACTTACTCGGTTTATCCTAAAGATAACCTCTACATCCACCAAACTCCGCACTTGAAAGGGAAGTCTCGATGCGGAAATACTGCGCGTTTTATGGGGGAATTATATGTGCTTTACTAAAATTGCATTTTCTTAGTTGGCAGTAGCGTACGCTGTCTAATATCCAATGACAATAGCACCAATTAAAAATATACATAATATATATAAAAAATATACACAATATATATAAATGCACACAATATATGTAAAAATATACATAATATATATAAAAAAGGCATAATATATATAAAATATATACATAATATATATAAAAATATACATCTTTAATATAAAGCTGAATGTGTGTGTATGTGTGTGTGTGTGGGTGTGTGTGTGTGGGTGTGTATCTGTGTCTGGTCACGAATAGGCTCCTGTATGGTTGACTTCTTTAAACATCTGATTACATATAATGATAGAAGATGTATCGAGACACATGAATGGGAATGTTTCATCCAGCAGAACGGTGGTTCATTAAAATTGTGGGGTCTGCGTTCGCGCCTGGTCCACAAAGTATAGAAATAAAAAAATAATTAAAAAAAAAACGTTTACAAGTGTTTTTGATATAGATGTACATAAGAATACTTTGATACGTATTTTTTAACTTTAATACGGATGGTATAATAAAATTGTGGGGTCTGCGTTCGCGCCTGGCCTCCATAGAATGGAAATAGGCACATACTTTAATAAAGATTTTCATATCTATCTGCGTAAGTATACTTTGATAATTATGTTTCAGTTTGAAGAAATATGGTATAATAAAATTATGGGGTGTTCGTTCGCGCCTGACCTCCATAGAATGGAAATATGTCACAAAGTTTAACAAGGTTTGTTGATATAGATCCACAGAATATTGTGATAAGTGCTTCACCCCTGTGCCTGTTTTACAGGTATTCTAATGGGGTGTATTCTGGTGTACTCATTGCGTTATTCCCTCTCGACGCACACTAACCTGATGAGCAGCAAATTCCCGGATCTTCACTGTTGAGTTCCCAAAATGCCAGAAAGTTTTGTACACTAATAGCTTCTTCCATGGAAAAGATAAACTTTGGTCTTCCTTTCATACTACCTTCTCCTTTAACTGTACTGATATCTAGAGGGTCAAATGTAACGCCAACTAACATCCTAATTTTTCTTAGGCATGACATAATTAGTAGCATCAATACGTCCAAGTGGCAAATTACCTTGTTTGGTATGATACTGAGTAAAGATAAACATTAGAAAATACCAATTTCCTTAGGAGGAAGCTTCAATACTTAGTCATATTTTCACTAATTGAATTTCATATGCTGCATATTTTAGTACCAGTTCGAATCAATAACAAAAAAACACGTTGTTTGGATTTCCCTATAGTCCAATTTTATATGATATTTAAAAACATTATGTGAATATTCTGCCTGAATGCTTTACGGATTCCCAGCAGAATCATTTCTGAATCGCATCCACATATTGATGGGAGTATAAATATATAAAGAGCAACGACGCCTATTCCAATAATAATACACATATAAAGAGCAACGACGCCTATTCCAATAATAATACACATATATGAAGCAACGACGTCAATGCAAATGTCTTTCAGTACACACCACAATCTTTTTCTTTCATTGATTTAATTTATGCTCAAACTTTATACACACACTTTATACATTTTTTACAGCTAACCAGCAGTCATTTTGACGAATATATCAATCAACAGTTATTTGATACCGTCCTTCACCGGAGAGTCAGATGTGGTTGCGTGGCTGAAGTAACTATTATTGGTAGCAAGACTTCAAAAGGAAGGTAATATGGTGGGTCTGCCCAATTGTATCTTGAGGGTGATGCATTGGCCCTCTACTTGGTGTAGATTAAAGTGGTCAACTTAAAAAAAAGCATTTGGAAACGCGGCGTTAACAGCATATATGAACTTGACCGTATATGCTGGCCTGGCGAGGATGTGGACGTTTACGCAAGGAATACAAGCTGATTGTCGGATTGGCTAGCTTCGAGAAAAGTTGTCCAAAGACTTATAAAACTGGTTTCTCTCAGGAGGTCTCCAGGTTGCATCTCTCTCTAACTTTAGCAGGTATAAAAAATAGAGTCGCCGACAATAGGAAACTGATTAACGAGTGCGATAATACTGACAGCCATGTGGGAACAAAGTGATCATGTAGTTGCGGCCGTTAATAAGTATTCAGGTTCTACAAGGAGCAACTCTACCAGAAGTGTAATCTATTACAGATGCTGTCGCAAAGGGTCGTATAGCGAGATACTGTAGAGATCAATAGGAATAGATACTGTCTTACACGTCTCGAGTTTTGATTGAACGTAATTCTTTTTCTCATGAATATACTCGTCGGCACGGTGCTATTTCATGAGGAAGCTGTGAACCAGCCTACTATGACGAACACGTCATTATACGGTATTGAGTCAATGGGAATTTTACTAGAGTTTGATTAGAATGCGAAACCTCAGAACGGTTACGAGGGCTGTAAACTCGTGTTGAGGCTGGCGGTTTCAAGAAAGCGCCGATTTTACCGTTGACGGGAGGAAAGTTGGCCCCAGAAGTTCCTAATATTGTCACATGAAGAATCGTATTCTCCTTGTGCAGAGGCTTGTTGCAATTCTTTCAGTCTATGAGTGGCTGTGTATGATATGCGGGGTGTCAGGAAAAAGATCTACTTTGATTACGGAATGCTGGAATTGCATAGTGAACGACACCCTCCTCCAGTATGATGTGTGATACTGTGAAGACGAAGAATCCAACTTGGTGGATTTGTGTACCAATGTACCAAATTGGTTGGTGCGAACGTGCTACCAACTGGATAAACATTAGAAACACACTGGAACTTTTTGGAATGCGCGTGTTGGTTGCGACCCAAAAATGACGCGCAACTTATTAATCTGGCAGAAATGGATGTCATATTGAAAAGAATTAACTAAACATTTCATGTTTTCTTGTCCTACATAAATCCTCGGTAATTTGTCTCTTTTGATGAATATGAAATATATAAAATGATAGAATAAATCTGCCGTTGATAATTGTAAACAATAAGAGAATTAGAATGTATCTAAAGAATCGTAAGTTGTAAAATAATATAAATGGAAGTTAGTTTTGCACAGCAGTACGAATACATCTTAGGTATTTAGAATCCTGTAAATGTTTTCAAAAACTACAAAAGCCATTTCCAACATTCCGGAGGAAATTGTGAAATAGGTGTGCAAATGAGGACTGTTCACATCAACTTGTTATCCCACGCTAGGTAAATTTACCGGCACACGAACGCTCTAAAGACTGTGAATAGTACTTTATTAATCTGATTATTTTCGTAGCTCCCATCAATATTATGATTTAATTTATGCAAAAGCTGAAACAAAAAAAGAAGATTTTCCCATGTGTTGCAGCCGTGCATGCGCAATCGAGAAATAGTAACAAACAATAAAATCAAATCATACTTTAATTTTGATTTCTTAGTAGTTTTTTTCTCGAATGAAAATAGATTATATTTTTTTACATGTCTGAATGACTTATAAACTAAATTAAAAGTATGAGAATTAAAAAAAAATCGTTGAGTATATGGGTTGAGACTAGTCCACACACATTCTCACTTTTATAAATATATTAATTGTGAGTGTAATATTAGGGGAAAAGTATTGGATTCCTTTATACACATCTAATAATAGAATTTCATTGGAAATAGCGTTTAATATAATATATCATTTTTGTGCATGTTTGTTTCTGTTAGTGTTTGAGTGGATATACATTATGAATATGTCAACAAGTAAGAAATATACGAAAGCGTATGAGAGAAATAAATATGTTTTATTATCTGGAGAACTTATGCACACACACCCACACGCACACACACACACACACACACACACACACACATATATATATATATATATATATATATATATATATATATATATATATAATTATTTATTTATATTAAAGGCATTCATATATATGTGTGTGCACCCGTATCTGTGCATAATGTAAATCGATTGCTCAAAATCGCAATTGAAAAATTATGTCTCAGTAAACTTGTTGCTTCTTAATTTTTCAATTTCTCTTTCTCGATTACTGTCTTTCTTCCCCTATTACTCTCTCCTTGTCTGTCCGCATGTCGCCCTACCTCTCTTTATATAAAGAAATAATTATCTATATATATATATATATATATATATATATATATATATATGTATATATATATGTATATATATGTATGTATGTATACTAGTATATTTATATGGGTGTGTTTATGTGTATTTCAGTATTACACAAAAATAGCCAGAGTCGTATACTACTTGTCCAAATATGGAGATTTATTAAAGTCAATGCAATCCATATATTTTATTATCATATCGTTTGTTGTTGCATAAATATTAGAAAGTTAAAGAGCAATATGAATAATATTACATTGGTATATTTTTTACATACACTGATTTCTTATTAAAATCTGTTTTTACAAACTAAACGAAAAATTAATATAAAAATTGACAGTAGGTCAACACACTTATCAACATATGCAACATATGTGTAACTAAACTGGACGTATAAATATTTTTTCAAGATTATTATTCTTTTGTAAGGTATAGGGGACATCCTAGAAGAAGAGAAAGATTTATTTTTTATTTCAAATACTAGTACCGAGAGTAAAAATTATACTTCTTCGTATCTTGACACCAATGTTTCATTGGTGTGAGTTTATTAATTAAGCGTGTCTTCTCTATTATTTATTGTAATCTTCAAGGGTGGTTTAGTTTTCCCACTATGGTTTGTTCCCTCCAAACATTTGGACCTGCATCCTGCATATAGTATTCTCAGTCATGTTCTTTCTGTGTAGTGTTAACTTTTTGTTCAACGATAGCACTGGCGGGCTTGTACGTGGTTGTGAGATACATCTTTGTAATTGTTATCGTTTATGTTTCATTTGTTTCGTGTTTTGAAACAGACATGTTTGTTTTGTTCTTTCATTCTTCAAAAGTGGCAATGATACTAGCACGACTTTGGAGTGTTGTAAAAAAGTGGTGTCTTATCTAAGATATATTTTCGTTAGTAAAATATATGCATCCCTCCTTTTTTTAGACGCCATTTTGTCCTTGCATCCAATGCGTTTCCTTATTTTTTACTATATCAAATATCTACTTTGGCTCTTTTGTAACAGCACACTTTAATGTTGAGCTGTAGACTCCTGTAGTCTTCTAGGTCATGTTAATTGTATCTCACAGAATCATTTTAGAATGGTCTGTTTGTTTTGGATATATATCCTGCTTTCTTTGTATTTTTGTTGTATTCTCTTCATAATTGTTGGTAAACCTTTGAACCCGATGTTTTATTACATTTTATTTTCATTCGTTTTCATGCGTTTTAACTTGTTTGCGGTGAGTGATATTTATGAGAGCATTTACTTGAATTATTTATGAATAAAACGATGTTTTTCGGGACACTATGATTCAATAGTATACATAAACGTTACAAACTGACTAACCTAAATCTCTCTTCTATTTTCCGTAGCATAAATACACTTCACGTGTCATTTCAAAATTTATTTTGTACATCTATTTTCATTGCCTTAAATTACTAACGCTGTCAGATATACTCATTACGAAAACGTACTTATCTGAATGTCATTTAATTAATCAAGTGGAATTCTTTAAAATTAGTCAATGCAATATTTCAACTTTAAATATATAGTTCGGGCTCATAACACTCCTTCATAAATTTCTACTTTTACCAATGCTAATAATAACCCATTAAACCCCGCATTGTACTTATTTTGCTTTTCGGTGTTTTCCAGCAGATTAACAACATAATACCTATTCCAGATATTTAACGGAATATACTAGGTAGCACAAGTCTTTGGAGAGCGATGTATTCCCCCATATAATAAACTAGCGAGGGGTACCCGGCGTTGTCCGGGTGTTTGGGGGGTTAACAAAGTAAGTATAAGAATCGAACCCGAACCCTTGAGGCAAAGTTGTAAATTAAACTGTGAAAAATAAGTGCGATGTTAATCACTGTCCCGCTGCGAGATGCTAACTGAAACACGTTTGAATTTATTTAATTAGTTGGATTTAGCAGGTGCCCGTTTTAAATGAGCCCCTGTTTTGACTGCGTTATAGTATTCATTTACTGCTGAACGCATTCCCCCCCCCGAAGATTTTATAGGAAAAATACTAACCCACATGCGGCGAGCGACAAATATTGAATATTTATCTTCCCGAAATCAACCAAATTAAATAGACAGGCGACCTTCTGTGAGATATTACGATTTGTATATGATATAAAAAGTTTTATAAAGTTGTGAACCGACCGACCGCTTCTCTGAAAGAAGCCTTTTGTAGACACACAGAAAAAGCGAACACACATACATACATAAATACCTACATACATACATACATTTTCGCTTTTATATTTATATTTGTAGCTCGATAGCATGATATATTAGAAAGCTGAAGCACTGGCTTCATCTTCATCATTTGAATTTTAAAAGAGCTTACTCAATTTCGGTCTCCAATACTAAGTATGAATTATATGTCTCCTGTAACTGAATATATAATGCCATTATTTCAAGGAAAATACATATTACTTACGAGAAATTATACATTTTATAAATGGATAACTCGTTGTTGTCAACAGTCTGTCTCTACTTTACCTGTATTTTATGTAAGGTGCTCCTCTGACCCTCAGTCAATTGTCCTCC
Organism: Euprymna scolopes; assembly: GCF_053919585.1. Lineage (NCBI taxonomy): Eukaryota > Metazoa > Mollusca > Cephalopoda > Sepiida > Sepiolidae > Euprymna > Euprymna scolopes. Next base: position 6,212,164 of record NC_136509.1, read on the forward strand.
TCACCAAATCTTCACAAAACAGCACTCGTCTATCTTAAATAACTATCATCCCCCCACCTTTTATATGTTCTTAAACCTAAACGTAGATTCAGTTAACATTTTTTTCTTAGAACGGCGCGCGTGTGGAACTCTCTTCCGTTTGCCTGCTTTCCAGCTGACTACAATTTTTTTTGTCTTCAAGTCTAATTTAAACAAGTCCTCGATAGGCCGTCCCATTAAGTAATTCAAGTTACAAAATTCGACTACTAACGATTACTACGATATTGTCTAATTGATTAGTGTACACTAATTAAACATAAGTTTATGGTGGCTCCCGGGCCTTGATAATTGTCCTATAGAAAAATATTGACCGTTAGGTTTGTTTGAAAGCTGTCGAGCAACGATTCCATAAATTGTACCAGTTTGGTGGGAAATATCTATAGTAAGAGTCCAAGCAATTAGAGTTATCGCCGATAGAATGTTGACAGTGTTCTTAATGTCGTGTGGTGTAGAAATTAATGGTAACGGTTGTGAAAAGAATCTCGTTTCTCTATTCGATCATATTCTAATATAATATAGCCCATCGTTAATGAATGCATTCTGTCATTCATAGAAAAGTTTCTGTCCATGAGAACTTTTTCTCATTGGTTTGCCAAAAATAATGCAATATTTCTTACAGGCATCTGTCCACTTGTATTATAAGTTTACACAACATTTTAGGGCTATAACACTGGCCACATGTTTTCTTTGTCCAATCTGATTGCCTCTACATGGCCTACAATTTCTGATTTAACGATCATCATCATCATCATCATCATCATCATCATCATCATCATCATCATCATTACAGCAAATGTATTAGCTTTTTTATATTCTTCCTGTCCCCGTGTGTACTGGTAATAACGCTCGTATAACAAACAATTGTGTCAGCCTGTTTGCTCATACATATACCGATGTAGGAGCATGGAAAATGACATAAATAAAGAAGTAGGAAAATATATTGTGTGTCATATCTTATATGCACAGACATAAGATACAAAGAGACATCTGCATTAATGGGTGTTCTTGTTATATATTTCACTTTGACCAGCAAATGTCGTTTTTCTATAGTACCATAACTTAATGCCATAAAATCATTTTCGATCATTCTTTATAATATGAATTATTTAGAAAGCGATCAATTAAATTTGATTTAAACTATTTTTCTTTTTTTTGAGTGTTTATATAATTCCCTATTATTTATATGAATGTGTTATTTATTATTTACTATAATTCCTTTTGTGTAATGATGCACACCCATTTAAGTGTGTTTAGAATAGTTTAGAACAAGACACAATTAGCTTTCTCTTATGATATTTATTTGATACTAATCGGTCCGTACTATAGATATAGGTTTCCAAAAGTAAGAAGGTGTAAAATTATACTATAATTACATAAAGAAGTTATCGGAAAAGAGAGCAGCACACAATGAATGATAAACTGTTTATCAACTCGAACTATAAAAAATGCATAAAGAGGTACGATATAAAGATATACACACAGATCGTTACTACGACACTAAAATAATCTCAAAACTATAGTTGAAGATATGCTAATTTAACAACTAAAGAAAATAAAATGGGAAGCACGATTTACTCCAAGCACATACATTTTCTCTCTCAAAAATCAAAATAATGCTGTTTTCAACATACAGCGCACAATTATAATTAGTAATATTGGAGCATTTTTTTTAGAGCAAGTTAATTTTCTTTCCAAAACTTAACAAAAGTTACACCTTCACGGGAATTATTTTCAGATGTGACAACAAACAAAAAAAAAACAACAACTACAATAACAACAACAAAAGGAAAACATTAACTATAAAACCAACAAGAGAATTGTAGAAACAATTTCAGAAGATTAACATTTACTACAATAACAACAACAACAGGCAACTGAGAAAAATCGATGCAACAGGAAGAAATATATTAAAACGGATTAAAAAATCAGGGACTATTTCTCTAAAGATTGACCAATAAACTAACAATTAACAGTAACACAGCTATTTTGCAAAACACATTATATACGCTATTGATACTTTTATTTGTTCCTTAACAAGACCTAAGAGTGTACCCGCTATATTGAATGTATGAATGCCTTTAAACATTGATTGGTGCGTAAAATGTTCGCCAGCTTTTACAAAAACTAGAAACTGCTATGCACACTCGTGGACTACATATCCTTTCATAAAAGAAGGCAGATCAGGACTTCAGGGGAAACCATTACGTTATTAGTCGAATACGTCATTGTTACACAAAGAGTGGAAACGATTTAATTATAATTAGTAAGACGTCAATATTAATTTACATTAGCGTTGGTTGTAAATAAACACTGTAACGAAAATAAACTTGTAGAATTATCGGCAAATAATTTTAAATGTTAAGAATTGACTAAGTTTACTAGCGAAACTTATAAACCAACTTACGCTTATTCTACACAGAGATTGTCAAAACCTGAGAAGCGATACCAGCATACTGAGAGAAACTAAAGTATACATCCAAAAATCCCGCTGCTACAAAGAAAAACAATTTCAATCCCATTATCAGTATAAAATAAAATAATTTCCCTGCTATTGACGGTAAAAATAATGCGCACAGTATTATCGATATAATTCAAGGAAATAATCCTTTAAATACGAAAAAAAAAGAAACTGATATCCACATGTTCAAAACATGCATACAATTAAGAAACAAAGAAAATTATTTCCGAATGTCAGGAAAATAATATAAAGGATGCCACTGTTTTGACTATCGTATATTTCTTTTGAAATTTACAGAAATACACAATATTTTAAATACTGCAACACTTAAACAACGTCTATAATATACTTAATTCGTATACCTCATATCATTCGTCTGTTTAAAAGTTAAATTCCCTCGTTTAATTATCGTTTAATTATCATTGTTCATACTTGATTTTTTTCTTTTTTAAATGGTTATAATTGCACATTAACAAACACACACATACATACATATGCATATATATGTATATATATATATAATGAGAGAATGAGAGAGAGAGAGAGAGAGAGTGAGTGAGATACAAAATTCATAATATTCTTAATTCGTATACCTCATATAATTCTTCTGCTTAAAATTTAAATTCTCTCATTGGTTATTGTTAAATTATCGTTACGTTATTAAATGTTTATACTTTAATGTTTCTTTTTTATTTGCTTATAATTGCAACACACACACACATATATATATATATATATATATATAGAGAGAGAGAGAGAGAGAGAGAGAGAGAGAGATAGAAAGAGAAACAGAGAGATTTGTATCCACAGAGTTCATTAAAATATAAAGATTCTTTCTTGAATCGCAATCGCAATCGCTATCAACTTGAATATCAATCATGGACACACTTTTAGAATTTAAGTAAATTTCGATGGTGTACGCTTACATTTACACCTATATTGACATATTAATAAATGATGTGGTGATACTTTCCTTGTTTTTTAATAGATTTACGTGTACAAATATGTCAAGAGGTGCGCTAAATTTTTCATAAAGGAGCGTGAATGCATATGTTTCCTATTGTATTGCAATACTCAAATTTCTTAATCTTAAGATCCTAACATTTATTTTTCCGTTATAATAGTAATATATATGTTTTATGTATTAGCAGTAGTAAATGATAAATATAAAAAATACTAAAAAAAACAACAGGAAACAAATGTTTAGTCAATAAACACATAATAGAAAACCTATTTAAAATCTGTGACTACATTTTTTCATAATTTATAACATGTTACCTCTATAACATACATTTTTGTATTTCTCATGACAATATTTTCATTACAGAAGACATATTTTAAAATGACAATGTGTCAAAATTATAATTAGACCGTTTTTATTTCATTTTCTCTATGTATTTATATGTTCATTACATATATATATATATATATATATATATATATATATATATATACATATGTTATTCTACATTGAACTTTAGAGAACCTTCTGCGTCTTTTATAAAATTATTTTATTTAAACTTCTTCCATTTAATTAAAAAAATACAAATAAGAAATTTACGTGCAGTCATACAAAAAAATTAAAAGGAAAAGGCACGTAATTGTCAAGTCGTATTACACTGTTTGCTGTTAATAGTTAATATAAAAAAGGAAGTTGTAAGGCGGGGTTTGAACTTGCAGACCATGTCGTAAAAAACAACTACAAAAAAAAAAAAACACGCTATCAACTTACCGTAGAATTTTCACTGCTCGTTGTTTTATCATGGTCGCTGAGCGACGACGGGGAAAATTGCTTTAGCGATGATCAATACATTTTAAGAACGGGTTCGATTATCGATTCTCGTCACTGATCAGGTGCATTCGTAGACGAAACTTAGCTCAGATCAAACCCAGAATTATACACTTACGTTCTGTAAACTTTAAAGAAAATCTGTTTAGCCGTTACGGAGTCTATAAGTTATGAGCTTACATACACACTAACAAAGTTGTATTCAATATATATATATATATATATATATATATATATATATGTATATATATATATATATATACATATATATATGGGCATATATATGTGTGTGTGTCTGTGTCTGTGTATTTGTCTGTGTTCGCGAAAACAAAGTCAATCAATTATATTTAACCCGTTTAATTTATTAATCCTTTTACTTTAAAAGTTCAATGTTCATAAATATATAAATGAATTACAGTATACTAAAAATCAAAGTTCAAATGTTATATTCAATCTCACCGTTCTATGTTGCAACATATAAACGTCGTATATTAATCTATGTAGCCAACACATATGGCTACCTAAATAAACATGCCAGTGTTATTCATCTATAAAGTTTGTGTAGTCCGTTATACGTATCTCTAAATATTTCTTCGTGTGAGTATAAGCAATAAAAAATCCCTGTCGAACAAATAATAATTTTGCCACGTTGAGAGGAAGGTATATAAAAACTCACGTGAATTTCCATATTCTGAAAGAACAAAATAGTAAGATATCTAAAAAAAACAACGCATCGCCTAGAACTAAATTAGCATATGCGAACATTAATAAGCGTGTGCGGTGTATTATTACTAAGATACATTTTACTGCCCATAGAATTGACTAAAAAAGAACTTAAGCATCATGTCTAAAATCTTGATAAACTAATGACTGTGTATAATTTAATTCCCCAAATTATGAGTCTTATTGACTCTAAGTGGAAACAGAAGGAACATAAAGGGGCCAGTTTTAGTAAATAAGCTTTTGAAGAACGACACAAATAAACCAAAAAAAAAAAAAAGAAAATACATAAACTAGAAATGTCATAATTTAAAACACAGACACATTTATCACCGCTGCAAGCAATACAGAAAAAAAAAATCGAACACGACAAATAACAGAGAGGAAAAGGATACCGCTTTTTAGTATTGTTGTATTAAGGCGACACATAAACCTCAAATTAACGCTGAACCGTCCAACAAGATTTGTAATGTTAGCCATTCAAACAACAGGATTACGAGTTATTAATTATTTTTAACATGAGAGTCAGCACTTATTTAGTGATGTATTTATAACCTCCAGGTAATTTATTTGCAATGTAAAACAGATGACTATCGAAAGCTATCGGATATTTAGATTTATTATAATTTTCAATTTAAAAAAAAAATTTTTTTCGCTTATCTACTAAAGGATATTATTATTCAGAATATTATAATTGTATTATTGTTAATATCGTGATTACTATTATTATTATCACTCCTTATTCCGTATTACTAATATCAATATTGTTATGATTATTACTATTGTTATTATTATTATTGAAGTTATGGTACTGTATTATCCAGGCATATTTGTTTGTAAATATTTATTTCTTTAAAATCTTATAACCTGTTTTTCTTTCTTCTTTTTACACAGTGATCACCACTTATCAAGACCCGGAAGCCACTCAGGGATAAGGGTTATTGCAAGTACATTACGTCAGTGTGGAGATTTGACGAAGTGTTTACTTAAGGGGGCGGTTCATTAGAAATTTGTTAACGTTGAACTTGAACACATCCCAGTTGTAGTCCGGTGGGCAGCAGGCAGACAGAACAGAGTTCCACAGGCGTGCAGTTCTAAGAAAGAAGCTTTGTTCATAGAATCCGCGTTTTGATTTAGGCACAGATATAGATTGGGGGAATTTTTTCACAGTGGATTCAGCTAGACCGGTGTTTTTCGTGACAGATTGGCGAGGGGGGGGGGCAGAGATTGTAGTTCACACGAGGAGCTGCCATGGAAATAACGATAAAACAAGGATAGGCTCGCAACGTCTCTTCTGTGGGAGAGAGGTTGCAGGGTAGAGAAAATGGCATCACCCACTAAGCCACGAAGTCTATTTTCTCCTCTGTCAAGGCAAGATATGCTGTTTTAGCAGCTCCTGCCCAGTTATTGCAACAGTATTCCATCCTTGGGCGTAATTGGCTTTTATATAGATAGAGAATTGCATCATTAGTGATATATCTTCTGGAGCGGTAGAAGAATCCTACCACCTTTCCAGCGACCTTGGCAACAGACTTGATGTACGTGTTCCATTTCAGATCAGGAGTAAAGGTCTAACCAAAAAGCTTGTCAAAACACGGGGCCTCACCCAGACGAGAGCCATCCATCACCATTGATGCCAGATGAGGATCAAAGCGTTGATGATGTAAGAATATGAGTTTGGTCATGGATACATTAAAGGTAACCACCACATCTTCCCCCACTGAACCATGCGCTCGAGATCAGAGGAGAGAGAATCAGAGAGCTTTTTAATTTACAGCCTTTAAAATGTTGCTGTAGATGGCCGTGTCATCAGCATAGATGCCAACGAATGATTTAAGTATGTGTTTAGGGAGGTCATTGATGTAGATCAGGAAAATCGTTGGGGCCAGGATGGACGCCTGAGGGACTCCAGCATTTATATTGCAGGCCTCCAATTTTTGTCCATCTACCACTACTCTTATGAGCCTATCGGAGAGAAATGATTTAATGATTGAGAAAACATTTCCAGTTATACCGTAGCTGGAAATCTTGCGAAGTAGGCCATTATGCCATACCTTATCGAAGGCCTTTGATATGTCAAGAGAAATTGCCCTAGGAAGGAAGCCTTTGTCAAGAGATTCACTAATCCTGTGAGATAACCGTCAGCATATCTACGGTAGATCTTGCAGAGCGGAAAACATATTGTGTGTCACTAAGAAGGTTATTCCTGCTGAGGTGGTTGACTATTTCTCTATTTAATATGGATTCCAGCAACTTACTAATAACCCACAGGAGACTTATTGGTCTGTACTGAGAGAGAGAGATGACTTATCATCAGAATTCTTTAATACGGGGCAAACTGATGAGGTTTTCCCGAGAGTCGGAAAGCACTTCTTCTTAAGGCAGCGCTTAAATAGTTTCGTAAGTATGGGAGCAAGTTCTGGTTGAAGATTTTTTAACACAATAATTGGGATGCCATAAGGGCAAGTTGCTTTACTGGAATCTAGGTTCTTGATTAGCTTGGCGACCTCATGCACGGATATGTGTATGTTACCTAGCTTGTTCTGTGTTATAGGAGAAAATATGGGGAGTTGATGGCCTTCGTCGCATAGGGTAGAATTAGGTGAAAAGTTCTTTGCAAATAGTTTGACCTTGTCTGACGCTGACGAGATGACCTCTGGTCCATTGATAATGGTTGGGATAGAACGCACACTTCTGTTTAGGATCCTATTTGTTATTTGCACAAAACTGGTGGGAACCAAGCTTTTATTATAATATATCAAACCTGTACCGTACTTTTATATTATCCCTTTTCCATATAACAACATATTACTTCGAAAAGCTTACATCATCAAGGCTTTGATCCCCATCCGGCATCAATTGGGATGGATTGTTTTCGTCTGGGAGACGCCCCGTGTTTTTTCAAGCTTCTGGGTTTGACCTTTACTCCTGATCTGAAATGGAACACGTACATCAAGCCTGTTGCCAAGGTCGCTGGAAAGATGGTGGAATCCTTCTACCGCTCCAGAAGATATCTCACTACAGATGCAATTCTCTATCTATATAAAAGCCAAGTACGCCCAAGGATGGAATACTGCTTCCATATATGGCAGGAGCTGCTAAAATCAGCCTATCCTGCCTTGACAGAGTACAAAATAGAATTCGTGGCTTAGTGGGGGATGCCCTTTTCTGTACCTTGCAACCTCTCTCCCACAGAAGAGAAGTTTCGAGTGTATCCTTGTTTTATCGTCATTTCCATGGCAGATGCTCGTCTGAACTCCAATCTCTAGTCCCTCTCTCGTCAATCTGTCACGAAAAACACCCGTCTAGCTGAATCCACTGTGTAAAATATCCCCAACTCTTTATCTGTGCCTAAATCAAAACGCGAGTTCCATTAACAAAGCTTTTTACTTCGAACTGCACCCCTGTGGAACTCTGTTCCATCTGCCTGTTCCCCACCTGACTACAACTTGGATGTGTTCAAGTCCAACGTTTACAAATTCCTAATGAACCGCCCCCTTAAGTAAACACTTTATCAAATCTCCACACTAACGTACTGTACTTACAATAACCCTTATCCCTGAGTGGCTTCCGGGCCTTGATAAATGGTGACCACCGTGTAACAAAAAAAAGATTATCTGGCTTATTTTACTTTTTTTTTTTAAAATAGTTTTGCTTTATTTTACTTTGTAGGTTCTAATTTTTTATCCTAATTGTATTTATTAAAATTCTCTTTTAATCATTTTGTTCATTTTTTATAATTTTTTTTCTTTAATTTCTAATTCTTTTTTTTTATTCATGGGATATTTTATTGTCTATTTCATCATATTTCAAATTTATATATAATGTTCTCCATGTATAATAATTACTCACAAAATATATTCCAGACCCCTATACTCTAATTCGCTTTAAATCACACTTTTCCCTCTTAAACGCATTAAGTTCTCCGATACACCTCCCCATAACTGTTTAATATATAACAAAATGTCCTAAACTGTATACTGCTAGCTGTACCATTCCTTCTTATTTCTTGGCGCTTCTCATTCTGTCCTTTCGATAAGCTTCTGTTGTCAAAATATTTGGAATAATTAGCGCTGATAACTCCTTATAAATTGAATTTTATTCCATTATTTTAAATTGAGGAATAAATCTATATGCAATAGAATTAAATTTTCAATTGTCAATAATTTTATCTATTTCATCTAAGCTAAACATAGGAGTCCATCTTTTTAAATGTTCTAGTGTCTCTCAGATTTGTATTTCATTTGATACGTTTGAAGAAAAATGCTATTATACAACATAAATACGGACTCTAGCACCAATCAACGATTAATTGGCTAAACCAAGCGATAGTTTATCAATTCTTTTTACAGCAGAGTCCCTGCCAAACTTTCCGAAGATGCATCATCGCCTTAGAATAACAAAAGCGCGCTTGGGAACACTATTAACTGACATGATTTCACTGGAACTTGCACGGATTGTGAAATTTGATGTAATCATGCCACAGCGATCTCAAAGTGTTGCTAAGAACAATATTCCTGGTTTGATTCGAGCTCTGGCTGGCTAACGAGGAAATTCGCGTTAAAACACGTTTATATTCCCAAGCACATGTTATATACATTTTAGTTTGATTTTTGCTGACATATTACATGTTCCTATGCTAATAGAATGTGCAACACTGGCAGAAGTGTCTTGTAATTTAGCCGATGACAAATACCAAAAACACATCAAACATCAAATTTAATGAGGTGGTTACGTACACGTCATACGATATTGAAACAGAACTGCCCTCATATTCATTCAATAAAGATATATTCTCCTTTTAATTTATTATTTAAATAAATAAATTATTTAAACTGTTTTTGTTAATTTTATATAATTATTCTATTCATATAGGTGGGATCAGTTTCTTATAATATGATCATGTGTTCTACTTGGAAATTGTTTGATGCACTAATATTTACACACACATAGCGCCAAAGACATTCGTTTGGTTAATTGTGCATATTTGTATGTGAGCAAACCGGAGAAATGCATACAATTGTAAATTAATTTCTGTAGAAATATCCGACAGTAAATTGCATTAGATTTCTTATATAACATAGGTCTGGTAAGGAGAAACGTACGTTCAACTTTCTCGCAGAAACGTCACACACGCAATACAAATAAATATATACTAAGACATACTGAAGTCAACTTAATATAAATATACAGAATCAATGCTTGAGCTATTGCAGATGTTATACCCTAACCCAGAATAACCATATCTCTTAAGAAAATGTATTTCGTTATAGCATCCTTTACTCAATCCCCGAATGACACTACAACTCGTCAATAATTTCCCTTGGCAAGAAACTACAATTCAACACTGACGTCCATCCTCATTTCTCTACGATTGAGTATGTTCGAACTGCCAAAATCCAGTTGGTGCAATGCCAAAACGATTAGTTGCGGCACTTTGTCACATTTTCATTGCCTTTTGTGTTAGGGACAAATTATACTATTTCTTTGGCTTCGTATTATTTTAGTTCGCGACGAACTTGTTTGATTTGTCTCTACTAATTGTGTTTGACTCAGACTGATTAAGAGATCGATTGCCTATGTGCTGTAAGCAAACAAGCACATTGTATACGTAGTCGTGTCAAGTTGAGTAGTATTATTCTCTAACATTGATGGAAATAAAGAAAATGTATGTTGTGCATAATTATAAACTTACGCACGTATAACATTAAGTACATATAAGTTATATACGCATATGTACACACACGCTCACACGCACACACATACACACACACATATATATATATATATTTCTGGTTTGAGGTAGTTGCCTGCCTAGCCGCACTGATGAGCTGTAAAACAGCGAAACAGTACGGTATGTGGATAACTATATATATATATATATATGTATACATACATATATATATATGTATATATATATGTGTGTGTGTGTGTGTGTATACTTTTACTTACTTGTACAGGGTGGGCCACTAAAAACACGGCGATCTATCTTATCTGTCATTAATTTTTCTTTTCAAATAACGCGTCCACTTACAAGTACCCCCTCTTTCTAATATTTCTCTTTGCAACCAACTGATCCCAACAGACAAAATGCATGTTTTTTTTTTCAAGAAAATGGCGCTACATGCACCCGTCTCACATATCACTGATACAAGTTCATGGCATGTTTAGAGAATAGAGAACAATAAGCAAACGGTTATTGCCACCACGTTCCCCGGTCTTTTCATCGTGCGATTCTAATATTTGGGGGGGGGGGCTTTAAAACAAAAATGTTTATCAAAAATAACACCAGAACCTATACCAACTAAAGGTGAACATTACAATTGCTATCAGGAGAGTCACAATAGAAGATGTTCAGGCAGTATCTGTAAACGGTGGTTAAACGTAGCCAGAAATACACAGATGTAAATGGAGCACTTTCAGCATTTTTATAGCACAACAGGTAAATTAAGTTATGCTGCAGATGTATATACAATAACAGAGTGTTCCTTTTCTCTACAAAATTTCCTGTGCTACCTTTACCTGGGTAACGCTGTAAGCAAAATATAAATTAAATGAAATATTTATATATAACTAATGGTTTTAATGTATATAACACATCGACAGGAAATATTCATGTAGGTTTGAGTATTTAAATGTATACTTATGGTTAATTTCATATGCACACATTATAATCTCCTCAACTCTCATCGTTCATTGATATTTTGGCCTCAATAATACTTGCTCGTTAGTAACAGAATTGAAGATGTGTTTTCTTCCGCGTTCCAAATATATTCCTACGTTTAGTCTGTGCGTTTTAAGATAACAATGTCACATAAAACCAAAGATATTTAGGACAAAGCACGAATAGACTAATGTGTGTTCCTATGGCTTCAAGGCGGATTACCCTGCAGCATTGTTAAATGCAAATATCAAACATATTTTACTTTTTAAATGGTTATAAAAAGTTTTAATAGTATGAATTAAAGGTTTTATATTGGTAATAAATGTAAAAGAATAACCCCCATTCCTTTATTTCAGATGATTATTATATTTGCTCTATTGTAAATAGTTTAAGTTTTCTATGCTTCTATCCAGGGTGTCCCGGTTTCCCAGGTGATTTAAATTACAGCTGAACTGAACAGAAAGTTGTCGTAGCAGCCAGACTCGAACACGTACCAGGAAGGAGGAAAATAGCGTGAAAAAAAAACGCCTGACGCGTTTACTTTTGCGCTCATCGCCAAACCGGGGGTGGCGTAGGTTTAAATAAGCGCAAGATACTCAAAAATGGGGGAATGGCTTTCGAAAATATCGGCGATAAAAGCGACCCAATCCCTGTAGAAAGTTGCCCGGTTGAGGGTGAATGAATTAAAGTTTTTGGCGATTTTTCGATATTTTTTTATCTTAAATACCGATCTTGTGAAAATCTCTATTTTCTGTTGAAAGTTTTAAGCAGGAACGCACACATACATACATACACAGATACATACATGCATACATGCACGATGACTGCAGCATGTTTCCAGATGATCGCCGTCACATTGAGTTCTCCCTGTCTTGTCGTCCATGCCAGCTCAAATGACTCTGTACTCCCGCCGCAAAGTTGCAGATCTTGGGGCAGATGAGAGATACGAATTGAGCAATTTCCATCGAGTTGATTTTCTCTGAGATTGAAGGGTATTCATATGAAAAATCACGTCTTTTCAAACCAGCAGTAGACTTTCAAACTTAGCTGCATGTTAAACAGATCGTGTGGCTCGGACAAATAGGTGCAAATTTGACCTGAACAAGAGTTTTTTGCGACTTAAGGTGACTGGCGTAGCCAGCTTTTGACTAAACACATACACACATACATACATACATACATACAACATACATACTATGATTTAAACACACATGTGGGGTTTATATTTTAGATTGCTTAGTGTGGTTTTCAACTCGATTATAGAATGTATTTTTACTTGGTCTCTTCTGAAATGAATCGATTACATTTGTTCGCGCTGCTGATAGCTACAATTATGAAAAACCATTACCTAAAAGATATCAAGTAAACTCCATTAGATTTTTTGCAAACAAATACTAAGACATGCGAGGTGATTTAAATAATTTTCAAAACATTTTTAGATGGGTTTTGGTATTTCTAGTAAAAAACTTCTGCTGCAATACATTCGTAGTACCGCCTCAACAACTTCCAGATGGACGCCTGGAAGTAATCTAGTGTGGTTTTAGCCAGGATAAAATATCAACAACTAAAATAATACTAAGGTGTTTTATTCTAACTGAAACATTCATTTATGACTTCATGGAGCACATTTAATAGGAAGATATATAAAACATCGACGTAGCACAACACTTTAATCATATTGGTAAGTTCATTATGGATGAAAAGGAGCATGATGAAACATTATATATAAAATTATTCAATATTTATTTTAATTGTTTACCTTTGTTATTTCATTATTAGCTAAATCGTTTGGAGAAAACATGCATTGAATCATATACTTCAAAGCGATAAAAGTAGAATCCATTCAATGATTTTGCTATTGTAAGATTTCAATGAATCAGACATCCACACTTGCATAGTACAATACTGACACTTATTCCGATATACGCCTCTTCAATAACTTTACTCACATAAATGTCATCCTTTGAAGTATAGAAGTAAATTCGAGTGTGCATTTCAACTAATCAGAAAAACGTAAAACTACTAAAATCATTAAGTGCAACAAATGCCACAATATTAGAACATTAATATCAGTAAGTGCAATTAATGTCAGTATTATGTAAACGCAAAAGCTATGAATTATAAAAGACGTCGAAGATATTAAACGCTAAAGTCATTAAGTGCAAGCCATATTATAATAACTATTTTTGTCGTAAACCAACTAAACAGTCGTTTTAAGCGTAATATTTTATCCAGAATTCTTTAATGTGAAGCTCGTTATTTTTATCAAAAACATGTATTCATACATCTGGACCGATTTGATGACATATTAAAAATGGGTATCAGTTTATAACTTTAACATTGCTCAGCCATTTTTGGCGACGCCATTTAGGATCATTTTAAAACTTTCTATTATATTAATCTAGTAGAAATAGAATGGATAAAAACTCATTAAGTTATAAATTTAAAGAAATAATATTTTTTTTATAATCAAATCTTGTAAAATCAATGAAACTATTATATATTGGCAGAATTCCCTCTTTCACCGTTAAAATTAAAATTACAATTCCACGCTTTTCATTCCAGCGGTGCTATTTCTCGTCGGATTAAAAATACCGTTTTGTTTACTTTTGACTTACCCATACTTAAATAGATATACAATAGTCATTTTTACATAAAAAGTAAACAGTTCACACATTTCACCCCGGTTGTATTAGAAGCTCAGTTGTATTCAGATGAGTAAATGAATATTATACTGGTTTTCGTGTATTACATCAATCATGATTTCCATAATTTATGACAAAAAGTTTATAATCCATATCTAATGCAAACTCGAATCTTTATATTAGACTCTGTAATAAATGTTTCATAAAAATCAAATAACTAGTGAGTGGCAGGGATAATCGATCCTGCAACGTACTATGATTGAATGTAACAGTGTTATATAATGTAGGGTTGCAAATGTGCCTGTTAAGTAATGATAATTTCTTATTGACAGTATTCTGACGCTAGCATTATCAGTAATGGGTGTGGTCGACTCAAACACAGTTTATTCATCATTAACGATGTTTACTTGAAGGGGTGAAAATAATCCTCCTATGCGGGTGAATTATTTTTCTGTTAAAAATATTGCAGATATTCCAAGTATTCTCAGGTCGGATTTTTTTTTTACATGATGTAAGATTGATTGTATTATTTAGACAAATCTGAACAACTTCTTCATCTTGAGTGTCATCTGCAACTTCTGAAATTTTTCAAGTATAAAAATCGATATGTTAAACAAGAAAAAAGTCAGTTGAACCTGCATTTCAAAAGTCTATGTTTTTTTTGTCCAAGTTATATGCACAATTACAAACGAAAATATCAGTAAATTAAAATCCCTAAGCAAAACCGTTTGACATAATGATTAAGATGTTTTTATTACTAAAATTTTAATCATATGCACTATCAATTAAAAGTTATAAGAGAGGTAAAATTAGAGAAACAAGAGTTTTGTTAATTCCGTGGGTCCCGTTTTATCTATTTCATCTTTTTTTCTTTAAGTCTCATATCTATATATTAAATATAGTAAAATCAAAAACATTGAGAATCATAAAAATTTAAAATAAAATAGAGTACAGCGGAGACACGTGATTAGATAATAAAATTATAATTTCCAAATACAAAACATACATTTATCAAGCGTATTACAAAGTATAGTTTAATCTCTCTCTCTCTCTCTCTCTCTATATATATATATATGTATATATATATATATATATATATAGATAGGTGTGTATATATATACGAACATATATATGTTATATACACGCTAACATACATGTATACACGCATACATATATATATAATTATATATACAAATATGTATATTTCAATATAATCTTATTACAATTTTCTTACAACATGGGAGCAATATGCGAATAAAAATATTAGAATATTTTACTATTTATTCATTTTAGTTAATTTAGGTATACATTATTTCAACTGCAGTACAACTTTTGATTACAACACCCCCAACAACCTTTCATTTAGCCTACTATAAAGTATGATTTAATTAGATAATAATTACATATGCATATACATATGTGTGTATATATATACATATATATACATGCATATTATATTTACAACATATGTATACACACGCACCAAGACATAGCCATATTAATATATATTTATTTATATTTATATGCATATGTATATATATATATTTTATATATATGTATATATATATATTTTATATATATATATATATATATATATATATATACATACATATATATATGTATAATGTATGACTTTTTAATGCTTGAGAGAGTACACATTCAGTAAAGCAACTGGCCCCGACGGCATCCCAATTATAGTGTTAAAAATCTACTTACGAAACTCTTTAAGCGTTTCCTTAATGAGAAGTGCTTTCCATCACCTTGGCAAACCTTATCAGTATTTAAGAATTCAGGTGATAAGTCATACCCCTATCAGTGCAGACCTATTAGTCTCCTGTATGTCATGAGTAAGTAACTGGAATCCATATTAAATTGAGAAATAGTCAACCAATTCAGCAGAAATAAACTTCTTAGTGGCACGCAATATGGTTTCCGTTCTGCAAGATGTACCGCAGATGTGCTAACGGTTATATCTCATAGGATTAGTGAATCTCTTGACAAAAGCTTTTTTCTAGAGCAATTGCGCTGGTCATATCAAACGCCTTCGACAAGGTATAGCATAACGGGCTAATTCACAAGATTTCCAGCTACGGTACAACTGGAAATGCTTTCTCAATTATTAAAACATTTCTCTCTGATATGGTCATAAAAAAGTAGTTGATAGGAGGAAATCAAAAGACCACAGTCTTAATGCTGGTGTCCATCAGGGGCCATCCTGTTCCCAACTCTCTTCCTTATCTACATCAATGATTCCCAAAACACATACTTAAACCATTCGTAGACATCTATGCTGATGACCCGACCATCTGCGGCAAATTTTAAAGGCTGTAAATGACAAATTTCTCTCTCATTCTCTCTCCTCTGATCTCGAGCGCGTGGTTCAGTGGGGGAAGACGTGGCTGGTTACCTTTAATGCATCTTAAACAAAGCTCCTATCTTTATATCATCAAAGCTCTGATCCCCATCTTGCATCAATTGAAATGGATGGCTCTCGCCCAGGAGAAGCCCAAAGTTCTGAAAAGCTTATGAGCTTGACCTTTACTCCTGATCTGAAATGGACCACGTACATTAAGTTTGTTGCAAGGTCGCTGGATTGATGGTGGGATCCTTCTACTGCTCCAGAAGATATCTCACTACTGTTGCAATTCTCTGTCTATATAAAAGCCAAGTACGTCCAATGATGGAATACTGCTGCCATATCTGGGCAGGAGCTGCTAAAAACAGCTTATCCTGCCTTGACAGAGTACAAAATATACTTCGTGGCTTAGTGGGGGATGCCCTTTTCTCTTACTGGCGACCTCTCTCCCACAGAAGAGACGTTGCGAGCCTATCTTTGTTTTATCTTTATTTCCATGGCTAATGCTCGTCTGAACTCCAATCTCTGGCCCTCCGTCGCCAATCTTTTACGAAAAACACCCGTCTAGCTGAATCCACTGTCAAAAAGTTTCCCCCACTCTTTATCTGTGCCTTAATCCAAACGTAGATTCCATGAGCAGAGCTTGTTTCTTAGAACTGAACGCCTATGGAACTCTGTTCCATCTATCTGCTCCCCACCTGACTACAACTTGGATGTCTTCAAGTCCAACGGTAACAAATTCCTAATGAACCGTCCCCTTAAGAAGACACTTTATTAAATCTCCACACTAACATTCTGTACTTGAAAAATGGTGACCACCTTGTTAAAAAAACAAAAAAACGTTATTTTCTTTTAAGAAATACTTTTAGGACGCTGAGTACTGCAGGCGACTACTACTGCATTTCTGCGGGGCACCATCCACATTAGATCGTTTCACCCGACCTGGTGTAACATATTCGGCTAACAATGATCATAAGTTCTATATATCTTTTCTAAAACAGTACTCGTTAAATACACACACACGCGCGCACACACACACACACACATATATATATATATATATATATATATATATATATATATATATATATATATATATATATATATAATAAAAGCACATTCCTCTGTTAGCCAAAAATATCCGTATTTCTACCCAACAAAAATATATCCACAAATTTGTTTTCGCTTTGAACACTTTCCTAAAAAATATAAGGTGGAAGGCTTAAGCATTAAACATAAACTTTAAGCGACTATTTCCTCTGAAGACCAACCTCATCAAGAAATCTTTACAAATGAACTCCCTATCAACTCCCATAGAGAACAAAAGAAAATCGAAACAATTGCTGCCAAATTTTACGGATTAAAAACCACCGCGCACCCCAAATACAACCCTTACCTGGATTAGTTTGAGAATTCCTTTTTAAATTTAGTAAAAAAAAATAAATTTAAGTAACAAAAACACCGTTATAATCTGTTTACTTGAAAAATAAATAATTTTGTCGAAAAAGTTAAAAAGAATAAAGATGTATTCGTCCCTGCTGATGAGACAAACATACTTATACACTTTACTATCCTACATTATAAGACTTTTGTAGAAAGAACTTAATATATCTTATAAAATAGTCCTTCCTAAGACTTTAGATTCCATTAATTCTGAAGCTATCTTTTACTGACTTCTATGAATATTCATAACTTCACTGAACTAATTTCTCCGGGTACCCCTAGATTCACCTTCAAGCATCATAAGCCTAATTTCTATGAAACACCCTCCATAAGATTGATCTGCCCATCTAATTCTGACTAAGGTTCTGGAAGCAAAACTATCTTAGATAGAATCATATCTTCTATTAAAGAAAAAGTAAGTTTCCCTCCTTTGTTTAATTCAGATTCCGTAATTAATTTGCGTGTCTCCCTTAAAAATAAACACCTTCTTATCTTCATAACCTTTGACATCCAAAATTATTATCAATCAATTTTTCCGATCATATTAAATAAGGCTCTAATCTTTGCTAAAAAGAAATTCTGATAAACTAATTCAGAAATTAAATTAATTCTTGTAGCGAGAAAGTCCCTTATATAATTTAACAATAAGTTTTGCACTAGAAATGACACCCTCTGTGAATTTTGACATCTTGATGGGTTCTGACTCTGCAGAAGTAACCGATTTAGTGGGACTCTTGTTACTGAAAGAACGTAAAACCCACTTTAAACATTTCCAAGGGGGTCTTTATAGAGATGATACTCATTTACTAAAACAGCCAGGCCTAGAGAGTACAACCAAACTAATAAAAAAAAAATTACATCACTTCTTCAATTACTCTGACCTTTCTATAATTATCGAACCAAACAAAAAAAAACTTGAAATTTTCTAGATGTTACACTTTATCTTAACACCGAAATTCATAGCACTTATCATATACCTAACCTTACGCTTTTATACGTCCATAAATCTTCTAAACACCTCCACTCAATTATAAAATCTATAGTAACATCCGTCTCCAGAAGAATTTCTGCGATTTCTACTTATAAAAAAACTTTTAATCAAAATGTTACTTTCTTCAATAATACCTTAAAGAATTAAGGGCACAAGGAAAAGATTAAATACAACCACTATGCACCTCCTGCAGGTCGCCTTAAATCTGTAATCATACACAATATGACTCGTAAGAAACCAGTTCAAATAGCAAGATCTGCCGCTATCAGTAACAATACACCAGTCTACATATATAATCCAAACCAAAATACTAATCGCAATACCTGTAACCGATCCAGTCGCATCAGTAGAAAGAAAAATATTTGGTTAAATCCTCCATTTAGGGTAAATGTCAAAACTGATATTCCTAAGGAATTCTGCAACATTGTACAAAACTCTTTGAAATACGCCAATAGTTCTATTTTCAATAAAAAACTCAATCAGGATGTCTTATTCAACAATGCCTAATTTAGCTCAAATAATCTTAACAAATTATAACAAAAAAATTAAATCAGCCCAAGAAATCGTTTTCCCAGTTAAACCCAAAACTAACTGTAATTTTAATGACAATCATTTATGCAAACTCAATAATGATTTTATCCATAAAGATGTTATATATCCATACACAATTACTGAGCTCTCACGCACACCTCCCATAATATACACTTATATTCCCTCTTCAAGTTATCATTCCTTCCATCCTACGTCTGATATAGTTACTAATCCAATATACCACTCGAGCATCCCATCGATCTACAATCATACAAATGGATAATAATAATAATAATAATAATAATAATAATAATCAGTTATCCTAACAGTAACAACACTCATTATCCTCATACAATCATTGTCCCACTATTTGTTGAACACTATGAACAAAATTCAAACTATTTAGCTAATACAAATCAAATAATTAATATTAATATCATACCTCGAGCTTTTAATAAAGTGCATACATATATCGGCGCTACTTCAACATTAATTAAGAAAAGAATATCAAACCACATTTCTTCTTTTAACAACCATAATTCTTATAATAACCAAGAAACGTCTCTAACCACTTTAATTAAAAAAAGTTAACTCTAACAGTGCCCCCTTCTCAATCAAATGGACTATCATAAAAATGTAGGTCTTATACTCCAGACTCTAAGTCATGTCGCCTCTGTAAAACCGAAGCTATGACTATAATTACTTCCTCTCAAAATAACAATATAATAAATTCTAAAAACGAACTGATCTCTTTCTGCAAACATAGGTCCAAATTTAATTATGGTAATTTAGAAATTACATAGTTATTACTTTAACCTTTCAGATAGATATATAATTTTTCTTTAACTTTCTAGTTTTTTCCTACATACATTATAACTTAATAATCCTTTATTTTATCTCTTCTTTGTTTTTAAACATTCATATCTATTAAATATATCAATCTACCTACGAATTCATATCCTGCATGTATATTTACTTACATTTTACTATATGCCTTTACTCACATAATTACTTGCTTTATCCTGAATTTGCAGAGACTGGCCATCCTCCCCCTGCAAAAATTGTATTAAATATTTAATTTTTTATTTTTTTTTTATTTATTATTTATTTTGTATTTATTTTTTTTCCATTTAGTGTCTTTTAACAACTGTTGCTTATATTGTCTTAAGTAATAACATGTAAATTTCAGTTGACCTATTTTTTTGCCCTATATGTTTCGCGCCTTTTAACATCATTTTGTCTGGGTCATTTAGACATTTGCTTTTTATTTTATATTTAATTCCATCACCATTTAACTTTTTCCTCTCCTGCTTAGCTGATCTTTCTTATTTACATTATGTCTAGACAGGCGTATGAAAAGCATATTTTATTTTTCTTTTATTAATATTATTGGATTTTCCCCCTTTTCTTTGAACGTATTTGTGAATTATTCCATGGATTCCGGCATTTTGGATTATTTTAGACCAGCTATAATTACCTGATTTCCTTGGATTCTATTTATGTAAATGGAAATTCAATTAACTTCCTTGGAGTAATATTTTTTGATTTTACCGTCATTGGATTATTTACCTTTCACCAGAATATCCATACACATGTAATTCCCTTTTTCTTTACCATATTCCCTCTGCTTCATTTTTGTTATCAAGTAAGATCTTTGACTTACTTGCAGCTTACTCAAATACTTTTGTATGCCAAAATCCGATCCCGAATTTTGCTAATTCCTACCCTCTGATGAGAAGGAAATTATTTCTTCGAAACTCCGCGGATTAAGCACTATCCACTTATCAAGTGTTTCCGTTTAAGATAAAATATGTACTTAACTCTTTTTCAAAGTGTTTTTAACATGTTTTATTAACTATTTGCTCTTACATATATATACAGTTCCCAGATCTAATCGCTTCCTTTTCTGCCATTGACGAGGCATCGGTCCGTCAAGTTGACGCTGCCATTTTTGTAGAGCGGCGCATAACTATTCGTCAAATAGCCTGAGATATCAAGATTAGTACAGGGTCTGTGGAAACTATCATTTATGACCATTTTTATATGCATAAGGTGTCTACCAGATTAATTCCCAGGTTGCTAACACTATCCAAAAGCGAGAATGTGTCGAGTGCTCGAGGATGAATTTGGAGATGTGTCAAGAAGATGAGTCAATTTTTTTCAAAAGACTGGTTACAAAGGATGAAACCCGAGCTCTTCACTATGATCCAGAGACCAAGGCCCAGTTAATGTAGTGGAAGCACTTGGACTCACCACCTCCAAAGCAGGCAATGGCGCCGCCCTCCGCGTGCAAGATCATGCTCACAGTCTTCTGGGACCAGGACGGAGTAGTGATGACAGGTTTCCTGGCAAAGTGTACCGCAATTACAGGAGCCTATCATACTTCACTTTTGAAGAAATGAAGGGAAGCTATCAAAATCAAGAGGCGGAGCAAGATAACGCTCCGGTCCACAACTCGCATGTCGCTAGATTAGAAGCACAGGCGTGTGGTTATAAAATATATCCCCATCCTCCCAACTCTCCTGATAGTGCGCCCTCTGACTTTCACCTCTTCCCAGACATGAAGTTGTTTTTGAAAGAAAAGCGTTTCCCAGATGAGGCAGACTTGATTTCTTAAATCACGTCGTGGTTGGAGGACAAACCTGGGGTGTTCTACAAAAACGGTCTCTGGAGCAGCATCAAACGATGGGAGAAATGCATAACTCTTGTGATTCTTATGTAGAGAATGGCTAATAACTGTGCCAAGGTTCGCTCTACTCCTATGGGAAGTGGGTCAGGGGCATTACTTATTGCACGCCCCTCATATATATATATATATATATATATATATATATATATGTATATATATATATATATATATATATATATATATATATATATGTATATATATATGTACTACCCGTACCCGTTGGGTCTGTTATATTAGCTATGGAATACTTTTATGAGCTTCACAATTTTTATGACATAAGATAAACATTTCTATGAAAGTATATTGAAATGAAAAAAGAATATAGATTTCTATGAGTACTTTTGTTTAAAATGGTTTATTTAAAGAAAAATTACGGCAATTTTATTATATGTGGCTTGCCATACTAATAGGCAAATGTGCACTGAACGGCTAGCATAATACCTATAGTTAAATTAAAATTTTGATATATCTTTTAATTTAAACATGGAAACAAAAACAGTTAGGACGCTGAAAACGAACACAGTCACACAATACGTTTCATTATCGCGTGTATTATACATTTGTAACGCAAATTAAAAAAAAACATATTTTTGGGGTTATTTGTTTATGTTGGCCGTGTAGAATAATATGTATGAATGTTTTAATGTGCATTAAAAAAAGGGAAGGCAATGGGTAAATCGCCGTTGTAAAAAATGATCTTATGGTTGTTAACGGGTTAACGAAGTTTTATTGGGAAGAAAATTG